>NC_044036.1:13711348-14036546 GCF_901765095.1 Microcaecilia unicolor | reverse complement strand
CCATTTACTCACAGACTGTTGAGTCATAAAGACACGTGCATATCAGACTCTACTTGGTCATCCATCCCTTGGTCAGGCCATAAACTTACCTGAACCCTAAACTGGAGTGAAATAAACATGAGGACCAAAGCACAACCCATCAAAGTCCCCACCAGAGGCAAGATGACAACCGCTGAATTATAGGAACAAATATCAATCAACTACTCACTTCTGGAACCTGAAAACAAACACCCCCTCCCCCCCCCCCCAAAAAAAAAACAGGCTTCCTCATAAACTGGGACCACCAGAGTATGGTTGTATTAGACAATTTAGCCCCCAAAACACTGAAAAACAAACCCACAAACTGATCATCCCCCTGGTTCAACCGAGTTACTGATCACCAAAAGACATTGCAGGCAACTAGAAAGAAGGTGGATGAAAGGGAACACGACAGAAGACAAAACCCGATGGAAACAAATAGTAAGAATATATAAAAACCTCATTAAAGAAGCAACATCAAAATTCTGTGAAGTCTACAGAGTGGAGGAGTGGCCTAGTGGTTAGGATGGTGGACTCTGGTCCTGGGGAACTGAGTTCGATTCCCACTTCAGGCACAGGCAGCTCCTTGTGACTCTGGGCAAGTCACTTAACCCTCCATTGCCCCATGTAAGCCGCATTGAGCCTGCCATGAGTGGGAAAGCGCAGGGTACAAATGTAACAAAAATAAAATAGATACTATTGGAGATTCTACATGGAATGTTGCTACTATTGGAGATTCTACATGGAATGTTGCTATTCCACTAGCAACATTCCATGTAGAAGGCTGCGCAGGCTTCTGTTTCTGTGAGTCTGACGTCCTGCGTCAGACTCACAGAAGCAGAAGCCTGCGCGGCCACATTGGTGATCTGCAAGGGCTGACTTCTCAAATAGTAGCAACAGTGGAGGAGTGGCCTAGTGGGTAGGGTGGTGGACTTTGGTCCTGGGGAACTGAGGAACTGAGTTTGATTCCCACTTCAGGCACAGGCAGCTCCTTGTGACTCTGGGCAAGTCACTTAACCCTCCATTGCCCCATGTAAGCCGCATTGAGCCTGCCATGAGTGGGAAAGCTCAGGGTACAAATGTAACAAAAATAAAATAGATACTATTGGAGATTCTGCATGGAATGTTGCTATTCCACTAGCAACATTCCATGTAGAAGCCTGCGCGGCCACATTGGTGATCTTCAAGGGCCGACCTCTACATGGAATGTTGCTAGTAGGACTCTGGGCAAGTCACTTAACCCTCCATTGCCCCATGTAAGCCGCATTGAGCCTGCCATGAGTGGGAAAGCGCAGGGTACAAATGTAACAAAAATAAAAAATAAAATAGGCTTAGGCTGCCCAAACATCAAAAAGCTCTACAGCCTAGAAAATAACCTCCTTGACACGCTCAGTGGCCTAGTGAGCTTCAGTAGTCGCGTACTCGAGAAAGGTTGATGGGTCCTGGGTAGACAAAGGGCTCAGAGGTCCCTTGGCCAAAAATTGAAAAACCTTTTTTGAAAAAAAATTAAACTATGACAAAAACAAATAGTTATGAGGAAAATTTAAACCAAACAGGCAAAAAGTTTATGTATTGAGGAGAGATTTTAAAAAATACAACTCGCATTTGGGCCGAAAGGCACCCATGCATGCGCGGTGGGGACACTGCCTTAAAAATTTTAAATGGCAGTACACTTTAGAAGTGTCCATACTGGACTTTGTCGGATGGCGTCACCCAATTGTGAGAATATCATACCTGCTTGTCCTTGGAGAACTCTGTTACTCAAATGCCAGAAATAGATCTGGTTTTATAAATGAAAAATGAATACGCATTTGTTTAAAATAATTTAAAACCCACACATTTACGATATTCCTGTTTAAGTAATAAAAACATCTGACCAAGCATTGTAAACAATGTAAATTTAAAATAACTTATAAACATCTCATACAAGGACAGCAAAAAAAGAAGCACACAAGGGTCTTCCAGAGTGGGACAATCAAAAATCTTTTAATAAATTAATTAAATGGATTTCCAACATGTGCTTCTTTTTTTTGGCTGAGCTATGTTAACTTGTGTAATTTGATCAGCCTGAAAACCACCATCGGAGTTTGTCAGAATTATCTAGCAACAAGAAAAAAAAAAAAAGCCCGTTTCTCCAAAAACGAAACGGGCCCTAGGAAGGCTCTCGTCTAAGCGATTTCTCGTCTCTCCCCTGCCCTCCGCTCCACGTCCAGCGATTCTTCCCTGCCCTCCCATCCCATCCATGTCCAGCGATTCTCCCCTCCCCTCCTATCCATATTCAGTGGCTCGCCCCAGCCCCCAACTGCCCCCCTTTTAAGCACCCGCATTCCAGTTCAACCCCAGCCCTCACCTGCCCACCCTCTTCTCCCACAACAGCCCTCCTTTCCTTTCTGCCGCCCTTCCTTTAAAACTTTTATTTTACCTGAAGTTGCAGCGGTGTCAGTGAAAGAGGCAGGCTCGGCTCGCCTTCAGCCTTTCCTTCTCTCTCAGCGTCCCGCCCTCCTCTGATGTAATTTCCTCTTTCCGTGAGGGTGGGACACAGAGAGAAGGGAAGGCTGGAGGCGAGCCGATTACGTATACCTCATTTGCATACGGTTACGAACCCTGCCAGCCAGGGACGCAGATTGACGAATTATTAAATAAGAAGATACAATTGATGACAGTCCCTTTACAAACACTTGACTGCTGCTCAGACGGCCTTGATAGCCGAGCACATCACCATACCTCATCACATATGACGAGCCCAATATTGCCCTTGTGTAGAATATCAGCATGGAGACGAAAGGTCTCATAAGAAATGATCAGGATCGGGGATGGGATTCGAACTCCGTTCTGGCTCATGAATCCAGCTACAGTGGGAAAAACAAAAAGCTCTTTTTTGCTTATGTTAAAATACCCCCCCAAAAATAAAAGCAGTTGTGCTAGAGAATGACATGGGGACGGGGAACCGCAGTAACCGCGGGGATGGGGACACAGCTCGCGGGGACGGAGCGGGGACAGAGGACAAACTTTGTCCCGTGTCATTTTCTACTTTGAAGCCTGTTAATGAACTGGACTGTTATTTATGTTTGACTGATGCCTACAAAGATATTTTGATTTTTTGGAAAAACAAGCAAACATACTGGCCACAACTAGCAAAATTTGCATGGGAGACCCTGTACATCCTGCTACCAGCACATCTTCTAAGAAGAAAACTTCTATTCTAGGAAGGACTGTGGAAGACAGGAGAGCTAGATTGAATCCTGAGATTGTTGATGATTTCTTATTTATCCACAGATTTAAAAAAACATAACAGCGCTTTATAGGGCATATTTTTCCCCCTCTAGGGCATATAGAATGGGTTGTATTTTATACCCCTGGACATTTTAACAGCGTGAATTAGGATTCCTTGGTGTTGGGGTTGGAAGGGTAGAGGGTGGTGGTGGGAAGGAGGGTTATTATAGCTGCTCATTGTTATTATTGTTCTCGATTTGTAATTTATACACAACAGTTGCACAGCATATTGTTCCTTTTTATACTTTAATAAAAGATTATAAAATCAAAAGTGTTTGAGGCTTCTGCAGATGAGGACAGAGCCCACAGGGACGGGGTGGGGACGGAGACAAACTTTGTCCCCATGTCATTCTCTAGTCTGTTATATAAAACAAAAAGTGAGGAGAATGGTTGAGGATACCAACACTTGTATATTTTCAACACATTTCGCAATTGTAGACATCTCTTCGGAGAGGAGCATTACAAGTCCGTATTGCCTTTTATTATATATTTTATAAATCCCTTTTGGAAGAGAGGAGACCTAAGAGGATTATATCTCGACAGTTCCCTTGGAGCACATCTTCCGAGTTACATCTACCAAGGTTGTAAAGACCCCTGAGGCAGGCCTTTGGGCCGAAACACGGCCGTGTCGGGTCACTTTTCTGTGTTATTTTTTATTTTTCATTTTTAAATAAAATATACAAGTGTTGGTATCCTCAACCATTCTCCTCACTTTTTGTTTTATATTCCACGGTTTCGTGAGGATTTCACCTCCTTTTTTGTTTTCGCATTCTCTAGTCTGTGCCACATACTATTCCCATTTTGAGATTTTTCAGGGCAGGCTGAATCAGTCCTGGCTTTACCCTACTGCATGCAGAAATCTGCAGTCCTGATTTTATTAGAGAAATGAGCTACATGCATACCTAGGATCAACCCATCTTTGAAAAAAGCAAACACCCTCCCCGCCAAGCAAAACCCATTTGACATTTTAATTATATAGTAACACCATTACAAGGTTAAACTGCTTTAATATCTTAAAATTTCAAACAGCTTTTCCTATTGTAATGCACTCAACAGGATTTCTCTTTCCCTGTGGCTCTTTGTCATACTCTTTTTTTTTTTTTTTTTTTAATTAGGGAACTATGCAACAGGCCAAAATTCATCTCTCAACCAATAGAAAGCATGACACTCTTGATGGCACCTGCCAAAAGAAATGCATAAAGGATGAACCAGGGATGACTGACTTCCTTCATATCAAACTCTATCAAATCACTTGACTTTCAAAAACAAGAGTCTTCTGCACCCCCTCCTCCCCTCAGGAATCTAACGACACGCAGACTTTGCTGCAGTTAGGAAGCCCTAAGCTGCCTGGGTGCGGGGGAGGGGGGGGGAGAGAAAGAGGCAGGGAAGAGAACACGTACAGTAAGAGCAACTCATGCTAACTTTCAGAAAGATCTGATAAGCCTCACCGATAAGAACCTAATACGTGCTACATAACTGGCTATATAACAGACCAAAGACCCACCGAGACCAGCATCTTCTTATAATAGCCAATCCAGGTCACAACTACTTGGCAGGATCCGAAGAGGTAGATCCATAATTTTACTCACTCCTAGAGATCAGCAGTGGTTTTCCCAAGTTCTCCTGGCTAATACTGCAACTTGTCCAAACCATTTCCCCAATAATGTTTTGATAACCCAAATCCATATTTAGCCTATGTATACAAAATATTAATAATTCCAAAGACTATTTCTCTGCCTCCTGCCCCACCCACCCCAAGCAATAAAAGCTAACACTGCTCCATGCAAATCCACACACTAAATCACGGGTAGAAAAACCTGACAGCAATCACAGTTTCCAAAGAATCAAAAACTCAAGTTACTTATCAATCTGCCAAGCAGGGCCAGTGACAGCTCTCTGGAGACTTTGATGTCCTGTACCATAGTCAAATTTCACCTTTGTTATTGTCCAGCTAGACCAGGGTTCTGTGGTTTACCGGTAAAACACAGACATTCACAAAAAAACTGCATGCTTGTTTTTAAATTTAGCACAACATTATTGCCCTTAAAAAAAAAAGGGTGGCACTGTTTATACCTAACTGACGGTCAATCTGTTCTTTAGATCCTCCGTCAATAGCAAGTGGCTGTATTCTTCCTCCCAGCCATTTACAGACTTCATTAGACCAGTTTTTCACCAGGCTGGATGGTGCGACCACCACTGCTTTGTTGATTTCTGGCTTGCTTTCTGGACTCTGGCGGAATAAGGTCCACAGCAGGGTAATGCACTGCAGCGTTTTCCCCAGACCCATCTCATCAGCCATAATGCAGCCGTAACTGCCCGAGATGCGGCAGCCTGTCACACATTCCCAAAGGAATTTTACCCCCTGGAGGAAAAGGAAAAGCAGTACTCAATGCAAAATACTCATTTTTTTTTTCTCTTTTCGGTCTCATTCCTTTGTCCCTAATATATTTTATGTGCTAGACTTACATTTTCTTGGAATAAAATGCATGCACCTCCTGTATTCCTTTGGTAGCACATATTTTCATATACACTCTTCTCAGGCTGCTCATAAGTATTGCCATACTGGGAAAGACCAAAGGTCCATCGAGCCCAGCATCCTGTTTCCAACAGTGGCCAACCCAGGTCACAAATACCTGGCAAGATCCCAGAAATGTCCAAAACATTTTATACTGCCTATCCCAGAAATAGTGGATTTTCCCCAAGTCCATTTAATAACGGTCTATGGACTTTTCCTTTAGGAAGCCGTCCAAACCTTTTTTAAACTCCGCTAAGCTAACCGCCTTTACCACATTCTCTGGCAACGAATTCCAGAGCTTAATTACACGTTGAGTGAAGAAAAGTTTTCTCCGATTCGTTTTAAATTTACTACATTGTAGCTTCATCGCATGCCCCCTAGTCCTAGTATTTTTGGAAAGCGTGAACAGACGCTTCACATCTACCCGTTCAACTCCACTCATTATTTTACAGACCTCTATCATATCTCCCCTCAGCCGCCTTTTCTCCAAGCTGAAGAGCCCTAGCTGCTTTTAGCCTTTCCTCATAGGGAAGTCGTCCCATCCCCTTCATCATTTTCGTCGCCCTTCTTTGCACCTTTTCTAATTCCACTATATCTTTTTTGAGATGCGGCGACCAGAATTGAACACAATATTCGAGGTGCGGTCGCACCATGGAGCGACAGAAAGGCATTATAACATCCTCATTTTTGTTTTCTATTCCTTTCCTCAGGTTGTAAAAGACTTTACATTTGCCTTGGGATTCTGATAAGGGTTAATTCTAGTTAGCTTTATAATGGCAGAAACTTCAGAAATTTTAAGACACTTGTTTTTCAGACAGTCAACAAAGCAAAAGTAAAATGAGAACCAAAATTGTTTTGTTCGTTGTCAACTGACAGCTGAAGCTCCAGAAATTAATTTGGTTAGTGTGGGCTGCTTGTTCCACTATCCTCCAGTGAAAGAACAGCTCATGAGATGCCAGGAGTACATGCTGCAGGTTGAGAAACACATTTCTCAGTATCCTATTAGTTCTATTTTTAATGCTGCTGCTGCTGCAAACCCTTTTTTCTTTTTCTCACTGTCTCTGGAGAGAGCTGTTATTTCTCGGTCAGACATCTTTCTGGCACTCTCTTATGCAGAGTATGGTCTGCTTTTGACTGAGAAAATAGCCTGAGAATTTGCTTTGGGGAGAAGGGTTATTTGGCCAGCCAGTAGTATAGTGTGAAAAATGTAATCTCACACAACCTGATGCTAGTTAACTGTGTCACTGAACAAGTGATTCCTCTCCCCAAGGGCCATTTTGGGCTATCACCATTTTCTCCTATCAGACAAATGACATAGGGCTGGTGGTTGGGAGGTGGGGATAGTGCTGGGCAGACTTATACGGTCTGTGCCAGAGCCGTTGGTGGGAGGCGGGGCTGGTGGTTGGGAGGCGGAGATAGTGCTGGGCAGACTTATACGGTCTGTGCCAGAGCTAGTGGTGGGAGGCGGGACTGGTAGTTGGGAGGCAGGGATAGTGCTGGGCAGACTTATACGGTCTGTGCCAGAACCGGTGGTGGGAGGCGGGGCTGGTGGTTGGGAGGCGGAGCTAGTGCTGGGCAGACTTATACGGTCTGTGCCAGAGCTGGTGGTGGGAGGCGGGACTGGTAGTTGGGAGGCAGGGATAGTGCTGGGCAGACTTATACGGTCTGTGCCAGAACCGGTGGTGGGAGGCGGGGCTGGTGGTTGGGAGGAGGGGATAGTGCTGGGCAGACTTGTACGGTCTGTGCCCTGAAAAGGACAGGTACAAATCAAGGTAAGGTATACACAAAAAATGGCACATATGAGTTTATCTTGTTGGGCAGACTGGGTGGACCGGGCAGGTCTTTTTCTGCCGTCATCTACTATGTTACATATGGACCTCACGGAACACCTTGGGAGAGGCCTTTTGTGAAGTCCGAGACGAGCCAAGGAAGACATTGTTGTTAAAAGAAAAAAATAAAATGAAGGCAATAACACCATTTAATACTGTTCAGAGAAAGAACACCGTCAGCATTATGGAATTGCTACTCTAAAGATATTCAATCAAAATCAAAAATAGGTTGAATCTGTACGTACCATGTACTGGACTTGCCAGAATTTCCTCTACCTTCAAACTGAAAATGGTTAACAAATATTAATCAACAGAACCTCAAACTTCCCAGTAGGGAAAATGCCAAATGGCACTAACAAGTCCACTGCTTAACGATGGGAACAGAGTATTATCATAGGTTCATAATAATATAGGGAGTAGAGGAAAAAAGAACCCAGTCAGTTATAAAGATATAGAATACTAGCCTTTGAGCCTGTAAAAACGGGCTATTATAGGAAGGGGGGGGGGGTTGAAAGGCCCGCCTCCCGCCGAGTTCGCCGCTGCCCCTCCCCCTCCGAGTTCGGGCCCCCCCACCGAGCCGTCACCACCCACCTTCCACCCGGCCGGGCCCTCGCTCCGCTATTGAAACAGCGAGGGTCCGGGAACGCAGCACTGAGCTCTGCTGAGCTGCCGACGTCGGCCTTCCTTCTTCTTCTCTGCCTCTGTCCCGCCCTCGTGTGACGTAACGTCGTCGAGGGCGGGACAGAGGCAGAGAAGAAGAAGAAGGAAGGGCGATGTCGGCAGCTCAGCAGAGCTCAGTGCTGCGTTCCCGGACCCTCGCTGTTTCAATAGTGGAGCGAGGGCTCAACTGGGTAGAAGGTGGGTGGCGACGGCGACTCGGGTGGGGGGGGGGGGCGTTAGACGGCGGTGTCCCTCCCTCAGAAATGCGCAGTACAGACCCTCTGTGTTCCGCCCCCCGTCATCACGTATTGACGTGGGGGCGGGGCAGAGGTCTCTACTGCGCATTTGCGAGTGAGTACGGTCACTCGCCGTTTATATGTTTGATAGATAGCCACGACACCCTGTACCACTAAAAACGGACAATTTTCAAATGGAAATTCACTTTACTAATTCTTTTTGTTGCCGATGTACTCTTTTTTGATGAAGTCTGCACTAGACACTATATGAAGAAAGAATGAAATGGCTTACATGTGCATTTCTTTTTAAAGCTTTCAGTAAAAAACCTTTTGGGGCAAGAAGTTTTACAGCAAAGGGTCATGGGTTAGACTGAAGTCAAGGGGGTCAAACGAGAGTAAAATGGAAATATTTCTTCATGGAAAAGGTGGGGGGGGGGAACATGAACAGTCTCCCAAGGGAGATGGTGGAAACAAATACAGAAAGCTTGGGACAAGTTCAGAGGATTCTTAGTTACAAGAAGTAATGGTTAAAACAGAACTCAAACATGGTATGCGGTTCTACAATGAGAAAAGGAAAAGTCCATAGACAGTTATTAAATGGATTTGGGGAAAATTCACTATTTCTGAGATAAGCAGTATAAAATGTTTTGTACATATTTGGGATCTTGCCGGGTATTTGTGACCTGGATTGGCCACTGTTGGAAACAGGATGCTGGGCTCGATGGACCTTTGGTCTTTCCCAGTATGGCAATACTTATGTACTTATGTAAAAATAAGGGGCCTGTGATGTCTCTCCATCTTTGTAGTCTATGTTAGTAAGTATTTCTAAGACAGGAATCTCCTATGGTCACAGTCAACGCAAAGAAAGGCTTGGCTTGGTTTAGTCGAAACTTACTTCCCGCTGATGAGGCCGCAAGACTTTACAGAGGACGGGATCTACCACAACATGGACCTGGAGTTTCTCCCTGGAAAAACCAATAAGCAAACCAGAATTCAGCAACATTAAAAAAAAAATACGTTAATACACAAATATGCAATCCTTTCGTTTATTTTGCAATACCTCGAAAGCATACACAAGAACAGGAATGTTGCACAAGGCTGTTAGCAGGTGAAAATGCTTGCCAAGCCTGTGCAGGGGAATCCACAGCCAGTCAGTTTTTAGGATATCCACAACTACACAGGAAATTAATGCATACGCTGGAGACTCATGTGCAAGTTTAGTTCAGGCATGTTCGTTGTGGGTATTTTAGAAACCTGACTGGCTGTGGGGTCCCCAACAGGTTTGAGAAACTCTAAATTTATCCTCAATGAAATCTGAATGCTCTGCTAACGACACCACAAGCTTCTGCTGAAGCACCTAAGGAGGTATGACAAGACAAGGGAGGATATGGAAGTATACAGAGTAGTAAAACCCTGATGCCCTTACACTGTCGTTCGTAATGCAGAAAGAAGATTTTCATAGGTGCTTCCAAGGGTTACTTCTACAAAGTGCTAGAAATCTGAAGAAAAGCAGCAAGTTCTTGCATTTACAAAATGATTAAACAAATCTTTAAAGCCCAGATCCAGAAAAACATCTCTCAATGTTTGCAGGTCAGTCATTCTTATCAACTAGTATGAGCAGAGCACCTAGCACTGGCTGACTGCTATCTGGACTGGGCCACAGGTTGGGGGGGGGGGGGGGGGGGAGGGGGCAAAGGGAACTCACTTGTCTATTTTGAGCTGATCATGTGCACTCAGCTTTGGAGGCTCGTACAGAACCAGTGCGCCTTCTTCAAAAGGGTCGTGGAGTGCACGTCTTACGCCAGCTTTTTTAATACCCAATGCACGGAAACCCAAGGAACCTGAAATATTAAGATATAAGGGGGAGGGGGTACAAATGTCAGCCATTCTAAAGAAAGGAGTTTAGTCTCTATCTTTTATTATTTATTTATTGCACTTGTATCCCACATTTTCCCACCTATTTTTTTTTGTTAGATTTGTACCCCGCGCTTTCCCCACTCATGGCAGGCTCAATGCGGCTTACATGGGGCAATGGAGGGTTAAGTGACTTTGCCCAGAGTCACAAGGAGCTGCCTGTGCCTGATGTGGGAATCAAACTCAGTTCCTCAGGACAAAGTCCACCACCCTAACCACTAGGCCACTCCTCCACTGTTGCTACTATTTGAGATTCTACATGGAATGTTGCTATTCCACTAGCAACATTCCATGTAGAAGTCAGCCCTTGCAGATCACCAACGTGGCCGCGCAGGCTTCTGCTTCTGTGAGTCTGACGTCCTGCACCCTCACAGAAACAGAAGCCTGCGCGGCCTTCTACATGGAATGTTGCTAGTGGAATAGCAACATTCCATGTAGAATCTCCAATAGTAGCAACAGAATCTCAGTAGTAGCAACATTCCATGAAGAATCTCCAATAGTAGCAACATTCCATGTAGAATCTCCAATAGTATCTATTTTATTTTTGTTACATTTGTACCCTGCGCTTTCCCACTCATGGCAGGCTCAATGCGGCTTACATGGGGCAATGGAGGGTTAAGTGACTTTGCCCAGAGTCACAAGGAGCTGCCTGTGCCTGAAGTGGGAATCGAACTCAGTTCCCCAGGACCAAAGTCCACCACCCTAACCACTAGGCAGGCTCAATGTGGCTTACAGAGACCTGTTATAGCATAATAATACCAGGTTAAAGAAAACAATTGGTATTACATAGAGGTTGAGGAATACAGGTAGGTTTGAAGAAGTCATTATTGGAAAAATACATTCTGTGTCATTTTGGTTAGGTATTGTGTTGTCGTTAGTTAAGGGTTCTCGTGGTAGGCTTTGCTAAAGCATGTACAACAGGGAAAACATACACATACATGAATAAAAACTGAAGATAAGCAACACGGTTATAGAACAGGTTCAAGCCAGTGCCCCAGTTCCAGCAGGGTCAAGGATGAAGAGGCAGATAAATACCCCTGGCTACAGAGAGCTTACAATGAAGGCAGCAAAGCACGAGGCATGACAGGAGACAGAACAAGGACACTGCTGTCAAGATGAGGACTGTGGGAGCTGGAGTCTAGGCAGGGAACGCTGGGGGTATATCTGGCAAAGAGAACACGACTTAAGCAAACAAAATCTGACAGCATTTTATTTCTAAAGCTCTACTTCTTTATAATCTGTAAAAGAAATAGTGAAATCTGTCATAATTATATTATCCATCTCTTAAATTGACACACCAAGAACAGCCGAGTCACTTGTAGAGGTAGGTGGACACAGGGCAATGTGTGAATACGGCTGGCTGATGCCTTCATCATAAGGTACAAGAAAAATAGGCAGGCGATTCTCAAGATCCAGCACGGAATAGAAAAAAAAGATGGGAATCGGCAATGGCGATGTTGAGAAAAATAATTTATTCACCACATTATTTAAAATAGGCCCTATTTTAAATAATGTGGTGAATAAATTACTTTTCCCAGGCCAGAAAGGAGATAAGACACAAATGTTCACTTTTCTCTTTACCCCCAAAGCCCTACTCTGGCATTTAAGAGTCCACCCTCAGCACCCAGTCTGTTTCTGGGAGGCAGCAAAGACTTCATCCCTCCCAAAACCCCCAAATTTATAACATTAGGTGACTTCAATACTCCTTCCTCAGCCACACGCCTGTGATGAGACCCAGTTACACACAGACGCTCCTATTGGATAACTCAGCCTTCTGAGAGAGGCAAGCGACAGTGCACTAGATATAAGAACAGCATTCACAGCAACCAGGCCTGTACTACTTTGTGACAAGAACTCTGCTGCACGTCTTATCTTCCGCCTAAACCGATATGCTCATATCACCCCTCTCCTCAGGTCACTTCACTGGCTTCCAATCAGATACCGCATACAGTTCAAGCTTCTCCTTCTTACCTACAAATGCACTCAGTCTGCAGCCCCTCATTACCTCTCTACCCTCATCTCCCCTTACGTTCCCACCTGAAACATCCGCTCACAGGACAAATCCCTCCTCTCAGTACCCTTCTCCACCACCGCCAACTCCAGGCTCCGCTCATTCTGCCTCGCCTCACCCTATGCTTGGAATAAACTTCCTGAGCCCTTACGCCAAGCCCCCTCCCTACCCATCTTCAAATCCTTGCTCAAAGCCCACCTCTTCAATGTTGCTTTCGGCACCTAACCTTTAGACCTTTCAGGAAATCTAGACTGCCCCTATTTGACTGACTGTACATTTGTCCTTTAGATTGTAAGCTCCTTTGAGCAGGGACTGTCCTATGTTAAATTGTACAGCGCTGCGTAACCCGAGTAGCGCTTTAGAAATGTCTAGTAGTAGTAGTAGTATGTTGCTATTCCACTAGCAACATTCTATGTAGAAGGCTGCGCAGGCTTCTGTTTCTGTGAGTCTGACGTCCTGCACATATGTGCAGGACGTCAGACTCACAGAAGCAGAAGCCTGCGCGGCCACATTGGTGATTTGCAAGGGCCAACTTCTTCTACATGGAATGTTGCTAGTGGAATAGCAACATTCCATGTAGAATCTCAAATAGTAGCAACAGTGGAGGAGTGGACTAATGGTTAGGGTGGTGGACTTTGATCCTGGGGAACTGAGGAACTGAGTTCGATTCCCACTTCAGGCACAGGCAGCTCCTTGTGACTCTGGGCAAGTCACTTAACCCTCCATTGCCCCATGTAAGCCGCATTGAGCCTGCCATGAGTGGGAAAGCGCAGGGTACAAATGTAACAAAAATAAAATAGATACTATTGGAGTTTCTACATGGAATGTTGCTACTATTGGAGATTCTACATGGAATGTTGCTACTTTTGGAGATTCTACATGGAATGTTGCTACTTTTGGAGATTCTACATGGAATGTTGCTACTATTGGAGATTGCTTGGAATAAATTTCCTGAGCCCTTACGCCAAGCCCCCTCCCTACCCATCTTCAAATCCTTGCTCAAAGCCCACCTCTTCAATGTTGCTTTCGGCACCTAACCTTTATACCTTTCAGGAAATCTAGACTGCCCCAATTTGACCGACTGTACATTTGTCCTTTAGATTGTAAGCTCCTTTGAGCAGGGACTGTCCTTCTATGTTAAATTGTACAGCGCTGCGTAACCCTAGTAGCGCTTTAGAAATGTCAAGTAGTAGTAAGATATATGCAAAAGCCTTGGCATCTTACCTGTATAGTTTGGAATAGGTACTTTGAAGGGTTTGGACAAAATACTGCGGATAAATGCTTCCTAAAGACAGAAACAGTTAAGCATACGTTAAAGTCAT
Organism: Microcaecilia unicolor; assembly: GCF_901765095.1. Taxonomy (NCBI): domain Eukaryota; kingdom Metazoa; phylum Chordata; class Amphibia; order Gymnophiona; family Siphonopidae; genus Microcaecilia; species Microcaecilia unicolor. The sequence goes on along the minus strand of NC_044036.1, from coordinate 14,022,768 downwards.
TTGTTCTGTCAACACAAGGCCACCACTGGCAGATAAAATGCCGAGCTGATAATGGAGAACTGATGAAATGTTTCAAATGCATCCCGATGACTTTTCAAGAGCATTCAGAGATCTCGTTTACATTTCTACACTGCTAGATTTCTAAGTGAATGAAAGGGTCACACTGGGACAAGCACAGACTCTCAGTGCAAGCTCTCTTGTCTATTAGAATGCTTGATGGAAATTTAGAGTTTCACCAGCTGGTACAGAAAATTACAGCAGATTCAATAAAACATCCACAACATCTCATAAACCACCTAGTTCATTTTTGGAAAGTAAACAGAAGAGCAGTAAAGCCTCAAGGTTAAAAGGGCAACCCAGGCTACTGTCCTGCCAGGACTGCAAGAAGGTCCCTCACCTTGGGGGTGGTGGCATTGCCATGGGATCGTTTTGAGGTTAGTACTTACTTAATAGTGACAGTAGGCAGGAGACTGGCTTGGGGCAGTTGAGAACTGCGTCTAATTCATGTGTGGCTTCACTCTCCTCCTTCTCTGGCACCAAACCAGACACAGGCTTCCAGCAGTGCTCCAGTGAGTCAACCAACCTGCTCATTCTACATCCAGCTCTGTCTCCATCACTTATTGTTTAAACCAGGTGTGGGCAACTATGGTCCTCGAGGGCCACAATCCAGTTGCGTTTTCAAGATTTCCACAATGAATATGCATGAGATCTATTTGCATACAATGGAAGCAGTACAAATCAAATCAATATCAACTATTCAATGTAGAAATCTGGAAAACCCAATTGGGTTGTGGCCCTTGAGGACCATGGCTGCCCATTCCTGGTTTAAACCCGTGGAGGGGCATAATCGAACGGGGTGCCCAAGTTGTCCTGAGGACGTCCTCGCAGGACATCCCCGCGAAGGGACGGAGAAATCCGTATTATCGAAACAAGACGGGCGGCCATCTTTCGTTTCGATAATACGGTCGGGGACGCCTAAATTGCGAAATTTAGGTCGACCTTAGAGATGGACATCCCCGATTTTCGGCGATAATGAAAACCGAGAACGCCCATCTCAGAAACGACCAAATCTAAGCCATTGGGTCGTGGGAGGAGCCAGCATTCGTAGTGCACTGGTCCCCCTCACATGCCAGGACACCAACTGGGCACCCTAGGGGGCACTGAAGTGGACTTCAGAAAAGGCTCCCAGGTGCATAGCTCCATTACCTTGTGTGCCGAGCCCCCCAACCCCCCCCCCCCCCAAAACCCACTCCCCACAACTGTACACCACTACCATAGCCCTAAGGGGTGAAGGGGGGCACCTACATGTGGGTACAGTGGGTTTCTGGTGGGTTTTGAAGGGCTCACATTTACCACAAGTGTAACAGGTAGGGGGGAATGGGTCTGCGTCCGCCTGCCTGAAGTGCACTGCACCCACTAAAACTGCTCCAGGAACCTGCATACTGCTGTCATGGAGCTGGGTATGATATATGAGGCTGGCATAGAGGCTGGAAAAAAAATATATATTTTTTTAGGGTGGGAGGCTGTTAGTGACCACTGGGGGAGTAAGGGGAGGTTATCCCTGATTCCCTCCAATGGTCATCTGGTTATTTAGGGCACATTTTTGTGGCTTGGTTGTAAACAAAAAAAAAAGGACCAAGTAAAGTCATCCAAGTGTTCTTCAGGGACGCCCTTCTTTTTTCCATTATCGGCCAAGGACGCCCATGTGTTAAGCATGCCCCAGTCCCGCCTTCGCTATGCTTCCGACACGCCCCCGTGAAGTTTGGTCATCCCCGCGACGGAAAGCAGTTGAGGATGCCCAAAATCGGCTTTCGATTGTGCCGATTTGGGCGACCCTGGGAGAAGGACGCTCATCTTCCGATTTGTGTCGAAAGATGGGCGCCCGTCTCTTTTGAAAATAAGCCTGATAGTGTCCCTCTTCTTCCTCCTCCACTTCTCTCAGAGCTCTTTTCCTCTTGGTTTTCCCTACTCTCTCCTCACCAATAGTGAAATGCATTGGAGGTATAATCATTGCTTTATTTCCACTAGGAAGTGCTTTGACCTTTTGCACCAGGTTTGTGTCCATTTAGCTCATCTCCAAAAAAAGAATGCTCTGTGTGAGGTTATTAAAGGAAATGTGTTAAAAAATATATATTTTTTTTCATATAAACGGGGCAAGGAAAAAAAAAACCCAAAAGACAAAACACACCAACCCCTCCCCACACACAAAAACACAAACCACCTAGAGTTATTTTTCCCCTCCCGTTTTCCTCAGCAACCACCTGGAATAGCGACCTGAAGTTTTACAGCTTTGTTATTACTATCTATATGTCGAGTGAAATGAGATTATCTTTAAACATAACATAAGTACATAAGTAGTGCCATACTGGGAAAGACCAAAGGTCCATCTAGCCCAGCATCCTGTCACCGACAGTGGCCAATCCAGGTCAAGGGCACCTGGCACGCTCCCCAAACGTAAAAACATTCCAGACAAGTTATACCTAAAAATGCGGAATTTTTCCAAGTCCATTTAATAGCGGTCTATGGACTTGTCCTTTAGGAATCTATCTAACCCCTTTTTAAACTCCGTCAAGCTAACCGCCCGTACCACGTTCTCCGGCAACGAATTCCAGAGTCTAATTACACGTTGGGTGAAGAAAACTTTTCTCCGATTCGTTTTAAATTTACCACACTGTAGCTTCAACTCATGCCCTCTAGTCCTAGTATTTGAAGCTACAGACTTTTTAGTGTGAGCACCCAGTGATTTTTGCAAGTTCAAAAATGTTTCCACTGTAAAACTATCATTTTTTTTTTTGGGGGGGGGGGGGGGGACCACAAAAAAAACCCCAAAAGAAAACAGGGTATTAGCTTACTGTTAATGACATCACAGTGTCGTAGACTTTTGTCTGGGGAGCAATGTTGGGAGGCCTATCACAAGCTCCACCCAAAATCGCAAACAATTACCAAACGCAAGGAAGCGCTGCAGATGATCTGGGACAGCCTGGCACAGGGACCGATAGACTAAAATCTTGACGTTTTGAAATCCAAACGTTCAGGTTCCCAACATTTTAATACTGTCTTTAGGAAAAGAGTTTTTGGTTGAGGAAAAATCTAGGGTGCTAGGTGTTACTCTTGGTTCTTCTCTATTGCTTAAAGCTCATACAAGTCATTTATGGCAGAAAACCTTTTTCTTTTAAGATGAGACAATTATAATTAGCGAGGAGCTATTTTAATACATCTGTTTGCTCCGTTAGTCCACACATTGATCCTTCCTCATTTGAACTATTGTAATGTCCTATATTTAGGGTTATCACCTAGGTTACTGAATAAATTACAACTTATTCAAAACACTGCGGCCTGGCCGATTTATAGACTTAGGAAATTTGACACTATTGCACTGGCTTCCTACACATGTGTGTAAAATTTAAATCGGCCTGTGTGTATGTCAAGTAATTTATGGGTATACATCAGAATTGTCCTTTGATTTTCTAATTTGTCAATCCTCTTGAATATAGGCCTTGTTTGGTTTCCTTAGATCTAGAGGAGTATATTTTTAGAAAATTTTTAATGCTTTGGTTCCCTTTTGCAATAATTTCTGTATTCAACTCCCTACCCTCTTTTATAAGGTTGGAGAGTAACTTTTTTGATATTTCAAAGGAAACAGAAAACACTTCTGTTTGAAAACTTACGTAATTTTGGGTGATTTGTGATTCTACGTAATTCACTTTCTATTGTAAACCAAAGTGAACCTCTGAAGGGATATTTCAGTATATAAAAGTGATACATTGACATTAATGTTGACTGAAGGCCTGTGTTTTTCCCCCATTTTGTTTTGCTCTACTTTCACTCAAAATTTAGGCTTGGTCCTTAAAATTAAAGCCCAAAGAGGATGGATACTGAGCATTCACAGTGACCGAAATTCTGACTCATTGTTAATTGTGTTTGAATGACATCATTTTACTGGGTTTTAGCTCGAACATTAACGCTCAAAAATTGCTAGGTGGTAATGCTAAAGTGTCAGTAACATTAACATAGCTTAAGATAATTAAATGATAGTAATATGTAAGTATGATGATTAAATAAGTACTTAAAATTTCATTGAAATTCAAAGCAGTTGCTCAGGAAATGGTAAAAAAAAACCCCAAACCCCAACACTCGAGGGGGTAAGCTGTTCTTACTTTTTTCTATTGTGTGTCTGTATTTCCGCAGGTTTTTGGATCAATTCCTGTCCCTGAGAAAGTAGTTGCTGTCAGTCCCCGTTTAGACCTGCCCAACAGAATCAGTCACGTGACTGCTGAGCACAGACTACTTGTTACCCTATTTTAAACACTGCTGTCTGCGGTGTCCGTGCCACGGCAGCGCGTGCCCAAGGAGCATTTCATGCTCCTTTGGTAAGCCTATGGAGGGCAAGATTTGACCGTCTGTTTTTAGTAAACAAGGTTTCCTTATGGGTTTATTGGGGTTTTATGGTGGGATGTTGGTATCATTTTTTTTTATTTTGTGTGGTGGTATGCAACAGCCTATTCTGGTGATTTGGGGAAGGTTTACTTTTCCGGTGGGATTGGGGTTTCAGCCGAGGTCTCGCTCACTGCTTTTATGTGGGGAGGGGAGGTGGGGAGGTTAGGGAGGGAAGGATGTTAGGGCTGTATCATTGAACTGTTGTTCAATAAGGTGTAAAGCGGTTTTGTTTTCGGATCTTTTTTGGAGCAAAGGTTGCAACAATTGTGGTTTTTTAAATTCTTTTAACGGAAACTTAGCTAAGAGGGGCCGCAGGCTTACTTAGCCTCTTCTCTCCCAAATGGCTACATGATGGTATCTCAGCCCAGGATGTGAGGGAATGGAGAGGGGTTGGCTGCGATTAGTCAGTGTGTTTTGGGGTGTACTCAGTTGAATTGTTCATTTTTATCTTATCGGGAAATTTTAGAGATACGAGTGCATTCTTTTTTTTTTTTAATTTCATGTGACTTTTATTGTCTACCTTCACCTCTGTCAGAGACTTGGGAATTAGTTTATCAGAGTATTGTGAATTTGACGGTGAGGTTTCCAGCGATATTAGTGTTAGAAGATTTTTACCCTACATATTGACGATCCGCAAGATAGCCGCACTAGAAAGTTTATGGGATTTATGAAAAATCTGGGGTACAGAGTAAACTTTCTACATATTTGGGAGGGCATTCTTTAGACTTGGTATTTGTAGGGAAGCAAAACGTTTTTCAACAGTGGAGGAAAAAAAACCCCAAAAACAAAACTTAGAACGAGGAAGAACCCATGGTATCATGATGGTTTATTTGTTGCATCGTCAGTTACATAAGAAGGAGCGGGTGTGGAGAATGGCTTTAGCTGTTGGGGCTGCAGCGTTTTTATGCGGTGCAAGTGACAAGGGCAAAAATGAAATATTTAGAGAATTTGGTTAAGGATGTCCCAAATCCAGCATGTAAGATTTATCAGGTCTTGAAAGGGTTTCAGCCTGGAAGCTTCTCCTTCTTACCTACAAATGCACTCAGTCTGCTGCCCCTCACTATCTTTCTACCCTCATCTCCCCTTACGTTCTCGCCCGTAACCTCCGTTCACAGGATAAATCCCTCCTCTCAGTTCCCTTCTCCACCACCGCCAACTCCAGGCTCCGCTCATTCTGCCTCGCCTCACCCTATGCTTGGAACAACCTTCCTGAGCCCTTACGCCAAGCCCCCTCCCTGCCCGTCTTCAAGTCTTTGCTTAAAGCCCACCTCTTCAATGCTGCGTTCGACATCTAACCCTTACCGTTCAGTAAATCCAGACTGCCCCAATTTGACTGCCCCTATCGGACCGACCGTTCACTTGTCTATTAGATTGTAAGCTCTCTGAGCAGGGACTGTCTCTCTTTGTTAAATTGTACAGCGCTGCGTAACCCTAGTAGCGCTCTAGAAATGTTAAGTAGTAGTAGTAGTAGTAAGTAGACTTCAGGGAAGTCAACCAAAACCTGGAGGTGGAGATATTGGCTGCATATTTTAGCAGCAAGTTAGATTTACATGCTGGAAGGGAGGCAGGGAAGGCTGTGTGAGTGGGGGACGGGAGTTGAGCCTGTGGGATGGATGGAATTTAAGCAGCTTTCCTGGGTAGAATTTAAAAATTGTTTGTGGGGCTTAAAGAAGGTTCAAATATGGTACCTGTGATCTGGATTAAGAATGAAAGGCTAGGGTTTGTGAAGCCGATGTACGTTATGATGGTGAATAATTTGAGGGGTGGGTCCCAGAAGCTGGGAAAGTCACAGTGGTTCAGCTGGTTTGGAAAGATGAAAAATGAAATGTTCTGGATGTAACTATAGACCCATTTCTAATTTGTGTGCGAAAGTAGTTGAGAGATTAGTATTACACCAATTGACGGATTATGTTGAGAAGGGAGAAATTTTGAGTCCATATCAGTCAGGGTTCTGAGCTGGTCATGAAACCGAAAGTTTACTGACCATATTGTTATCTGATGTTAGAAAACATATTGATGTTGGTGAGGTGGCTTTGGCAGTTTCACTTGATTTGAGTGAAGCATTTGATCTTTTAGATCATACACTGCTACTGGTTAGGTTGGCGTTGTTAGGGGTGAAGGTCTCCAGTTTTTGAGTGGCTTAAGTCTTCTTGTGGAGAGTTCATGTTTTGTGCTAGAGTTCAGTGTGGGGCCCTTCAGGGGGTCTTCACTGTCCCCAGTTTTGTTTAATTTATTTTTGGCCCCACTAGTGCGAAGAATTCAAGAGTTTTCAGTAGGCGTCTTATGTATACACTGATGACATTTTAGTGGTGGGTTATACCTCCCCTGCTTTGGTGGACCTATCTCCATTAAACGATTGGTTACTGCAGCATAAGATGATTTTAAATGTTGCAAAGACCAGAGCATGTTGGCTTACTGGACATCGTCCTACACCAAATGCATTACCGAAGGTCAAGTCTAGTTGTGTGAACAATTCTGATTTTGGGAGTCATCCTGGACTCAGGGTTGTGTTTTGAGAAGCAAGTATCTTGGGTGCTACGCATGGGGTTTGTTACAGTACGAATGTTTGCAGGCAGTTAAGCCATACTTTGATCAGGATACGTTACATGTGTTTTAACATTATGCCAATGTGGTTTACGTTGAGATGCCACACTATGACTTAAAGAGGTTGAGGACCTTACAAAATGTGGCCATTAGGTTGTTGGGTGGTGTACGTCAGGTGAAACGTTACCCATTTGTATATTTGCTATCATTGGCTACCGGTGAAGTATACATCCTTGTATAAGGTTTCAGATATAATACATAAAGGCATTGTATCAGGGAGCTCACAAGTACCTGGTATCTCTTATTCGCCCATACATTCCAGGTCGCCCGTTGCGGTCAGCTGCAGGGCAATTGCTTGCATTGCCTGAGACAGGCAGGGGGAGTTTCTTTTTGGCAAGTCCCAGTTTTATGGAATCAACTCCCCCAAGATTTGAGGGGCGAAGGGTCCCTTAATTTGTTTAAGCGGAAATTGAAATCATCTTCTTCCAAGAAAGGCACACAAACACACACACATGCATGCATAATACAATACTTACATGTTTGCTGATGTTCAGATAGGCTGGATGATTTGTCAATTGTGTCAAAGGTTTACGGAAAGGTGACATGAAACTTTCCCAAGTGCCATTTTGAGAGCTTGGTTTTCGCCTCTTAGGAGTCTGAAACATAGTATAAAAATATGACTATGTTGAGAGCTGAACGTCAGGTTACCAGTAGGAATTGTGGGAGATTTTAGCGCAGAGTTGCTAGTGGGATTTAAGATAGGAAATAAGTAGGTGAGATGCCTCTAGGTTTGAGAGACAGCACATCTGGAGTAGCAGACTGAGAAGAGCGAGATTAAATCAGTCTGAACAAAACTCTTACCTGTTGCTCATCAGCCCCTCTCCCTACTCTCTGCACCTCTCCTCTATTGGTTCCATATCCTATCTATATATTGTAGTTCTTATTCAACTATTTTTACGATTAGTTTGTAAACTGCTCTGATTACTTACTTGAAATATGGTATATTAAGAAACTGAACTGAATAAGGAGGTAAGGAAATTAAGGCAAGGATGCCCTCAGTCAGGTGTTGAGACTTTGTTAATTTCAACTGGTATTTAAACAGAAATAGGGATAATAAAACTTGCTTCCGTCTTGTTTCTGTGGATGTAGCTGGAGCTTTTGACTCTGTAGAATTAGATTTGCTGGTTGATATACTAATAGAGTTAGGAATAGCAGGACAGGTTCTTCATTGGTTTATTTCATATTTGAAGGTGAGATCTATGATTGTCCGGAGCGGTTCTCAGGTTTCAGCTGAAGTTGACTGTGGAGCACCCCAGAGATCAGCATTGTCTGCCTTACTGTTTAATATACTTTTGGCACCACTGGGTAAAGTTTTCCAGAATCTGGAGATTTGTTATCGCTTTTTTGCGGATGATGTGCAATTTTTTCCCCCAATAGTATCACGTGGGGATGTTTTGAATGACCAATTAAACATGTATATGAGAAAAACAAAACAATGGATTGTTGAACATGGAATATTTCTGAATGGGGCAAAAACAGAAGTTATGATTGTAGGTGGAGAAGAGATGGTAGTTTGGCCAGACAAGGTGTGTTTGGATGAGATTTATGTTTCAATCAAGAACGAACTGGGGGTCATTTTAGATAATAAATTGACTATGAGGTCTCAGGGAGTTAATGTGATTCAACAGTGTTTGAGGTCTCAGGGAGTTAATGTGATTCAACAGTGTTTGAGGTCTCAGGGAGTTAATGTGATTCAACAGTGTTTGAGGTCTCAGGGAGTTAATGTGATTTAACAGTGTTTAAACATTTACATATGTTATACAGACTAAAATCGATGCTTTTTGTTTGTGATTTTTTGTTGTGTGGTTATCACATGTCTGGACTACTGCAATGCCTTGTACATTGGTATATCATCTATCAGCGTCAAGGCGTTGCAAGTAGTTCATAAGACGGCTGCTAGAACAGTAATGGGCGTTGAAAGGTGTTAACACCTGTGCTTAAACAGCTTCACTGGCTTCCTGTTTTACAGAGGATTCAATTTAAAGTTCTTTTTTTCTTTACTGCTCCATTTTACTTGAAACAAGCTCTGCAGATTTACTGCCCATGGTGTATGTTGAGGTCTGAAGCTGCCGTGCTCCTTTCAACTGTGGACACCCAAGCCTCAGCTTTTGTTTCAGCTGGTATTAATTTGTGGAATGTTTTGTCCTGATAGCTTTGGCAATGTAGTAGTAAAACACAATTTAGAAAGTTGCTGACAACACAACTGTTTGTCTGACTTTTAAAAATTGTTTATGAAGAATTGAACTATTTTAATGTTGATTTTATGGTGTATGTATGTAACTGTTCTTCTGAATAATGTAAATGTTATCTTGTAAACCACCTAGTTATGGTGCATAAATATACCAGTATTTGCAGCTTATTAGTTCTTCTTGCTGTGGTGATGGAACCCAAGTACAATGCTTGAGTGAAGTGAAACCAGTGGTTCAAAAGGTGTTTCCATGAGTCCCAAGTTGATGAATGAGCCTTTAAGGGACGTCATATATACATGAGGCCCTTAGTGAAATCTATATACCAGAAGATACATGGCAAATGGATTTTCCATCGAAAGGGTTATGAAATGCTGCTACTGCTGAAAAGGTGAACGTGCACCAAATACATTTTTAGTCCTGTCTTCAATAAGTGAAGAAAATACGAACGTATAAGTGGGACCGAGCACGCAATTGAGTCCTGACCTTGGGTTTTAAGCCACTAAGCAACATGGTTCCATTTAAGCTGAAAGGATTTTCTTGTGGATGTTTTTTCTAGATGCTAACTACATTTCTTTGATGTCCTCGGTGAAAGATGATCAATTATTTGCCGTTTAATTTCTATGCTGTCAGACATAGGCTTTTTAGGTTGGGATGTGGGAGGCCCTTGTGCTGCTTTAGAAGATGTGTGTGTTTCCCTAGGGGTATTGATTGAGATGATACAAGCGCAAGCAGTCGAAGGAACTGGACCCATGGCTAACACACAGCAATGACGACTCTAGCTTTGTCTCTGCAAACTTTAGGTAACGTGAATCATTATTTACTCTTTCAAAAAGTTAAAAACAAGAGGACACTCCATGAAGTTACATGTTAATACTTTTTAAAAGAATAAGAGAAAATATTTTTTTTTCACTCAAAGAATAAGCTCTGGAACTCATTGCCAGAGGATGAGGTGAAAGCAGTTGGGTTAAAAATAAATAAATAAAAAAAGGTTTGGACAAGTTCCTGGAGGAAGTCTATAATTTAAGATAGAAATAGCAGAAAACACTATTTATCCCTGGGGTCGGTAGCATGGATGGGTGTCGTGCAATAGTTTTTGTGGACTTGAACCTGATCCTCCTTATTTGTTGACATGAGACATTGCTGCTACTTGATTGTCAGTTCTGATCAATATGACTTGGGTTCTGAGCCAAGGTATAAAGGCTTTTAAGGCAATGATGCTTTTCTTTGAACCGCTTCCAGTCTTTTTACATTTTTAGCAAGATACAGCCTCCAAAACTGAACACAATACTCCAAGTGAGGCCTCACCAACGACTTGTAGAGGGTCAACACCTCCTTTCTTCTGCTGGTTATGCCCCTCTCTACGCAGTCTAGCATCCTTCTGGCCACGGCCGTCGCCTTCTCACATTGTTTCTTCACCTTTAGATCCTCAGACACCAACACCCCAAGGTCTCTCTCCTGAGTCGAGCTTACTATCCGGTATCTCTCTTTTTGGTTTCTGCACCCCAAGTGTATCACTCTACACTTCTTGGCATTAAATTTTAACTTTCACAACTATTGTTTGGGACGTATTAATTTGACTGGTTTTGCAACAGCAGGGGAGGTGCTTGTGACAGTTTCGCTCCCACTTTACAGATATGTTCCCTTGAGAACGCCGACATGGTGAAACGTGGCCCCACGTAGGGAATAATGACGGAACGCCGATTTTATATCACATCACTATCACTAGGGTGTCAACAGCTGCAGTCCGGTAGAAACCCAGCACTGGATTCCAACACACCAAAATAAGGTAAGTGCAGCTTGTTCCTGCCGTCATTCAAAAATTGTACAACAGCATACTTATATGTCATTAAAAGGAATAATAGGCTGCCAGGCACAGTGCGATGATGCTTATGGGTTAATGGGCTGCACGGTTACCACATATAATGGTAAATCAGCACCATAACAAACACTGAGCACTGCATATATATAAAAAATATTAAAAGTATAAAGATAGCCTGGTGGTAAGATCTACTATAATAAAATGCAGCCTCAACGTTCTGAGGACACTGACGTCACTGAAGTCACTCACACACCGGTTCGTGGTTTCATGGTGGTGAAGCCACAACATCTTCATGCCCCGTCCTCGCGTCACACGTGATGACGTCGAGGGCGGAACACGAAAACAAATTAACGCACGAGGAGCAGTTTCCCTACTCCTCCCCTTCCAACAAATCCCAGCCGCCGCCGACGTGCACATGAACCCGGCCCCTTTCGCCACATAGCCCCACCCCTTACAACTTACCGCCCCGCCCACGCTAGCACACGCTTTAACCTCACCAACCTCCCCCCCCCCCCGTCACCTCCCCTCCCCTTATGCCTGTCTCCCTGGTGGTCTAGAGGTACCTGTTCTGTCGGCTCAGGAAAGAAAGAGCCCTCTCTGACCTCCTGTACCGGTGGCTTCCTTGCTGCATCGTGTGGGAGTCCGGCTCTCGGCGTTTGAAAATGGCCGCCGAGAGTTCAACCTGCCTCGCGAGACTTCAACTCTCGGCGACCATTTTGAAACGCCGAGAGCCGGACTCCCACACGATGCAGCAAGGAAGCCACCGCTAGGGGAGGAAAGAGGGGACTCTTTCTTTCCTCGGCCGACGGAACAGGTACCGTAAGGGGAGGGGAAGGGAGTCCCGTGCCCGCTAGCGCCAGAAACGGGCCATATTTACTAGTAGAAGTATATTAAATTTTAACTTCCAGACCCTCGACCATTCTTCTAACTTTTGGATATCCCTTCTCATTCAATAGTAGCTCAAGGTGAGTTACATTCAAATACAATAGATATATCCCCAGAGTGCCTGCAATCTAATTTTATACCTGAGGCAATGCAGGGTTAAATGACTTACCCAAGATCTCAAGGAACAGCAATGGGATTTGAACTGGGCAACGCTAGTAATACTGTAATGGATCTGATGCTCTCACCACTAGGCTACTCCTCCACTCTGATGCTGTTTCTATTTGAAAACTGGCACTCAAGACCTTTCACAAACTTATTAGGATTTATTTACCGCCTTTTTGAAGGAATTCACTCAAGGCGGTGTACAGTAAGAATAGATCAAACATGAGCAGGAGGCAATTAGAGCAGTAAAAATATTCAAACAACAATACATAGTAACATAGTAGATGACGGCAGAAATAGACCTGAAGTATGGCATGGTATACTACTTGCAATGACAACACAATAAGTACTAGAACATTATAATTGGTAGTGAAGGGTAAGGCAAAGTTGTAACATATAGATGAGTAAGAAAGTAGGAAGAATTAGAAAGTAAGGTGATTGATTTGAAGAAAGTTGCACATGAGGTCAGAGAGATGGTTAAATATTATCTCAGCTAGGGTAGGAGTGGATAAACATGTCCCGCTGCAGTAGGTGCAGCCCGAGTCAATCTTTGTGTGTGTGAGTGAGACTAACAAGTTAGTTACTTCTTCCGTTAAAGGCTTGGTTAAAGAGCCAAGCTTTCACCTGCTTCCTGAAGTACAGATAGTCTTGTGTTAAGTGGAGTCTTTCAGGCAGTGCATTCCAGAGTGTGGGGGCTAGTCTGGAGAAGGCTCGCTTGCGGGTATCACATCATGTAATGTCTTTTGGAGAGGGTGTAGTTAGTGAAAGTCCTTGGGAGGACCTTAGTGTCCTTGGCGGTGTGTGGAGGATCATCCTGTTCTTCAGATACTCCGGGCCATTTTCTTTCAGGGCCTTGAAGATCAGACAGAGTTTTAAATTTAGCCCTGTATTGTACTGGTAGCCAATGAAATTTTTGCAAAAATGGTGTGACGTGGTCACGTCGCTTGCAACCTTCTATGAGTCTTGCTGCTGCATTCTGAATCAACTGGAGCTGGTGCAGGCCCTTTGTAGTCAGACCATTGTATAGTACATTGCAGTAATCCAGTCTTGATGTTACCATGGCATGCACAACTGGAATAAGATTTACCTTCTCGATGTAAGGAGAGAGGCAGTCGCAAATAGTAGAAGCAGCTCTTGAAGGTTGCTTGGATTTGGGGAATCAGAGTAAGTATTTGAATCTAACTGTATTCCAAGGTTCCTGACTTGTGATTTGAGGGGAAGTTCATACTTCCCAAAAGGAATTTTGATGTCAGGAATGTATCCACTTGTGTTAGAGACCCAGAGAAGCTCGGTTTTTACTTGGGTTTAGGCAAAGTTTGTTGTGTTTAGCCCATTCTTGAATTGATGTTAGACAGGTAATCAGTTTATTCAAGGCTGTTCATGTAACTATAACCTGTAACTATCTTACATGTAACTATAAAATTGTTCCATTAATATTTTGTGTGGAAAGAAGAAGGATAAAGGGTCATGGACTTGATATACTGTCTTTCTGTAGTACAAGCAACACTGTTTGCATTTATTACACGCAGATACTTTTCTATGTCCCCTAGGGGGCTCACAATAAGTTTTGTACCTGGGGCAATGGAGTGTTAAGTGACTTGCCCAAGATCACAAGGAGCTGCAGTGGGAATTGAACCCAGTTCCCCAGGTTCTCAGCCCACGGCAGTAACCAGTATGCTACTCCTCCACAAAATACACGCCAATTATCTGCAAGGGAACACTCACTGTATCTGGCTGCCAGTCTTCGTCATCCGATAAGCTTCCCTGCTTTCTCTTTGCAAGCTGAGAGGGAGCCAGGCTTCTTCTCTGAAATTAAGTACATAAATCAATCACTTTTAGCAGCAGAAATATTTTATGCTATTACTTTTCAAAGGCTTCCATGGGCAAGGATAGACTTATTTTTCCAAAATGAGTCATTACCAGGCTACTGGATTTGCAGCCACTAAGAACTATGAATATACTTTTGATCACACAGAAAACACAAGCACACTGGGTGCAGGGTGACATCAATCTTTGGTTAACCACCACATGCATACATTCCAGTTTTAATAAATGGAAGGCATGTCCTAGGCATGGCTAATACTGATGTAATATACATGCAAACATATGTGTACTTTCAGCCTTCTGTCTCGCTGCACCCTACGCCGGGAATAAACTTCCTGAGCCCCTACGTCTTGCCCCATCCTTGGCCACCTTTAAATCTAGACTGAAAGCCCACCTCTTTAACATTGCTTTTGACTGTAACCACTCGCCTCCACCTACCCTCCTCTCCTCCTTCCTGTACACATTAATTGATTTGATTACTTTTTTTTTGTCTATTAGATTGTAAGCTCTTTGAGCAGGGACTGTCTTTCTTCTATGTTTGTGCAGCGCTGCGTACGCCTTGTAGCACTATAGAAATGCTAAATAGTAGTAGTAGTAGTAGAGATCCAAGATCTGCTGGTTCATGCAAGCAGAAAAGCTCACGCTTACATAACCTAGTGAAAACACACATAGTAATGAATTTAACCATTAGAACTGCACATTTTTCTCACCTTTTGCTTTTCTTTGGAGACGTCAAAGGGCTGGAAGCCCCATTTGTTGCCTCTTTACTCATATAACCCCCCTCTTTCTTTACATTGCACTAAAGCTTAAGCATGAATTCAGCACAGAACGTCTGGCACCAAAACAGAGGTTACTCACAAAAACGAAGGAAAATAGCAGCTGTGGGTGCCCTTCTATAAGGTGGTTGCCAAAGCATATTAGTACGAAACTGGTGTGCATGTGGGCGGGTTGCACACTTACACATCAAACATGCTATTGAGATGGCCTAAGTGGTCGGGCCTAATGCAGACTTCTGGTAGTGTTGTAGAACACATCGGGCACGCAAAATTGCTATTGAAGGAATTCTGCTGAGTACTCAGATTTCTGGCACTTTACAGAAATGATTGCAATAATCCACTTATAGGACTACGTTTAGGTGCTGAATTCTGTTCTCTTCCTTAATGACCTTATTGATTTTAAATGCCTACGTCACCCAACCCCAGAACCCTGACTGACTTAAAGTAATGATACCAAACTAAGCAGTAAGCGATCTGGGGACTGGAGAAGGCCAAAGAGAAACAACAAAAAACATTTATTGACGAAGTGATCTGACACTAGTGGAAAATCTTTCTTCTTATGATTTTATATTTACTGTGTATTTTTTACATTTATATCAATGTTTTTAATGTTATTAATTTTTAAAAAATCTTTAATTATACTTTTAATTACAATTCACAAGGATTACCTTGTTTTGGAAATACAGGTAGAGAAAATAAAGGTATTACAACATTCTCATTCATAATAGTTTACAGCACTATAATTTCCGATCTGATGAAGAAGGGCAACCTTCGAAAGCTAATCAAGAAATGTATGAAGTTATGTCCAATAAAAAAGGTATCATCTTATTTTCTTTTCCATGTTTTATTTTGTTTGATTTCTATAGATTCTACATGGAATGTTGCTATTCCACTAGCAACATTCCATGTAGAAGTCGGCCCTTGCAGATCACCAATGTGGCCGCACAGGCTTCTGCTTCTGTGAGTCTGACGTCCTGCACGTACGTGCAGGACGTCAGACTCACAGAAACAGAAGCCTGCGCAGCCTTCTACATGGAATGTTGCTAGTGGAATAGCAACATTCCATGTAGAATCTCCAATAGTAGCAACATTCCATGTAGAATCTCCAATGGTATCTATTTTACTGTCATAGTAATGCTTGAATGTTTTCACTTATATACACTGTCAGCCAGCACATTTGCTTATTTCCGATCTGAGGAAGAAGGGCAACCTTCGAAAGCTAATCAAGAAATGTATTGTTATGTCCAATAAAAAAGGAATCATCTTATTTTCTTTTCCATGTTTTATTTTGTTTGATTTCTATAGATTCTACATGGAATGTTGCTAGTGGAATAGCAACATTCCATGTAGAAGTCGGCCCTTGTAGATCACCAATGTGGCCGCGCAGGCTTCTGCTTCTGTGAGTCTGACGTCCTGCACGTACGTGCAGGACGTCAGACTCACAGAAACAGAAGCCTGCGCAGCCTTCTACATGGAATGTTGCTAGTGGAATAGCAACATTCCATGTAGAACCTCCAATAGTAGCAACAACAGAACCTCAAATAGTAGCAACATTCCATGTAGAATCTCCAATAGTAGCAACATTCCATGTAGAATCTCCAATAGTAGCAACAGAATCTCCAATAGTAGCAACATTCCATGTAGAACCTCCAATAGTAGCAACATTCCATGTAGAATCTCCAATAGTAGCAACAGAATCTCCAATAGTAGCAACATTCCATGTAGAACCTCCAATAGTAGCAACATTCCATGTAGAATCTCCAATAGTAGCAACATTCCATGTAGAATCTCCAATGGTATCTATTTTACTGTCATAGTAATGCTTGAAGGTTTTCACTTATATACACTGTCAGCTAGCACATTTGCTTATTTCCGATCTGAGGAAGAAGGGCAACCTTCGAAAGCTAATCAAGAAATGTATTAAGTTATGTCCAATAAAAAAGGTATCATCTTATTTTCTTTTCCATGTTTTATTTTGTTTGATTTCTATTGATAACCTTTAAGAGTGGACTAACACGGCTACCACACCTCAGCACTATAATAAAACAGGGGAAAAAAGAAAGGAAAAATTATTACTTTAGAATGTTTTTACAAATATTGCAGCTTGAAACCTTTCTTAGACCTCAGTAGAGAACTGGGGAGAAAAGAGTTAGAGAAGTAATATAAAGAATGAATGAAAATTAATTTTAAAGAAAAAGGCTGCCTATTTCCAGCATTCTAATTTATTTCACTTATTTCAATTCTAAAAACAAGGTTGTTAGGCTGTATAGAGAGAGGTGTGACCAGCAGAAGAAAGGGGGTGTTGATGCCCCTGTATAAGTCGTTGGTGAGGCCCCACCTGGAGTATTGTGTTCAGTTTTGGAGGCCGTACCTTGCGAAGGATGTAAAAAGAATTGAAGTGGTGGAAAGAAAAGCTACGAGAATGGTATGGGATTTGCGTTACAAGACGTATGAGGAGAGACTTGCGGACCTGAACATGTATACCCTGGAGGAAAGGAGAAACAGGGGTGATATGATACAGACGTTCAAATATTTGAAAGGTATTAATCCGCAAACGAACCTTTTCCGGAGATGGGAAGGTGGTAGAACGAGAGGACATCAAATGAGATTGAAGGGGGGCAGACTCAGGAAAGATGTCAGGAAGTATTTTTTCACGGAGAGAGTAGTGGATGCTTGGAATGCCCTCCCGCGGGAGGTGGTGGAAATGAAAACGGTAACGGAATTCAAACATGCGTGGGATAAGCATAAAGGAATCCTGTGCCGAAGGAATGGATCCTCAGGAGCTTAGTCAAGATCGGGAGGTGGGGCTGGTGCTGGGCAGACTTATACGGTCTGTGCCAGAGCCGGTGGTGGGCAGCGGGACTGGTGGTTGGGAGGCGGGGATAGTGCTGGACAGACTTGTACGGTCTGAGGCAGGGCTGGTGGTTGGGAGGTGGGGATAGTGCTGGGCAGACTTATACGGTCTGTGCCAGAGCCGGTGGTTGGGAGGAGGGGCTGGTGGTTGGGAGGCGGGGATAGTGCTGGGCAGACTTATATGGTCTGTGCCCTGAAGAGCACAGGTACAAATCAAAGTAGGGTATACACAAAAAGCAGCAACTATGAGTTATCTTGTTGGGCAGACTGGATGGACCGTGCAGGTCTTTTTCTGCCGTCATCTACTATGTTACTAAGTTGTTCCGGTGAAAAGAAAGTATATTTCGTTTTTTAATGTTATTAATTTGTAATGAATGTGTATTTTGAATGTATGACAGTTAGTTTAACGCCGTTTATTTTTATTTTTAAATTATGATGCGTTTTGAGCTATTTATTAATTTTGTCTTTATGTATATCATCAGACTGTTACATCCCTGATGCATGCAATTTGCTGAAAAAAAGGTCGCGTCAGGTCGTTCTATCAACAGACAGTTCTACGCAGGTTTTCATTGCCTTTTTAGTCGTCTCCACTGCCTAGGTTGCTTGTTTAATCTGCAGGGTTCCGTTTCTTTCTTTTATTCTTTCCAAACTATGAAGTAAGCTTAGGGCTCAAAGTCAAGGGCCGCACACAAATCTGACACATGTCCTACCTAACAATGGTATACTTCTGACAGACATTGAGCTGCCAAGTAAAACAGTTTCAAGAGAGAAATTATAGGCCAGTCCCAGATTTCTGACAACCCTATCCTGGTTGTGTAGTGGGACCTGCAACGTTGATTTCAATGGGTAAAATCAGGGACCAAAATATCACACTGCTTTGGGTTGTAATAGAAAAACCAGAACCAGTCAACTCTCCCTCTTAAAGCTGGTTAAACTGGCAGCTCTACAGATATGAAAACCACCTTGGAACCAAGCATGGTTTCCAACCAGATATTTTAATTAAGGCAGGCAGGTGCTGGCAATATAACTACTAGTAATCTGACTGCATCTGCAGCTGTAAATGTGAAGGAAAGTTGTTACAGATTTGCACTTGTATTTTATATCACAATCTTGGTGCTTACATAGTGGCATCCAGTTACAGAATTGTCCCCTATCGGCTTTGGAATTAAGTTCAGTAAAGACTTGTAACAGTCCCTCAAAAATATAATAGAGTGCTCCACCATGGCCTTGAAGGGAAATCCCTTCCCATAGTGGTTCTCAACCTTTCTTCTCTTGTGACACACCTGACATTGATCACCTGCATGACACACCGAACGCTACAATTCACAACTGATCAAAAATTGTTACCCCCCCCCCCCATATATTATTTCACTACTGCTAACGATAATACAAGGGCTATGAGGAGGAGAGAGCGGTGGACTGGAGGCCTGCAACAATTTCATTTGGGGCCGATGGCAAAGGACTAATTACATAAGTGTTGCCATACTGGGAAAGACCAAAGGTCCGTCAAGCCCAGCGTCCTGTTTCCAACAGTGGCCAATCCAGGTCACAAATTGGAGATTTCAAGCACCCGATTTCTAGGTCATCAACTCTCTTACCTGCTGTGCACATGGTTAAGGAAAGCACAAGGCCTGGTATCAAATTTTTGGTGGCACAAGGTATCCTGACATACTGGTTGAGAAGCAGTGCCCTAGAGGGAACCTGCCCCTTCGAGAAAAGTATGTGTGCTGGCAGCAAAATGGGAGAGGGCCAGGAAGAAAGTGTTCTGTGAGTTACTCCCCCCCCCCCCCCACACACACACAGACTGCGCAGAATTCTGCCTTTCCCTTGCAGAATTCTGTGTAGCCTGCCTCTGGAGGCACAGATACTCCCAGCTGGAAAGTGACTCCGACTCGCTCCCTCCACACTCACCGCTGCATCCTCCTCTGCTGCCGTGGTTCCTTTGCCGCGCAGCTCAAAAGGAACAGTCAGGCCTGGGACAGCCCAGGAGCAGAAAGCAGTTCGACATGCGGATCTCAAGCTCCTCATACAGCTGTGGACTAGTGAGTGGGGAGGAGGAGGGACTCTGGAAAAATATGGTGTGGGAGTGAAGGGCAGCTAGAAAAAAGGTGGATGGAGTGGGGGGGGGGGGGCTGGGAATTGGGCAATGTATGGGTGCGGGAAGGCTGAAAAAGGGGTGGAATATGGGTGCAGGAGGGGGGCTGACAAAAAAGGTGGATGAGGTTTGTTTACACATCAGCAGAATGGGGCGAAGCCTGCATGAAAGTGCAAGGAAAACTGTGGTGGGGCATTTCATGCCTGGGGAAAGATGCCAGCCCTTATAATAGGGGAAATTTGGCACAAAAATGTTAGAAGTGTTGCACAGAATTCCCCCTGGCGTACTGGAGACGTAAATCCAGCCATGCACTAGGACAACCCCCCCCCCCCCCCCTCCCTTATATGAATATAAGAACAGACTGTGAACGAGTACAAGGATTATCACATATGAGTTTATCTTGTTGGGCAGACTGGATGCACCGTGCAGGTCTTTTTCTGCCGCCATCTACTATGTTACTATATCAGTGCAGTCTAACAAGGCACACGGTGGCCTGCCCCAATTCCTGGGTCTATGTTGTGCCAGTCTGTACATTCACTCACAAATTGATGCTGCCAAGTAAGTCAGAGCTGCCAAGTTAACCCATTCCAGGAGGGCGACTTTTTGGCCGGTCCTGGTTTTTTTTAAAGTTACATCCCAAAGCAGTGTGGGACTTGTAGTCCATGACTCTACCCATTGAACTCAGTGGTGCAGGTCCCATAATGCACCAGGATGAGGGTTGGCAGAAATCCAGGACCGGCCAAACAGTCTCCCTCCTGGAATGGGTTAACTTGGCAGCTCTGAAGCTTAAGCTGCAGCTTCCCCTAAACCGTTTCAGGAGGGAGCAGTGAACGAGGACCTACAATCACTTATCTAGGCTAATTCGGCCGTTATCGGCTTTCTAAGGAGCCACAGGTTGGTTAATGAAAGATTTGCCATCGAAGAAGCCTCAAGGAAGGGGGAGCCAGGGCGCAACTCACCATGATCTCGTCCCTTCTAGCGCCTCAACAACATCCCGACGGCCACTCGCGCCATCATCACACATTCAACGTTGGCGCCGGGAGCCTCTGGGAAATAGAGCCCGCGCGCTGCTTCCCGGGAGTTGTAGTCCCAACCTAGGAGGATGAAGAACACGGGAGTCGGAATGACGTCAAAACGTTGAAGCCACTTAGGTTAACCTTTGTTTCCTTTCCCCCGCGCAGCCGTCATCTAGTACACTGCCCCATCCTCGTTGTCGTTCTTTATTACTACTACTACTACTTAACATTTCTAGAGCGCTACTAGGGTTACGCAGCGCTGTACAAATTGACAATAAGGACGGTCCCTGCTCGGAAGAGCTTACAATGTTTTGATTTCATCTCACTTATATTTTCACAAACATGTCGGCTTGTGCAGCATAAGGATGTCCACAGAGGAAGTATTGGTTTCGTCGTTAAGAGTAGAGAGGTGTGGTAGCCGTGTTAGTCCACTCTTAAGGTTATCAATAGAAATCAAACAAAATAAAACATGGAAAAGAAAATAAGATGATGCCTTTTTTATATTTTCCGATCTGACAAAGAAGGGTAACCTTCGAAAGCTAATCAAGAAATGTATTAAGTTATGTCCAATAAAAAAAGGTATCATCTTATTTTCTTTTCCATGTTTTATTTTGTTTGATTTCTATTGATAATCGTTAAGAGTACTAATTTGTTCTACATTTTAAATCATTGAGTCATTTGGAAGGGCTGGTTATACGGATTCCCTGTGTTCGTGCAGAGTTGTTTTCACCTACTAAAGGACCACCAAAGACATCATGTTATGAGAATCAGGTGATCAACATTTAGAGTTTCTATTTATTTATTTACTTATTTATGACACTTATATCCCACATTAAACATGAATAAAGTTGAAACCTGGGTGCATTTAAAATCTTTTTTTTTTCTTGTGTCTAGATCAAAAGGAAAAGATGGCATATGGGAACTTGCTCCTTTTGTTTTCTGGATTGCAGTGGTATATTATAAAAATGCACTTCATATATTTATTGCTACTATTTAAAAGACAGATATTGAATAATGAGGGCAGAGCTACCTTCATGCAGAAGTCCAGAGTCAGTCTAAATGTGCCAACATTGTCCAGTTCAGCACACTGTTAGCCACCAAGTCAATACAAAGTTAATTATGTTCAATGGATGTTGGCTCAGGCTGCATGCTAAGCAGCAATAATGAAACAATGATGGAATATTCACAAAGTATTACATATTAAGGGCATTTTCTTTAAACGTTGTTTTAATTTGTTTTTCCGATCCTTACATGCAAATGGTTTTGCTTTTTAAACCCAAAGGTGAATCCTAAGGGTGATTGAACACTAAGGTATAAACTGTTGTTTCTGAATTTGCTTGTTCTGGACTGCTTTGGGTCCTGCTGATCTGTACATATGCTGTCTGGAATTTTGGAAGATGGAAATGAGAAAATAAAAATTAAGTTTTGGATGTACTCTGTAGAAGTTGTTTACTTTTGCAATGTGTGTATGGATGCCTGTTCTGGTGTATGGATGTGATAATATTTGAATAACTGTCTATACTTATGGCTATGATTTCTGAACATGCGGCATTATTAAAGGCCAGACTTTTAAATGCCCAGTTGGGTATATATGCTAATCTCAACTTTGTTAACTGAATTCTATTATTCTGACTCACTGTATTTTCAAATGTAAGCCACATTGAAACCACTTTGCTTGAGATAATGTGTGATATAAATATATTTTTTTAAATCCTTTATCCTCCACCTTTTTTTAAACTTTTATTTATAGAAATTTAAATTATAATCAAGCATAACACTTGTACAGAAAAGTTACCTGGTTCCATTATATAATCTGAAATTTTATATTAAAGAAAAACAAAAAATATAAGGAAATGATTTCACCAGATTATACTCAAATCCTCAATTAGGATTCAAAATGTTATATGGATATTTAAATTGTTACAAGAAATGATTTATTTTGGGGAAAAGAGCTCTAGAGCACTCGCTACTGTTTATAATTTAAGAGCAGGTGCTGTATTTATAAGTTTTAGGATATTAATTTCTCCACCAATCACCAAAGGTGATAATTGCAATAAATTAAATAAATTAAGTATATATAAAAGATACCATATACTCAGAACACAAAAAGACCGTATTTTTAGCTTCAAAAAGGTTGATTTAATATACAAGGTAGGTTTTTAAAAGGATCTTAGAACAGAGAATTTGTGCATAAAATAGAACAAAGTAGCAGGTAGGTTAACTTACAAGTCCTTGTTACAAGCATGCTGTGGTCCAGCTGATTGATGAGCACATGTTCAGGAGCAAGGCATCAGGAGACCCCAAAGAGAGCAGCAGGTCCCAAGAGGAGGCACATGACCACATTATAAGTCCTTCCTTTCTGCACATGTCTGAAAGCTGATGGGAGGGGCAGGTATACCTTTGACAAGCAAATGTCCTGTTTATGCTTTTCCTCTGAGTTCTTTGTCTTCAATGGCTTCTCCAGACTTTCTGTCTCTTGGGTCTTTGGTTTTCAGAGATGTCCTGATGAGCGTCCAGGTACCCACCTTAGTCAAGCTTTTGTTCAGTCTTTTTAGGTGGGAGGGCAGAGAGAGTTATATATCTCTGTTTTGTCTTTGTTAAGTGTTTGTAATTAACTATCCCTGCTATCAGAAGTTCCCAGAAAAAGGGATGGGGAGAGAGGGGCTTGAAATGAAACTATTCTCTCTGCTGCAGTGTCAAATATATAAAAGCTGCACAAATATATTGGTGTATAAATAATCCAGCAAATATGCTACATATTTCAGTAATAAACTGATACCATTACAAAATCATTTATCTAGAAAAACAAAGCAGGAATTTGCTGAGTCTGATTCCCAAAAGGTACCAGTAAGTTATTACACAGAGCTATTTTCACCCCTCCCGGTAGACCCCTTAGCAGTTAGAAATGCGGTGAGTTGAGGGGGATAAAAAAAAAAACGTACTTATTCATCTGATATTTGACAACGCACTTGCAAGGATATCTTTGAAAAAATGTCGCTCCCAAATGAAGTACCCCTGGCTTCATCATAAGAAATTGTTGTCTACGCTTCTGAGTGTCTTTAGTAATATCAGGAAAAACGCGAATTTTCAGTCCAAGAAAACTTTTTTCCCTATTGTGAAAGAATAGTCTCATTAACCAGTTTTTCTCTGGAGTTAATGCCACAATTGCAATCAAAGTCGACGGTGTTACCATTTCACTGTCAGAAGCTTCCAGAATCTCTGAAACATCAAGTTCTTGCATTTGATTCTCTTGTTTTTGTTGGCAAATAATATATTTGAGAAAACGGGGGGGGGGGGGGGGGGGGTATCTCTTATGTATATCTCTTGGAGAAGTCGCAAATTGTTTGGGGAAATTAAAAAAACGAAGATTATTATTTCTTATCAAATTTTCCAAGGATTCAGTTTTTCTTCTAAGGAATATTAGGTCTTTAGTTATACATTCTTGATATGATTGTGTCTTTTTAACTTCATTTTCATATTCCTTACTGTTATTCGCTATGGCGTCCATTCTAGATTCAATATCTTTTGTCTTATGTTCTAACATGGATAAATCTTGAGTCAATTTTTTTTATCTGCGGGCATATTGCTTTTCCCAGCTCTACTATTAATGTCCATAGACTATCCAGCGTAACTTCACTTGGTTTGTCCATCGATATAGGAAATAGAGTCGTTGTTACCTCTATATTAGTAGAAGAAGAACCATGTTCCTCACTCACGGCTGGAGTCTCCTTCGCTGTTCCAGGAGTAACTGATACTACTCTTCTGGTCTGGTTGTCTAACCACCTTATAATCGAAAGAGAAAAACGCCTAGATTACGACCCAAATCGGGAGATAGACATTTATCTCACAAAAACGAATAAATCGGTATAATCGAAAGCCGATTTTGGACGTTTTCAACTGCACTCCGTCGCGGATGCGGACAATGTTGATGGGGCGTGTCAGAGGTGTGGCGAAGGTGGAACTGGGGCGTGGTTATCGGCCGAGGAGAGATGTACGCGTTAGGGCGATAATCGAAAAAATAAAGGCGTTTTTAGCGAACATTTAGGACACTTTTATTGGACCCTTTTTTCACATGAACAGGTCCCAAAAAAGTGCTCTAAATGACCAGATGACCATCGGAGTGAATCGGGGATGACCTCCCCTGACTCCCCCAGTGGTCACTATGTTGGATTATTTGTAGTAAATAATTAGCAGATTTTAGTACACACAGCTTCAGCTCTAGAAATGTTAATTTCTTTCTTCATCTCTCTCTCATTCACCCCTGAATAATTCACTGCTGAGTCACTTTAAAGTTGAAGTAACAAAACATCTGTTTACTCACAGTTTGTAGTTAGATTATAATCAGACAGGCTTTTATATACATATTACTATACATTTGTATTATCAGCTCCTTCCATGTGCTTAGATGGTAATGGATGCTCACACCACCATAGATCCTCTCAGGTTAGGAGAGATCATGAGCTCCATGTGCTCCATGTGCTGCATCTGACCCCCACAGGAAGTTGCATAGCTGTGTGACCTCTCTAAGTAATTCACATCAGAGGTCACAGAGTAATCACAGAGAAATAATAGGTGACAGTCAATGCATGTAAAATACAATTACATTCCAACAAACCCCTTCTCATGCATAACTGTCATGCAATTATTTATTCATACAAAGTCCAAGCTTTATACGCAGATTCACAAAATGTTCTCTGGGTAACGGTTTGGTCATGATGTCAGCTGTCATCTCACTGGTGTGACAATAGTGTAGACTGATGACCCCTTCTTTCACCAACTCTCGCACGTTGTGGTATTTCGTTGCGATGTGCTTGGTGCGTGACTGAACCTTGTCATTCTGTGACAGTCGGATGCAGCTCTGATTATCTTCCATTATCTGGATTGGTCTCTTTTCAGCTATTCCAAAATCCAGCATAAGTTTTTCAATCCACATCAGTTCTCTGCACGCTTCCGATACGGCCACATATTCAGCTTCTGTAGAAGACAAACTCACAATACTTTGTTTATGACTGGCCCATGAAATGTGTACATTTCCATACATAAACACATATCCACTTGTGGATTTATAATCAGAATGATCCCCTGCCCAATCTGAATCACAGTAACATATTAGTTTTGGATTACTATTGGCTGAAATCTTTAATTTACAATCAATGGTACCCTTTAAATACCTTACCATCCTTTTAACTGCAGTCCAATCTGATTTGGTAGGTGAGCTGACCCTTCTGCTCAAAATTCCTACTGCATTTGCTATATCAGCCCTGTATGTGGTAGCTAGATATAAAAGCTTACCTATGGCTGATCTATATTGGATGTTATCTGGTAAAGGTTCTCTTACTGTTTCATCCTTCTGCTTCTGGCTTAGAAGATAAGAACCATCATTTTGTTTCTCAATTTCTATACCAAGATAGTATGACACATTACCAAGTTCTTTTATCTCAACATTGTGGTTTAAACATTTTACAATGTCCTTGTACTCTTGCTCACTTTTGCTTGCAATGAGCAGATCATCAACAAAAGCTAAAATGTATGCATATTGTCCATTTCTGCACCTAGTGTACAAACATTTATCTGCTTCACCTTGCTTAAATCCTAAATTTGTCAATATTTCATGCAATTTTTCATTCCAACATTTTGCACTTTGCTTTAATCCATAAAGACCTTTGTTTAATTTACACACTAGCTGTCTTTGTTTTGTATTTATGAAACCTGTTGGTTGTTCCATGTACAAATCTTCAGTTATTTCTCCATGAAGAAACGCTGTTTTCACATCAATGTGTTTGACTTGCATGCCTTTTGAGACTGCAATGCTCAGAAGTGTTCTGATTGTCGTGTGTTTCACTACAGGTGCAAACACTTCATCAAAATCTTCTCCATATTTTTGAAGATATCCCTTTGCCACTAATCTGGCTTTATACCTTTCCACTTTTCCTTGTGCATTCCTTTTTAACTTGAATACCCATTTGCATCCTATAGCTTTCTTGCCAGGAGGTAATTTTGTAAGAATCCAAGTATTATTTTTATCCAATGCATCAATTTCTTCTTGTGCAGCTTTACGCCATTCAGCAGCTTCTTCTGCTGGCATTTTCTCAATCTCATCCCATGTTAAGGGCTCTTGAGCTTCTGCTGACTTTGTTAGGTAAGACAGTCTTGGGGGTGGAACACCTTTGTTTTCCCTGGATGAGCGTCTGACAACAGGTTGGTCTGACCTTTCCGCATCCTCTATATCTGAGAGTTCTTCTCCAATTGATTCCCCTTCTCCAACTGTACTGTCTTCTGCGATGATCCTTTCTGTGTCTGCTTCCTCTGCCTGTTCCTCGTTAGATACAGGTGAGTTGCTTTCAGACATCTGCCTTGGTATGGCATTTATATACACTGGCATGTCTATTATGGTTCTAGTTTCATATTCTGGATGATAAGGCTCATCTGGGATAATCCAGCCTTTATCAACCCTTTTGTTTTCATCAAAATATGTAACATGTCTTATGCCAACAATGCCAGTTTTCAGATTCAAAATTCTATATCCTTTGTGTCCTGGAGCATAGCCAACTAAAATGCCCCTTTCTGTTGTGGAATCCAGCTTATGCCTTCTTTGCTTTGGTACATGAGCATATGCTGTACTTCCAAATGTTCTTATGTGTGACAGGTTTGGCTTCCTACCCTGCCATGTCTCATGTGGTGTGCGCTCAGCGCCTTTAGTTGGCATTCTGTTTTGTAGGTACACTGCTGTGAGAATGGCTTCCCCCCATAGTCTTTTAGGGAGATTGCTATCTGACAGCATACATCTGGTCATTTCCACAAGTGACCTAAATTTTCTCTCTGCAACAGAATTTTGCTCTGGTGTATAAGCTACTGTTGTGATATGCTGAATGCCTTCTTGTTCTAGAAATGTGCGCATGCTTTGTGAAGTGAACT
The DNA here is from genome assembly GCF_901765095.1 of Microcaecilia unicolor. Lineage (NCBI taxonomy): Eukaryota > Metazoa > Chordata > Amphibia > Gymnophiona > Siphonopidae > Microcaecilia > Microcaecilia unicolor. The sequence goes on along the minus strand of NC_044036.1, from coordinate 13,995,193 downwards.
CACCACCATTGTCGGTCTGAAGAACCTTTGGTTTTCTTTCAAATTTATTGCTCACCATGGCTACATATTTCTTCAGCATGTCTGTGACTTGACTTTTTTCTTTCAGCAAATAGGCCACACAATATCTAGAGAAATCATCCAAGAATATTAGCACAAATCTGTTATTTCCCAATGATGGGATATTAAACGGTCCACATAAGTCACTGTGTATTAAGTCCAGCACTTTATTACTCCTATTTCCTGTGTATGCAGGAAATGAGGGTCTCACACCTTTTTGAGTAACACAGTCTATGCATTTCTCCATTTTACCAGTACCTGCACTGATTTGAATGCCTGTGGCTAGTTGCCTACTGTTAAGATCCTGGATCACCTTAAAATCACGATGTCCCAGGCGGCGGTGCCAGATTTCCAGACTACATTTACCATCATTCTTCCTTACTTGCGCCATATGTGAGGCTTCACCTGAAATGCTCAGTTTATAAACATCATTATGCATAAAAGCTTCAGCATACACTTCATCATTTTTAGAGATTGTGCACTTACTGTTTTCAAAATGAATCACAAATCCCTTCTTATCTAATGTAGATACACTAAGCATATTGCAAACTGCTTGGGGAATATACAAGACATCACTTACAGGAATTTCTTTAACTTCATTAGACACTTTGCATTTTAAGAATCCAATACCTTTTGCTTGGATCTTAGCAGTCCCTGCGTTTGCAGTTTTAAGAATACCTTCCTCTGGACACATTTCCTGAAAGAAATCCTTACAATTGGTTAAATGGCATGTACTCCCTGAATCCAAAATCCAAGTACTTTCATTTGAATTATTATTTACCATAGTCAAAGATTTTTCTGCCATTAGAAAGCCCTTGTGTTTATCTTTGTCCTTCATACATTTCCTGGTTTGAAAATTCTTTAGTTCCATTGGCTTAGGTGAGCTAGAGGGAGTGTTTTGTGTTTCCTTACACCATTTAGATACATGTCCCTCCTTTCCACATGAGTAGCAAATCAGCTTGCCCTTGGGTGGAGTTTTCCCATAGCTCCGCCTTCCTCTGTTCTTTGCCAAGAAATTTGTTTCATTTCTCTCTGACTGACTTTGAGAACACATCTCCTCAGAATCATTTATTATGCATTCCTGCCTTAGTTTTGATGTTGCCTGTTCAAAAGATTGCCCTTCAATGGCCTCATTTACAGACCTAAAAACATCAAACTTCTTTGATAGTGAGGTAAAAAGAAATGCTCTTTTCAATGCATCACACATGGGAATTCCAGAAAGTTCTAGCTTTTGAAATGAAGACATAAGATGCATAATGTGATCATTACATTTACTTTTATCCCTTAATTTGGTTTCATTCAACTCTGCCAACCAAATTGGTTGCTGCTTTGCATATGTAGTTGCATACATAGTTCTCAGTTTATATAAAATGTCCTTTGGTGTATCTTTTCCCTCCACTAATATGGCTTGTTTCTCTGAGAGAGCTTCCAAAAGCATGCACTTCACATAATAGTTTGCATTGTCCCATTCAGCCATATTTTCAGCTGTTCTGTCTTGGTCTAAGCATATATTTAATCCTTTTGCTCGAAGGAGACATATGAATCTTAGTTCCCACTGCTGATAATTAAACTCAGTTAATTTAGGCACCTTGAGAGAATAGAACAATGGTGAATTTCTTCCCTCAGCCATTTTCTTAGCCTTCTGTCTGCTGTGTGGGGGGAGAGAGAGACAGACTGAATCTTTCCTTTAAAATTTAAGAGAAAAATGTGGCCTTTTTTTCTGCCTGGTAATATTTCTCTTCTTTTTCAATTCCTGGGCCCTGGGCCCTGGGCCCATAACCCTTTTGTTGGATTATTTGTAGTAAATAATTAGCAGATTTTAGTACACACAGCTTCAGCTCTAGAAATGTTAATTTCTTTCTTCATCTCTCTCTCATTCACCCCTGAATAATTCACTGCTGAGTCACTTTAAAGTTGAAGTAACAAAACATCTGTTTACTCACAGTTTGTAGTTAGATTATAATCAGACAGGCTTTTATATACATATTACTATACATTTGTATTATCAGCTCCTTCCATGTGCTTAGATGGTAATGGATGCTCACACCACCATAGATCCTCTCAGGTTAGGAGAGATCATGAGCTCCATGTGCTCCATGTGCTGCATCTGACCCCCACAGGAAGTTGCATAGCTGTGTGACCTCTCTAAGTAATTCACATCAGAGGTCACAGAGTAATCACAGAGAAATAATAGGTGACAGTCAATGCATGTAAAATACAATTACATTCCAACACACTAACCCCCTCCCACCACAAAAAAATGATGTTTCACAACTTTTTTTTTCACCATCAAATGTCATACCCACCTCCCTGGCAGCAGTATGCAGGTCCCTGGAGCAGTTGTTAGGGGGTGCAGTGGACTTCAGGCAGGTGGACCCAGGCCCATCCCCCCACTACCTGTTACAATTGTGCTGCTTAATGCTTATTAGTCGTCCAACCCCCCCAAACCCACTGTACCCACATGTAGGTGCCCCCTTCACCCCTTAGGGCTATAATAATGGTGTAGACTTGTGGGCAGTGGGTTTTGAGGGGGGATTTGGGGGGCTCAACACACAAGAGAAGGGTGCTATGCACCTGGGAGCTCTTTTACCTTTTTTTTGTTTTTGTAAAAGTGCCCCCTAGGGTGCCCGGTTGGTGTCCTGGCATGTGAGGGGGACCAGTGCACTACGAATCCTGGCACCTCCCACGAACAAATGCCTTGGATTTATTCGTTTTTGAGCTGGGCGCTTTCATTTTCTATTATCGCTGAAAAACAAAAACGCCCAGCTCACAAATTGTCGAATAAAACATGGACGTCTATTTTTTGCAAAAATATGGTTTGGTCTGCCCCTTCACGGATCCGTTCTTGGAGATAAACGCCCATGGAGATACACGTTTTCGTTTGATTATGCCCCTCCACGTCTCCTTCAGTCCGAATTCCTCCGGTTCATTGCATCACCTCCCGTCTCTCTTCTCCCGTTCCGCTTGTGGGCTTCGGGATAGAGGACGCCAACCGAGGAGTCATGCAGTCAGAGGGTTGAGGGGGAGGAGCTCTTACATCGGGGCTGAGCGAAAGCTCTAGCCCTGATTACGCTGCGGGGGTCTCCATCCACCCCAGAACGGACCAATGGGCTATACCCAGACGCCTCTGGCACCGTGTTTCTCTGAAAAAAGTTTGTATTGTAGCCGGGTTAGGGGAAAGGTTTTGCCGCTGAGGAGCGGTGGAGGAGGGCTGGCCCCTTTTTTTCGGCTTCGCCAGAAACTAGGAGATTCAGAGAAGTGGCAGGTATGTCAGACTCTAGCAACGGCCATCTTGAATCCCTATCCTCCACTTTTTAAGACACTGCCTATCCAGCTGCATGGTGATGGCCCAAAGAAAGCAAGTTTGGTCCAGTGAAGACTGACTCAAAATAACCTGTTCCTTAGCTAGGTCCTAATATTACCATATTGAAAATGCGACCATACCATGCCTCTGTGGTTATGTTCCACTAATAAGTTAAATGATTAGCTGACTTTCTTGAAAAGATTGTATAAACTTTGGATGCATGACTAGGGACACACTGGATACAAAAAAACAAAGATCAACGCTATGGTTTTTTTTTTTTGTTACATTTGTACCCTGCGCTTTCCCACTCATGGCAGGCTCAATGTGGCTTACATGGGGCAATGGAGGGTTAAGTGACTTGCCCAGAGTCACAAGGAGCTGCCTGTGCCTGAAGTGGGAATTGAACTCAGTTCCTCAGGACCAAAGTCCACCACCCTAACCACTAGGCCACAGGCTAACAGCAAAATAAGGTTAAGCACTTTTTAAAAAGTACTTGTACTCCAATACTCATGATATAAATTGATGTCTCTTAATATTTTTGTTAAAAGAATACCCTCAGAAAGGTCCACCAATTTTGAGGCAATATGATCGATTTTGCCCGGAGGCATAGCACATCTTTCATAGGGCTAACTCTTAATCACAAGTGTAAGTGCTATTGCCTAAATCAAAAAGTGCTAGCAAATAATATAGTGCTCAATGTTGAAAAATGTGAACTTATCATTTAGACGTTTTTTTCAAAGAATGTTTTGTAAAAATGCTGCACTTGCTCATTTGATGAAAACTGCTTGATTTGCTTCTCCAACTTGCTTCCCAGTCACAATATGTGACTGCCCCAGTGGCGTAGCCACAGGTGAGCCACTTTGGACTCAGGCCCATCCAAAAGGTTGGGATGCCCGACAGTGGCGTAGGAAGGGGGGGGGCGGTGGGGCGGTCCGCCCCGGGTGCACGCCGCTGGGGGGTGTCGGCGCCTCGCTGGTTCCTTGCTCTCTCTGCCCCAGAACAGGTTACTTCCTGTTCCGGGTGAGAGCAAGGAACCAGCGAGGCGCCGACACCCCCCAGCGGTGTGCTCTCGGCGGATTGGCCCTCCCACCCGCCCCTCACCGCCTTCCAGGTATGTTCTCGCGGGCGGGGGGGGGGGGGGTGTTGCGCTACGGAGGGGGGAGGGTGCGTCGCGCTGCACCCGGGGGGGGGGGGGTGCGCAGCGGCGACCCGCCCCGGGTGTCAGCTGCCCTCGCGACGCCACTGATCCCCGAACCTTGCCAGCTGAAGATTTTCTCTTCTTGGGCAGCCAGCAGCACTTTCCTTGAGCTGACGCTGAGACCAGCCCTTCTGCACATCCTCAGTTTTCACACATGTAAAAGCACTGAGCATGCACGGCCTGTCGGTAGCAGCATCAGTTTGAGGCACGTGCTGCCGGCTGCCATTTGGAAGGGTGCTGGCTGCTCGAGGCGGAGGAGGAAATCTTCAGCTGGCAGGGTTTGGGGATCCCCGCCAGCTCAAATATTTAATATTTGGGGTTTGTGGGCAAGGAGGGGTGGGGAGAGGAGCAAACCAAAGGTGGGCCGGGGGGGGGGGGGGAGGAAATTCTATGCCCATCCACCTTAGGCTCAGGCCCATCCAAAATTGCCCATCTGGCTACGCCACTGGACAGCCCCATCGGCTTCCCCTGATAACGCCCGACTCCGCAGGTTTCAACGATTTCCTCAAGGACTTGGGTTAAAGCTGTCTGATGCCTCAGTTCAGGCCAGCTACTATGGACTACACCATACTCGACATAATCCCTCGATCTTTTAACAAAAATATTAAGAGACTTATCAATTTATATCATGAGTATTACATAAGTAATGCCATACTGGGAAAAGACCAAGGGTCCATCGAGCCCAGCATCTTGTCCACGACAGCGGCCAATCCAGGCCAAGGGCACCTGGCAAGCTTCCCAAACGTACAAACATTCTATACATGTTATTCCTGGGATTTTGGATTTTTCCAAGTCCGTTTAGTAGCAGTTTATGGACTTGTCCTTTAGGAAACCGTCCAACCCCTTTTTAAACTCTGCTAAGCTAACCGCCTTCACCACATTTTCCGGCAATGAATTCCAGAGTTTAATTACACGTTGGGTGAAGAAAACTTTTCTCCGAAATTGGAGTACAAGAACTTTTTTAAAAGTGCTTGACCTTATTGTGCTGTTTTTATTTATTTATTTTATTTTATTGCATTTGTATCCCACATTTTCCCACCTATTTGCGGGCTCAGTGTGGCTTACAATACATTGTAACGATGGAAGTACAATCTGTTACAACATGATTATGGTTACATTGTGAGGAGTTAAGTTAAAACAAAGTTCAAGTATCGTTAAGGGGAATAAAACAATGGAAAAGAACAACAGAACAACAGGAGAACAACGGATACTGATAGGGCAACAGAGCAATAGCAAGGGAACGTTCGGGTATAATATTTTCTATTTTTTACCTGTAAATTAAGGTTTAAATGTGTTAAAATTGCGGGGGATAAGAGTACAGAAGAGAATGTATTGATGCATTGCTAACAGTGTGTGTGGGCTTCATGTGTTTTGATCCCTTCGATAGATTTGTTCAAAGCGATGGGTCTTTAGTAGTTTGCGGAAGTCGGCCAGTTCATAGATCGTTTTCAGGTTTCGTGGTAGTTTGTTCCAGAATTGTGTGCTCATATAAGAAAAGGTTGATGCGTGCAGCACTTTGTATGTTAGCCTGTTTAACATAGCGTTGATCTTTGGTTTTTTGTATCCAGTATATAATTTTTACCAAGGATAGTGGGGTGTCTTTTTGTAACAGAATCTTCGGCTAAGTAAATCAGGAGACAAGAGGCAAATGGTTCCGAAAACGAGGCAGCTTTATTGCTAGCAATGAACAGTACTGAGTTCAGTCTCAGGATACTGCGTCACGAGCGTCACCCGACACTCGTTCTTATACAGATTGCTGGTCATGCGCATAAAACGCATCATACGTCACACATACACATGCGCAGTACAGGCACATGCGCAATACATTAGTAGTTCTGTAGTTCTCACAGAGAAAAGATACGTCAGTTTCATAGCTTTCATAGAAATTGTTACTTTGCAAGAAATGTAACTTATTGCAGTGTTCCAGCACATTTACACAATACAGCCTCTATGCATGGATCACGAGACTGCGCTGGCAGAGCCAGCTGCCTTCCCTACAACCCTAAATTGCTGACTACTACAACTTGTTATCTAGCTGCTGGTTAACAAATACATACTACTAGTAAAAGCCTAAACTGCACAGGTTTAGGTCTTAGTCTAGGCTCATTATATGTAAGCTTAGGTTTTGGTACAAAGCAAAGGTGCAAGTGTGAATGCAAAGTCCAAATAGAAAATCCTGTTAGTACAAAAGTCCACAAAAGTCCAGACAAAGTAAACAGTGTGTAATGCTGTTTCTCTAATGCGTCTGCATCCTGTCTCAAACTGTTATCTATCTAGCTATCAGGAGCTGACAGTTGATGGTTAAGGCACAATACAAGAAGATGCAAATGTTCAGTAAACATCCAAGTATAAAGTATGCCACAAAGAAGGCAAAGTCCATAAGTTGTGTGCAAAGGGCAAAGTCCATAGGTAGTATGCACAGAGCTTGAGGTTGTCCTGCCAGTCTAGTGATGGCTGCAGGCCGTGTACAGTGTTCGCTTGTCCACTCCTACATTTTTGTATTATTCCAGCTTTTTGACTAGGGACACAAACATACACTTAATTGTTCAATATCACAATTCCTCATGTACAGCCACAAAGCAACCTTTTAGGGTGGATAGCGTTCACAATGAGCTCCTTTGATTATCGACCAGCTAGAGATAAGTGTTTTCAGTTTTGGCACAGTATAAGTCATCACAAGAACAAAATATAAGAAAACAAATGAACTGCATTAGGGCTAGGGTTACCATATGGCTCCAGAAAAAGGAGGACACATTGATCCAGTCCAGGATTTGCTTCCATTGAAAGCAATGGAAGTAAAACCCAGACTGGCTTAATCTGTCCTCCTTTTTCTGGAGCCATAGGGGAACTTTAATTAGGGCTTATAGCTCATTTAGCTGTGTTTAAACAAAAGAGATCTGAATGAAACAAAATATTTATTTTTATTTTGACTTATAAAACCACTTGCCCCTGAAACATGTTCAAAACAGAATAATCCATTCCTGTATCTAAAATGTAAACTTCTACAAAACAAATGAAGATGTGATTCCATGTGCCCCAATGAAAGGAGAGTTTAATTTTACTTCCATTTAATTTCTATATATTCCATCTTTATAACGCCAGGCTTTTCATAACAACAGTTAAGATGAACCCATCAGGAAACAGGATATCCTCATTGAAATTTGGCCATCTGTATTGTATAAAACTGTGTAGAAAAATGAGAACAAAATACAGAGTTTATAAGTGTTGGTTCTACCAGGTACAATAATGTTTTAAGCTGTTTTAGTGATATTCAATTTTTATTTCATGATATTTATATCTAGACACGGGAAGTTTTCAAGTAAATTAAAAAGCTGTACAATTAAAAAAAAACATTTTTTTTGTCCTCTACCTTTTTAGGTACTGCTTATCCAACTGGAACAGCTTTTGACTTTTTACAGATGGACCAGGCATAGGCAGTCCGTTATTTCTAATTTTTTGCTATTGTTTTCAATAGTGTTTGCTATTGTTTTGGGTGTACTAAAATGGCAGCAAGCTCCGCCTACTGGCTTCAGCTCATATAATGGACTAGATAGGATCACTCCATCTCCTGTTTTCTTCAACCTCCTTGGTCCCAACTATCTTTGGGGGGGGAGGGGGGGGGGAAGGAGAAGCGCACAAGTGCACTACACTCCAGGTTCCTTAGACGGTGGGAGAAAAGGGGAACTACAAATCCCAGAAGTGACTTGCAGTGGTGAGACAGGTTCTTGTGTCTCCATGTCCATGGTACTTCCTACCACTGTGTCAGGTTTTCAATTTTAGAGGTCCTTTTTGATGTGTGCCGAGGTCCCCTTTTACCGCAGTGGGCAAAAGGCAGAGTTAAAAAAAAAAAAAAAAAAAAAAAAAAAAGAAATGGATGTGCAGCAAGTGAAGCACTTGCCATGTGCCCATTGAGGTGGCGGTAAGGCTCCTGTGCTACCCCTGGTACACACCAGTGCTACAAAAATAAAAATATTTTTTTAGCACCAGAAATGGTGTGCACTGGGGGTAGGAACTTCCCTTTAAGTGAGCAGTAAGCCCGCGTCGGGTTTACCAATGCTTTGTGACAGGGCTCCTCAGTAACTTAGTAGATGACAGCAGATAAAGACCTGAAGAATCCATCCAGTGACTCATAAGTACATAAGTATTGCCATACTGGGAAAGACCAAAGGTCCATCGAGCCCAGCATCCTGTTCCCAACAGTGACCAATCCAGGTCACAAATACCCAGCAAGATCCCAAAAATGTACAAAACATTTTATACTGCTTATCCCAGAAATAGTACATTTTCCCCAAGTCCAATTTAATAATGGTCTATGGACTTTTCCTTTAGGAAGCCGTCCAAACCTTTTTAAAACTCCGCTAAGCTAACCGCCTTTACCACATTCTCTGGCAACAAATTCCAGAGTTTAATTACACGTTGAGTGAAGAAAACTTTTCTCCAATTCATTTTAAATTTGCTACTTTGTAGCTTCATCGCATGCCCCCTAGTCCTAGTATTTTTGGAAAGCGTGAACAGATGCTTCACATCTACCCGTTCAACTCTACTCATTATTTTATAGACCTCTATCATATCTCCCCTCAGCCGCCTTTTCTCCAAGCTGAAGAGCCCTAGCATCTTTAGCCTTCCTCATTGGGAAATTGTCCCATCCCCTTTATCATTTTCGTCGCCCTTCTCTGCACCTTTTTTAATTCCACTATATCTTTTTTGAGATGCAGTGATCAGAATTGAACACAATATTCCAGGTGCGGTCGCACCATGGAGCGATACAAAGACTCACTTACCACACGGCCATTTCAGGAGTGTACAACGTTGGTAGTTCTGGATTGGCGACGGCATGCCCAATTCATTGAATCATATTTTCTGCCTGTTTTTTGTAATTGTGACGCCTATAGTGTGGTCTACCCTTCTGCAGAGTTATGTGCGACCTCATTTTGATTCTTGTAACGCTCTGCTGTATGGTCTGCTCTGCTCAATGTTATGGGCTTTACAGGTGGTACAGAACTTTGCAGTGCGGCTTCTCATGGGTTTGAGTTGGGAGGTTCACATTACGCCTCAGTTAAAGATATTGCATTGGTTACCTATGGTGCAGCGTATATACTACTACTCATTTCTATAGCGCTACTAGACATACACAGTGCTGTACACATTATATGTAGGTATTTTATCTGTCCCTAGAGGGTTTGCAATCTAAGTTTTTGTGCCTGGGGCAACAGAGGGTTAGGTGACTTGTCCAAGGTCACAAGGAGCTTCAGTGGGAATTGAACCCAGCCCGCTGCACTAACCATTAGGCCACTCCGAGTTTAAGCTCCTGTTGTTGGCGTTTCAGGCTTGCCAGGGTGCTGGTCCATTGCCTTTGGTGCAGTGATTGCAGACCTATTGTCCTACAAGGGTGTTGCGGTCTGAAGATTTTGATTTACTGGTTGTTCCTTCCTTTCATCTGGAGGAAATTCAAAACCAAGTTTTTGTGGTTGCTGGCCCACATTTGTGGAATTCTCGTGGCCAAGCGCCAGCTTTCTTCTGTGTCCCAGTTTAAGAAGCGGTTGACAACCTGGCTGTTTTGTAAAGCATTTTCTTGAGGAGTGGGTTTTCAGGCCTTTTTTGGGGGGCCATTGGGTATTCTCATGTTCTATTACCATGTTGTATTGTAATGTTTTATGTGTTATTTTATGAGTATTTCATTGTACTCCGCTTAGATGATTGGATAGGTGGTCTATGAATGTATTAAATAAATAAACTGTAATTCCTCTTTCAGGCCAGCAGATGTCCTGCCACAGTAAGATATCCTGCTATGTGTATTTTGTAGTTTCCTGTGTTTGCCCTATTTTAATTATCCCTTCCTGTTATTTGCATTTAAATCACATTTATTGGCACAGATTTTATGAAAATATAAAATGGAATGCTGAAAAGCATAATCACCCGAAAGGTGATTTCACAACGAGCTTCTCTTCAGCTGCTTATCATTCTTCTCTATGCAAATGATGCAAATTTCCCGCTCAAGAGTGTGCTCATTGCTTCTTCCCACAGAGCGAAGACGTGAGAGGGTAGAAGTGGTTTAGTTAATGCAGACGTGTTTCTTTCTTTTGTACAGCCTCTTTTGTAGGTCCCAGAGTGGCCGCACCAGGAGCTGGCGCAGTCCCAATTTTGTGCCAGCTTGAAAGAAAAGAAACGTGAACCTGGATAAAAATGCCCTGCTCCAGCAAATAAATTTGCTTCTGATCCTGCTCCTTTGAAAGAAGCGTGGAACTGAAGCGCCTAATGAAAATGATTTTGCCATTCAGGAGACCTGAAAGGAAATCAAGCCACATTTTCTTAGCTCGTACAAAGAAACTGATTTGAAAGGGGAAGAAATGGTGCCTGCTTGAATGAATATTTGTGCCTTGAGAAATGGCTGTGCAGTCACCTCTCCCACCTAAGCTGAATCATTCTTCTAATGTGAGGGATGCTGCACCTTGGTTTTAGACATACCCTTATGCCTTAGCATCGCCTGAGCTGGATACGCGCAGGTCCATTTTTCAGCGCGCCTGCAAAAAAGGCCTTTTTTGGGGGGCCAAAAATGGATGTGTGGCAAAATAAAAATTGCCACACATCCATTTAGTGGTAAAGTTTCACGTGTTAACCAGACAGTAATGCTCTACGTGCGTACAATGCTGATTACCGCTTGGTTAGCGCCGCTGGCGTACGTGGTGGACACACCAAAAAAAAAGGAAATTACCACCTGGGCCTTGTCATAGCTGGGCGGTAGTTCAAAATTGACATGTGTGGGATGCGCATACGCACCTAAGCAGCTTAGTAAAATGGCCCCTGATTGGTCCGTCGGGGGCTGAGCTGATGTCAGTCTGATCTACTTAAGCTGACCTTTCCCTACAACCCCTGCTTTGGCTTTACTTCAATTCTGCTGAAGCCCTACCTTTGCTCTGTCTGAGCTATTAGCTCTGTGCTTGCGTGGAGTTATTACCCCTTTCCTTTGCTTGCAGTTTCTGTTGCTCTTTCTCTGTCTGCCGGCTGCTGCCTGCTTATGTCTAATTACCTCTCTCACTGCACCTGGGTTTCTCTGTTTGGCTGTAGTGCTGTGTGGTGAGTTCCTACCTCGTTCTGTTCCAGTTTGTTTGTTTTGCTGCTCCTTTCTTCGGAGATCCCTTTGCGCCCTGTTTGTTTTCTGCTTGGCAGGTCCTGCCCTGGTAACAGACTGGGGACCCTTTGTTTCTCTCCGTGGGGGTTGTTCGTTTGCTCTTTCATTGTACTTCCGATTAATCCGTTGTCTGCATTCTTCCCTGCCTCTGGTTGCTGTGTGTGTGCTGAGCTTGGTTTAACCCTTCGTCTGCAGAGCTTCTCTGCTTCTGGCATTTGTCTGTTTACTGCAGTCTTCCCGTTGTGACTGTTTCAGTCCTTTCTTTGCTGTACTACCCTCTGTATTACAGAGCACTGTCCCTTTCTGTGTGGGGTGTGTGTGTTAGGCTCCACACTCTGTTTTTGTGGGCTTTTCCCTTCCCTGTCTCCTGAGGGTCTCTGCCTACAGTATCTTATATTTCAGTCCCTCTCCTTTGTGTGTGGTGGGCTACGGCTTGACATGTTTCTGTGTATGCTTCCCTTTCTCCTTGATTACCAGCACCGAGGGTGTTGCTGGTGCTCTGGTCCCCGTGTTTCTGCCCTCCCTAAGTATGAGTCGGTTCCAGTTAGGCCGTGAGGCCCGCATGCTTGAATTCTGAGTGAATCGGTTCCCGATAGGCTGTGAGGCCCACCTGATTGCCCTATCTTCCCTTTTCTGGAGGTGCAAGTTGGTTGCTGTGTGTGTGTACAGGGCTTGGTAGCTGAGGTAGTGTGTAGTGCCTGCTCGGCCCACCCTCAGCCTTGGCCTAACCTCTATACTAGGCCTCGGCTGGGCCCAAGGGCTCACAACCAGACTAACAGTATGACTGCAATCTGAGCTTGTAAAGGGAAAAAAGTGCTTATTGACTAAGACAAGTAGATATTCATCTGGTCTGAGTAAAAATTGTAGTTATCTACTTACTTTTCACAACTGTAGCTACATGATGCAGGGTTCCACATTAGGGGTCACCACCCAGGAAAAGGATCTAGGTGTCATCGTTGATGATACTTTGAAACCCTCTGCTCAGTGTGCAGCAGTGGCAGCTAAGAAAGCAAATAGAATGGTAGGAATTATTAGGAAAGGAATGGAAAACACAAATGAGGATGTTATAATGCCTTTGTATTGGTCCATAGTGTGACTGCACTTCGAATACTGCGTGCAATTCTAGTCACTGCATCTCAAAAAAGATGTGGAGGGGCATTTCAAAAGGGACGTCCAAATTGCGATTTGGACGTCCTTGCAAAACGTCCAAATCCAGGGGCGGGGAAACCCGTATTTTCAAAACAAGATGGACGTCCATCTTTCGTTTCAAAAACACTGTCATGGACGTCCAAATCCTTAAAATTCACAGTCCCTGGATTTGGACGTCCCTAGACATGGTTGTTTCTGATTTTCATTGATTTTCGAAACCAAAGATGTCCATGTCAGAAACGACCAATTGGAAACCATTTGCTCGTGGGAGGAGTCAGTATTTGTAGTGCACTAGTCCCCCTGACATGCCAGAACACCAACTGGGCACCCTAGGGGGCACTGCAGTGTACTTCATAAATTGCTCCCAGGTACATAGCTCCCTTACCTTGTGTTCTGAGCCCCCCAAAACCCGCTAACCACAACTGTATACCACTACCATAGTGTCATGGACCTGAGTATGACATCTGAGGCTGGCACAACATATTTTTAAAGATGTTTTTTAAAGGTGGGAGGGGGTTAGTGACCACTGGGGGAGTAATGGGAGGTCATGCCCAATTCTCTCCAGTGGTCATCTGGTCATTTTGGGCACCTTTTTGTGCCTTAGTCGTAATAAAAACAGGTCCAGGTGAAAATGTCCAAGTGTTCGTCAGGGACAGCCTTGGTTTTTTTGATTATGGGTCAAAGACGTCCAAGTGTTAGGCACACCCAAGTCCCACCTTCACTACGCCTCTGACATGCCCCCTTGAACTTTGGCCGTCCTTGCGACGGAGTGCAGTTGGGGACGTCCTAAATCGAGTTTTGATTACACCGATTTGGACGTCCCTGGGAGAAGGACATCTATCTTCCGATTTATGTTGAAAGATGGACGTCCTTCTCTTTCGAAAATGAGCCCAATAGCTTAATTAGAAAAGGAACAGAGAAGGATGACAAAAACGATAAAGGGGATGGGACAACTTCCCTATGAGGAAAGGCTAAAGCGGCTAGGGTTCTTTAGCTTGGAGAAGAGACAGCTGAGGGGAGATATGATAGAGGTTTATGAAATACTGAGTAGATGTGATTTGCTTGTTTACTTTTTCCAAAAATACTAGGACTAGGGGGCACACAATGAAGCTACTATGTAGTACATTTAAAACAAACTGGAGAAAATATTTCTTCGCTCAACATGTAATTAATTTCTAGAATTTGTTGCCAGAGAATGTGGTAAAAGCAGTTAGCTTAGCAGGGTTAAAAAAAGGTTTGGATAATTTCCTAAAAGAAAAATCCACAAGCCATTATTAAGATGGACTTGGGAAAAATCCACTGCTTATTTCTAGGATAAGCAGCATAAAACCTGTTTTACTCTTTTTGGAATCTTGTCAGGTACTTGTGACCTAGATTGGCCACTGTTGGAAACAGGATACTGGGCTTGATGGACCTTCAGTCTGTCCCAGAATGTCAACGCTTATGTTCTTATTTTCTTATGTTCTAACATACCAGGTAATTCAGACTTACAGTATGAGATTCCTTGTACAAAATACAGATGTCAAAGTCTTGCAGACGCAATCAAGGGTATTAAGGAAGGATAATGGAGGCATTTCACTGGAAACATACAGCGACTGAGAAAATGAACCTGGCACTGTGTTTCTGTGCTTCAGTGCCTTTGCAGAGGACTGGCCATTAGGAGGGTACACCTGTTAGTGTTTCATTTCAAGCAGCTAGAAGGAATCTGCAGGAAGAAATGGAAATATGCTACTTCTCATTTTTTATAGTGCTACTGGAAAAATACAGTGTGCTGTACAATGGTGCCATGTCCCTCACCCAAAGAGCTTACAATTAAAGTACAAAGACCAGAGTACAAAGACCAGGGGACATTCAATGAAATTACATGGAAATATTTTTTTCACTCAAAAAATTGTTAAGCTCTGAAACTTGCTGCCGGAAGGTGTGGTAACGGCGGTTAGCATATCTGGGTTTTAAAAAAGTTTGGAGAAGTTCCTGGAGGAAAAGTCTACCATAGTCTAGTCTGTTATTGAGAAGGACATGGGGAAGCCACTGCTTGTCCTGGGATTGGTAGCATGGAATGTTGCTACTATTTGAGATTCTGAATGGAATGTTGCTATTCTTTGGGGTCCTACACAGTGGCGTAGCTACATAGGGCCACAGGGGCCTGGGCACCCCAAATTTCCTCCGGGCCCCTGGTTTTGCTGGTGGGGGTCCCCAAACCCCGCCAGCTGAAGCCTTATCCAGCGCCAGTCTCCCTGCCCTGCTCTCTCTTCCCCCTCATGTCCTGCATGCTCCTTTTAGTGAAATTGAGCATGCAGGATGTGAGGAGGAAGAGCGTGCAGGATGTGAGGAAGAAGAGAGAACGAGGTGGGCAATGCGGCGGTGCTGGAGACCAGCGCTGGAGAGGGTTCAGCTGGTGGGGGTTGGGAATCCCTGCCAGCCAAGGTACCTTGCTGCAGCAATGGGTGGGAAGCGGCAGGGCACTGGGGGGGGTGGCACACTGTAGACTAAAATGTGCCCCCCACCTCCGGCTCTAGCCCCCTCCTACCGCAAGCTCTGGCTATGCCCCTGGTCTACATCAGTGGCATTCCTGGGGGGGCGGTGGGTGCGGTCCGCCCCGGGTGCACACCACTGGGGGGGTGCCGCGCGCCTGTCCGGAACGTTCATTCTGTGCTCCCTCTGCCCCAAAACAGATTACTTCCTGTTCCGGGGCAAAGATAGCATGGAAACGAACGAAGCGGACAGGCGCGCGGCACCCCCCCCTCCAGCGGTGTGCACCCGGGGGGGGGGTTCCTTCATCGCAGGGGGGGGGATCGCGCTGCACTCAGAAGGCGGGGCGCATCGGCGATCCACCCCGGGTGTCAGCCCCCCTAGGAACGCCACTGGTCTACATAGAATGTTGCTACTCTTTGAGATTCTGAATGGAATGTTGCTTCTATTTGGGTTTCTGCCAGGTACTTGTGACCTGGATTGGCAACTGTTGGAAATAGGATACTGGGCTAGATGGACCATTGGTCTGACCCAGTATGGTTATTCTTATGTTCTTATGAAGTGGGGACCTGAGGCAGTGGGAGACAGAGACTTGCCCAAGATCTCAAAAAGCATTGGTGAATGAAGCAGCAATGGCATCCTGGCCT
The DNA here is from genome assembly GCF_901765095.1 of Microcaecilia unicolor. Lineage (NCBI taxonomy): Eukaryota > Metazoa > Chordata > Amphibia > Gymnophiona > Siphonopidae > Microcaecilia > Microcaecilia unicolor. Next base: position 13,979,237 of record NC_044036.1, on the reverse strand, counting down.
CCAGCTCATTGCTCTAATCACTAGTCCACATCTTCTCCACCAATGATGCAAGATTTCTATCCCAGCTAGTGTGCACTTGGCTTTTTATGTGCATTGTTATCCATGCTGCACGCTGGTTGCAAGACATCTCTGATGTGTAGCACCAGAGTAAATTCTGCCTCCATTGAGAACAATGAAAAGAGACTTTTTCAAGGGAGACCCTTTCATTCTCATCTATTTATTTATACAAGTTAGTATTCAGATCTGGAGGCCACATCTCTAGAAGGAAGAGTCCAAACAGTCAGAAGAGAGCTGATACTCTAATATCACCCCTCTCCTCAAGTCGCTTCACTGGCTCCCGATCCGCTACCGTATACAGTTCAAGCTTCTCCTATTGACCTTCAAGTGCACTCAATCTGCAGCCCCCCATTACCTCTCTACCCTCCTCTCCCCGTATGTTCCCACCCGTAACCTCCGCTCTCAGGACAAATCACTCCTTTCTGTACCCTTCTCCACCACCGCTAACTCCAGACTCCGCCCCTTCTGCCTCGCATCACCTTATGCCTGGAACAGACTTCCTGAGCCCATACGCCATGCGCCCTCCCTGCCCATTTTCAAGTTCTTACTCAAGGCCCATCTCTTCTCCCTTGCTTTTGGCGCCTAACCACCTTCCCCATTCATGATACCTACACTGACTACATAGTTTGTTACCTTTAGATTGTAAGCTCTCTTGAGCAGGGACTGTCCTTCCCCATGTTTAAACTTGTACAGCGCTGCATAACCCTGGCAGCGCTATAGAAATGCTAAGTAGTAGTAGTAGTTAAAACTGGGCTGTCTACAACATATGTGCTGTGAGCGTAGATTAAGGAGATTGTTCTGCATGGTAATCAAAAGCGCCTTTCTAAAGTCTTGAGCTGCAGTGCAGCTAAGTATGCTAATGAGTGCACTTAATTGCAAGCAGCACACAGACAAGTCCCAGGGTGGAGCTGTGGTTCAGAAGTATACTTTGTAAAATGTGCAAGTAACACAAGTGAGTACATGCACATTTGCACGTCCCTGGGAGCAGCTGCAAATTTGCACATTTGAATTTGCAAGTTAGGGGACAATTTTGGGAGGCTATACACAGATACGACAAAATTCAGTAAATAGCAACCAAATTTTGGGGCTGAAAAAAATAATATTCTTCAAACAGTGCTCTGAGTTGCTTATCACAGGGGTTCCAAAACCTTTTTGGTTCAGGACCCCCCCCCCCCCGCCACATAGGTCTCCGCGGCACCCCTCCGGCCACATGGGTCTCTGCATCCCCCCCACATGGGTCTCCATTTCCCTGCAGTCCCCTTCCTCTCACACCAGCACACCTCTGCCTCCCTGCAGCCCCGTCCGCTCACACCAGCATACCTCTGCCTTCCCTGAATATAGCATCGCTTGCTATCTTCCTTCCTGCAGGTCCAGGATGGCTGCTGCTTCCTTCTCCTTCCCCTGCCGCTGCTGCAGTGCTTGCAGCTTACACTTTTGGGCCGTCCACAATTCACACAGGCCCTCCAGAGCCTTCCCAGTCTGCCGCGTCCAGCCCTCTCTGATTCAACTTCCCTTTGCTACATGTTATTTGTTACATCACTTATATCCCACATTTTCCCACCTATTTGTAGGCTCAATGTGGCTTGCATAGTACCGGAGAGGTGTTACAGACTCCACAAATACAAAGTGATTTTGTGGTAAGATAAAGTTCATGTGGCACAGCCACACTAGGGAATCGTACAGCGGAAGAGTTGTGTTATGTCCATTACGTTCTTTAGTTTTGTTGTGTTGCAAAGATCAGGCATTTATGTTGGATCGGTAGGGTATGCCTTTTTAAACAGGTTAGTTTTTAGTGTTTTCCGGACGTTTAGGTGGTCGTTCGTAGTTTTCAAGGCTTTTGGTAATGCGTTCCACAGTTGTGTGCTTATGTAGGAAAAACTAGACGCGTAAGTTGATTTGTATTTGAGTCCTTTGCAGCTTGGGTAGTGCAGATTTAGGTACATTCGTGTTGATTTGGATGTGTTTCTAGTTGGTAGGTCGATCAAGTCTGTCATGTATCCCAGAGCTTCACAGTAGATAATTTTGTGAACCAGAGTGCAGATTTTGAAAGCAATGCGTTCTTTGATTGGGAGCCAGTGTAGTTTTTCGCAAAGGGGTTTTGCACTTTCAAATCGCATTTTTCCGAACATAAGCCTAGCTGCCATGTTTTGAGCGGTCTGAAGTTTCTTTAAGGTTTGCTCTTTACATCCCGCATAAATTCCATTGCAGTAGTCTACATGGCTTAGTACCATTGATTGTATCAGGTTGCGAAATGTTTCCCCCGGGAAGAATTGTTTCACGAGTTTGAGTTTCCACATTAAGTGGAACATTTTCTTTGTTGTGGATGTCACTTGGCTCTCTAGTGTTAAGTTGCGGTCTATTGTAATGCCGAGGATTTTCAGGCTGTCTGAGATAGGGAGGGTGTAATCTGGGGTGTTGATAATTGTGGGGTTATCCGCGCTGTGTAGGGATGAGAGGATGAGACATTGTGTATTTTCTTTGTTTAGTTTTAGTTGAAATGCATTTGCCCAAGAGTCCATGATGTTCAAGCTGATCTTGATTTCGTTGGTGATTTCTGCGTAGATGAAAGGGTAAAGGCCTTGGTTGGATAAGGACTTAGCTAGTGGGGTCATCATTAGGTTGAAGAGGATCGGTGATAGCAGTGATCCTTGTGGTACTTCGCATTCTGCTTTCCACGGTGAGGATATGTTTGAGTTTGATTTTACTTGATACATTCTATGGTTAGGAAACCCTTGATCCAGCTAAGTATGTTTCCACCAATCCCGAATTTATCTAGTAATCTTATTAATATATTATGGTTTACCATGTCGAATGCACTAGACATGTCGAATTGGAGAAGGAGGATGTTTTTGCCTATTGCTATTTCCTGCTTGAATTTGGCTAGGAGAGTGAGTAGTACTGTTTCTGTGCTGTGGAGGGGGCGAAAACATGACTGTGATTTGTGTAATATTGAGAAATTGTTTTTTATAATCTGTAAGTTGTTTGGCTACCATGCTTTCTATCAGATTGACTGACAACGGAATGGATGCTACTGAACGGTAGATAGTGATTTCATTTGTTTTTTTCTTGGTGTCTTTTGGTATCAGAGTGAGTAGGATATTGCCATTTTCCTTAGGGAAGAGGTCTTGCTGAAGCATGTAGTTTAGGTGGGATGTGAGGTCTGCTATGAAGCGGTCAGGGGCGGATTTCATTAGGTAGTTGGGACAGGTATCTAGTTTACAGTGAGTGTTGGAGAACCTGCTGATCGCCTGTGCAACTGCATCGAGGGTAAGGAGGGCGAATTTTAACCAGGTTCGGTCAGCCGGGTATTCTCCAGTGGTTGAGTCCAACTCATTAAGGAAGATTTCGATGTCGGTGTTGTCCTGAGGTAGCGTGTTGCGTAGGTTTGCAATTTTTTCATTGAAATACTTAGCAAGTTTGTCTGCAGATGGGATGTCTGTATTCGATGTAGTGACCAAGTTGGTATCTAGGAGTTTGTTCACGAGTTGGTATAATTTCTTTGTGTCTTTGTAATCTGTTCCTATTTTAGTTTTATAGTATGATTTTTTTGGTCTGTCTTATTGCGTATTTGTATTTTCTTTGTGATTGTTTCCATGTGTTGAGTGTGTGTTCGTCTTTTGTTTTTCTCCATGCTAATTTGAGTTTCCTGGATTGTGTTTTTAGCTTTTTCAGTTCATCATTGAACCATGGTATCGAGTTATGCATACGTGAATTTCTTGTTCGTAAGGGTGCTATTTCATCTAGTATGTATTTGCATCTTTTATCCCATTCCACGAGGTAATATATGGAGTCTGTTTGTCCATTCATTGTTGTATATCTGTTGCCAGAATGTTTTCGTGTCTACTTGACCTCTTGTGCTGTAGGATGTGTGTTCTTGTATTTGGTGTAATCCCTTCTTGCAAACAGTTCCAGAGCTTAACTATTCATTGAGTGAAAAAATATTTCCTTCTATTTGTTTTAAAAGTATTTCCATGTAACTTCCTCGAGTGTCCCCTAGGTTGTCTGAGGCAGTACCACCCTGACGCCTTTCTTTATCCAAGCCATCGTGAACAATAAGGAAAATTGGGGTGGCTGCTCCTCCCCCTCCTGCTGTTTACGGATCTTCAGGAAGCTGGAGGAGGGTTTCCTCTGCTCGGGAGGACCAGCAGCTGGAGCTTCATCTGAGAGCTTAGGTGAAGCTGCAGGTGGCTGCTGTTGGGTGAATTCGGATTCTGCTCTCAGTGATGAGAATGGGGAGAGCAAGAGAATCCACTGTGGTCATCCCTGGCCCAGAACGGCCCAGCCCAAGGAGGAAGAGGAAGCACAGTGACAGCAAGCTGTTGGCCAGAGTGAATGTCTGATGAGAGCAGGACTTTTGGGCACCCACAAACCCAAAGCCAGTGTATCAGTGCTTAATCATTGGCACCCAAACAGTGGTGCTTAGAACGTCCTGCTTCACAACAAAAAGCCCTACTCCACTAACCCCTCCATTCTGTACTCGCTGCTTCCGTAACTGGGTCATCATCTCCTCTTCCACACAGGCCTCATACAAATCGATTAGACATACAGACCTACCACCACAGACCTTCAGGCCTTTTTAACATGATCAACAGATCCAATCACGTAAAAAGTTCTGAAGTATGAAAGCAAGCATCTGGAATCTAGTTCCATCATTAAACTTGGACAGGCGTTCCGAAGAGTAGAAGGAATGAGTGAGATCCCACCTGTAAGTACAGGAATGGAACCAACAACACATGCAAACAGGAGAAAAAGGTCTTTGATCAGCAAACACAGAAAAAACAAATGACAAATGCAGAAATACAATTACTTCAGGAAGTGTACATGGATCAAGGCCAGACACGTGAATTGGTTAAGAAGAGAAGAATTGAAACCTACGGATGAGAGATTGATAGATGTAGGCAAGAACAGTGGATCAAGGATGAAATGGGTCACAGCAAGCATAGAAAAAGCTGGTACAATAGACACCTGTAGATTTCTGTAAGAAAGAGCTGGAAATGGTTACTCATCTCATAGCTGGCTGTGATGTGCTGATGGTAGAAAATTTCTGTACAGGACAACACAACGAGTTTGCACATCTCATTCACTGGAAACACTGGAAACGTTACAATATTTATTTATTTGTAACATTTGTATCCCACATTTTCCCACCCATTAGCAGGCTCAATGTGGCTTACATAATACCGTAAAGGCGATCACCAGGTCCGGTAGATGTTAAACAAATACAGTTTAAAATAAGGGTCAGGTAAGGTTAGGGTATACAAGTACAATAAGGGTCAAGGAAATAAGGAATATATAATGTCCGATGTAAGGTTTTGATGCATTGCAGAGTTGAGGCATTTAAGTTGGGTCAGTAGGGTAGACCTTGCAAAACAGATAGGTCTTTAATGATCACCTGAAGTTTAGATGGTCATGGATCGTTTTCGCACTCTTTGGTAGTGCATTCCACGTTTGTGTACCTAAGTAGGAGAAATTGGATGCATAGGTTGATTTGTATCTGAGTCCAATGCTGCTTGGATAGTGGAGGTTCAAATAGGTACGTGACGCTCTGGTTCTGTTTCTGGTCGGAAGATCTATCAAGTCAACCATGTATCCTGGGGTTTCACCGTAGATAATCTTGTGGACTAAAGAACAAATTTTAAAGGTAATGCGTTCCTTGATTGGGAGCCAGTGCAGTTTTAATCGGAGAGCTTTAGCGCTATCGAATCGTGTTTTGCCGAATATCAGCCTGGCAGCTGATATCAACTGTAGCTCCCCCTTGTCAGTGTCAGAAGCATTGGGATCATGACCCTAAGAGAATTGTAGAAAACAAAGAGGTTGTGATCACCTGGGACATGATACATCCCCATCCCAACAGATAAAAAGAAGCTGGATGCAAGAAATCCGGACATAGTAGTAATCGAGAAAAACACTTGCTTAGCAATAATCTTAGAGGTGTCAGTCCCAAGTGATTACTCTGTGAACTGTGTGGAGAGAAATGTGGAGAGAAAGAAGGTTCTAAAGAATCAAGAAATGCAGTCTGAGACCATGAAAATGTGGCAGAAAGATAGAGAAATATTGCCCATCATTTTGGCCTGATCAAAAAGAATTTCTAAGCATACCTTGATAGGTTTCCTACACGTTACATCTTACAAACTCCAGAGGGAGGCTCTCTTTAGCACGATGTGAGTTTTACGGTGAACATTAGCAGTAAATATGAGAGACTGAGATCATAGGTCCACATACCCTGGCTTAGGAGTGAGGTTCATTTCTGTTATGGCATATGCAAAACTGATCTATTTGGAGACTGCCCCAAGACAGCCACCTTTGACCTCCAAAGACCCACAACACAGATGAAAGCCCTCCTGCTGGCCTGCTCTCACCGATGATCACATTAATCCACTAGAAGCACCCACTGGAAACACCTGAGTCTTCCTTTTCCAGTTCCTTATCATACCACAAAGCGGAACAGCAAAATAGAAGACATTTTTGAAAAAAAAGAGAGGGGGGAAATGGGCGACATAGGCAGACAACCAGTTACTAGTTCACCATCTTGGAAGCCCCCTGTAATCTACTTTGTTATGTATTTGTACTTGCAGTTTTGCTTACAGGGCTTTCTATTGAAAGGAGGTTTACTTAACTTTTCTTGCTCACTCTTGTTCGAAGGTGAAAAAGATTTCTGAGAGAATGCCCAGTGCCCTGGGAGCTTGGAGGAGAAAGATGAGAGTTAAGGATGCCACCTAGCTCTTGGGGTGACATTCAGGCTCATTTTCAAAAGAGATGGATGTCCAAAAAGTGACATTTAATCGTCACTTGGATGTCTGTCTCACAGAGACGTCCAAATCGGTATAATCGAAACCCGATTTTGGACGTCTTTCTCTGAAGTCCATCGCAAGGACGTCCAAATCTAAAGGGGGCGTATCGGAGGCATGTTTGAGGTGGGACTTGTTCCTAAGACCAGGACATCTTTGAGCAATAATGGAACAAAGAAAAGACGTCCAGGACTAAAACGTGGACGTTTTCATCTAGACCTGATTTTATTACGAATAAGGCACAAAAAGGTGCCCGAAATGACCAGATGACCACTGGAGGGAAACGGGGATGACCTCTCGTTACTCCCACAGTGGTCACTAACCCCCTCCCACCCTCAAAAAACATGATTAAAAATATTACTTGCCAGCCTCAGATGTCATACTCAGGTCCATTAAAGCGCATGCAGGTCCCTAGAGTAGTTTACTAATAGGTGCAGTGCACTTCAGACAGGTGGACCCAGGCCCATACCCCCCTACCTGTTACACTTCTGGAGGAAACAGCGAGCCCTCCAAAACCCACCAGAAACCCTCTGTACCCACATATAGGTGCCCCCCTTCACCTGTAAGGGCTATGGTATTGGTGTACAGTTAGGGGTAGTTGGGGGGGGGGGGGGGGCTCAGCACACAAGATAAGGGAGCAATGTACCTGGGAGCATTTTATGAAGTCCACTGTAGTTCCCCCTAGGGTGCCCGATTGCTATCCTGGCATGTTAGGGGGACCAGTCTACTACAGATGCTGGCTCCTCCCACGTCCAAATGACTTGAATTTGGACGTTTTAGGCTTGGACGTTTTTTGTTTCAAAAATGGGCAAAAATCCAAGTGCGTCCATGGTATTTTCGAATGCAAAGATGGACGTCCATCTTTTTTCGAAAATGACCTTTTCCCTGCCTCCGAATTTGGATGTTTTACAAAGACGTCCAAATTCCAACTTAGACCTTTCTTTCGAAAATGCCCCTCATTGTTACCTAATAAGGCCTATTTACTGATCTTCCTTTAGCCTTAAAATTGTTGGATTATTTGCAGTAAATAATTAGCAGATTTTAGTACACACAGCTTCAGCTTTAGAAATGTTAATTTCTTTCTTCATCTCTCTCTCATTCACCCCTGAATAATTCACTGCTGAGTCACTTTAAAGTTGAAGTAACAAAACATCTGTTTACTCACAGTTTGTAGTTTGATTATAATCAGACAGGCTTATATATACATATTACTATACATTTGTATTATCAGCTCCTTCCATGTGCTTAGATGGTAATGGATGCTCACACCACCATAGATCCTCTCAGGTTAGGAGAGAACATGAGCTCCATGTGCTCCATGTGCTGCATGTGCTGCGTCTAACCCCCACAGGAAGTTGCATAGCTGTGTGACCTCTCTAAGTATTTCACATCAGAGGTCACAGAGTAATCACAGAGAAATAATAGGTGACAGGCAATGCATGTAAAATACAATTACATTCCAACAAACCCCTTCTCATGCATAACTGTCATGCAATTATTTATTCATACAAAGTCCAAGCTTTATACGCAGATTCACAAAATGTTCTCTGGGTAACGGTTTGGTCATGATGTCAGCTGTCATCTCACTGGTGTGACAATAGTGTAGACTGATGACCCCTTCTTTCGCCAGCTCTCGCACGTTGTGGTATTTCGTTGCGATGTGCTTGGTGCGTGACTGAACCTTGTCATTCTGTGACAGTCGGATGCAGCTCTGATTATCTTCCATTATCTGGATTGGTCTCTGTTCAGCTATTCCAAAATCCAGCAACAGTTTTTCAATCCACATCAGTTCTCTGCACGCTTCCGATACAGCCACATATTCAGCTTCTGTAGAAGACAAACTCACAATACTTTGTTTATGACTGGCCCATGAAATTTGTACATTTCCATACATAAACACATATCCACTTGTGGATTTATAATTAGAATGATCCCCTGCCCAATCTGAATCACAGTAACATATTAGTTTTGGATTACTATTGGCTGAAATCTTTAATTTACAATCAATGGTACCCTTTAAATACCTTACCATCCTTTTAACTGCAGTCCAATCTGATTTGGTAGGTGAGCTGACCCTTCTGCTCAAAATTCCTACTGCATTTGCTATATCAGCCCTGTATGTGGTAGCTAGATATAAAAGCTTACCTATGGCTGATCTATATTGGATGTTATCTGGTAAAGGTTCTCTTACTGTTTCATCCTTCAGAAAATCAGTGATCATGGGAGTGCTTACAACTTGGGCATCTTGCATACCTAAACTTTCAATAAGCTCATTTATTTTCTGCTTCTGGCTTAGAAGATAAGAACCATCATTTTGTTTCTCAATTTCTATACCAAGATAGTATGACACATTACCCAGTTCTTTTATCTCAACATTGAGGTTTAAACACTTTACAATGTCCTTGTACTCTTGCTCACTTTCGCTTGCAATGAGCAGATCATCAACAAAAGCTAAAATGTATGCATATTGTCCATTTGTGCACCTAGTGTACAAACATTTATCTGCTTCACCTTGCTTAAATCCTAAATTTGTCAATATTTCATGCAATTTATCATTCCAACATTCTGCACTTTGCTTTAATCCACAAAGACCTTTGTTTAATTTACACACTAGCTGTCTTTGTTTTGTATTTATGAAACCTGTTGGTTGTTCCATGTACAAGTCTTCAGTTATATCTCCGTGAAGAAACGCTGTTTTCACATCAATGTGGTTGACTTGCATGCCTTTTGAGACTGCAATGCTCAGAAGTGTTCTAATTGTTGTGTGTTTCACTACAGGTGCAAACACTTCATCAAAATCTTCTCCATATTTTTGAAGATATCCCTTTGCCACTAATCTGGCTTTATACCTTTCCACTTTTCCTTGTGCATTCCTTTTTAACTTGAATACCCATTTGCATCCTATAGCTTTCTTGCCAGGAGGTAATTTTGTAAGAATCCAAGTATTATTTTTATCCAATGCATCAATTTCTTCTTGTGCAGCTTTATGCCATTCAGCAGCTTCTTCTGCTGGCATTTTCTCAATCTCATCCCATGTTAAGGGCTCTTGAGCTTCTGCTGACTTTGTTAGGTAAGACAGTCTTGGGGGTGGAACACCTTTGTTTTCCCTGGATGAGCGTCTGACAACAGGTTGGTCTGACCTTTCTGCATCCTCTATATCTGAGAGTCCTTCTCCAATTGATTCCCCTTCTCCAACTGTACTGTCTTCTTCAATGATCCTTTCTGTGTCTGCTTCCTCTGCCTGTTCCTCGTTAGATACAGATGAGTTGCTTTCAGACATCTGCCTTGGTATGGCATTTATATACACTGGCATGTCTATTATGGTTCTAGTTTCATATTCTGGATGATAAGGCTCATCTGGGATAATCCAGCCTTTATCAACCCTTTTGTTTTCATCAAAATATGTAACATGTCTTATGCCAACAATGCCAGTTTTCAGATTCAAAATTCTATATCCTTTGTGTCCTGGAGTATAGCCAACTAAAATGCCCCTTTCTGTTGTGGAATCCAGCTTATGCCTTCTTTGCTTTGGTACATGAGCATATGCTGTACTTCCAAATGTTCTTATGTGTGACAGGTTTGGCTTCCTACCATGCCATGTCTCATGTGGTGTGCGCTCAGCGCCTTTAGTTGGCATTCTGTTTTGTAGGTACACTGCTGTGAGAATGGCTTCCCCCCATAGTCTTTTAGGGAGATTGCTATCTGACAGCATACATCTGGTCATTTCCACAAGTGACCTAAATTTTCTCTCTGCAACAGAATTTTTCTCTGGTGTATAAGCTACTGTTGTGATATGTTGAATGCCTTCTTGTTCTAGAAATGTGCGCATGCTTTGTGAAGTGAACTCACCACCATTGTCGGTCTGAAGAACCTTTGGTTTTCTTTCAAATTTATTGCTCACCATGGCTACGTATTTCTTCAGCATGTCTGTGACTTGACTTTTCTCTTTCAGCAAATAGGCCACACAGTATCTAGAGAAATCATCCAAGAATATTAGCACAAATCTGTTATTTCCCAATGATGGGATATTAAACGGTCCACATAAGTCACTGTGTATTAAGTCCAGTACTTTATTACTCCTATTTCCTGTGTATGCAGGAAATGAGGGTCTCACACCTTTTTGAGTAACACAGTCTATGCATTTCTCCATTTTACCAGCATCTGCACTTATCTGAATGCCGGTGGCCAGTTGCTTACTGTAAAGATCCTGGATCACCTTAGAATCACGATGTCCCAGGCGGCTGTGCCAGATTTCCAGACTACATTTACCATCATTCTTCCTTACTTGCGCCATATGTGAGGCTTCACCTGAAATGTTCAGCTTATAAAGCGAATGCTACATACCTGTAGAAGGTATTCTCCGAGGACAGCAGGCTGATTGTTCTCACTGATGGGTGACGTCCACGGCAGCCCCTCCAATCGGAAACTTCACTAGCAAAGTCCTTTGCTAGCCCTCGCGCGCCCGCGCGCACCGCGCATGCGCGGCCGTCTTCCCGCCCGAAACCGGCTCGAGCCGGCCAGTCCAGTATGTAGCAAGACAATACACTGCAAGGGAAGACACAACTCCAAAGGGGAGGCGGGCGGGTTTGTGAGAACAATCAGCCTGCTGTCCTCGGAGAATACCTTCTACAGGTATGTAGCATTCGCTTTCTCCGAGGACAAGCAGGCTGCTTGTTCTCACTGATGGGGTATCCCTAGCCCCCAGGCTCACTCAAAACAACAACATTGGTCAATTGGGCCTCGCAACGGCGAGGACATAACTGAGATTGACCTAAAAAATTTACCAACTAACTGAGAGTGTAGCCTGGAACAGAACAAACAGGGCCCTCGGGGGGTGGAGTTGGATCCTAAAGCCCAAACAGGTTCTGAAGAACTGACTGCCCGAACCGACTGTCACGTCGGGTATCCTGCTGCAGGCAGTAATGAGATGTGAATGTGTGGACAGATGACCACGTCGCAGCTTTGCAAATTTCCTCCATGGTGGCTGACTTCAAGTGGGCTACCGACGCTGCCATGGCTCTAACATTATGAGCCGTGACATGACCCTCAAGAGCCAGCCCAGCCTGGGCGTAAGTGAAGGAAATGCAATCTGCTAGCCAATTGGATATGGTGCGTTTCCCTACAGCCACTCCCCTCTTGTTGGGATCAAAAGAAACAAACAATTGGGCGGACTGTCTGTGGGGCTGTGTCCGCTCCAGATAGAAGGCCAATGCTCTCTTGCAGTCCAATGTGTGCAGCTGACGTTCAGCAGGGCAGGAATGAGGACGGGGAAAGAATGTTGGCAAGACAATTGACTGGTTCAGATGGAACTCCGACACAACCTTTGGCAGAAACTTAGGGTGAGTGCGGAGGACTACTCTGTTGTGATGAAATTTGGTGTAAGGGGCCTGGGCTACCAGGGCCTGAAGCTCACTGACTCTACGAGCCGAGGTAACTGCCACCAAGAAATGACCTTCCAGGTCAAGTACTTCGGATGGCAGGAATTCAGTGGCTCGAAAGGAGGTTTCATCAGCTGGGTGAGAACGACATTGAGATCCCATGACACTGTAGGAGGCTTGACAGGGGGCTTTGACAAAAGCAAACCTCTCATGAAGCGAACAACTAAAGGCTGTCCTGAGATCGGCTTACCTTCCACTTGGTAATGGTATGCACTGATTGCACTAAGGTGAACCCTTACGGAGTTGGTCTTCAGACCAGACTCAGACAAGTGGAGAAGGTATTCAAGCAGGGTCTGTGTAGGACAAGAGCGAGGATCTAGGGCCTTGCTGTCACACCAGACGGCAAACCTCCTCCAATGAAAGAAGTAACTTCTCTTAGTGGAGTCTTTCCTGGAAGCAAGCAAGATGCGGGAGACACCCTCTGGCAGACCCAAAGAGGCAAAGTCTACGCCCTCAACATCCAGGCCGTGAGAGCCAGGGACTGGAGGTTGGGATGCAGCAGAGCCCCTTCGTCCTGCGTGATGAGGGTCGGAAAACACTCCAATCTCCACGGTTCTTCGGAGGATAACTCCAGAAGAAGAGGGAACCAGATCTGACGCGGCCAAAAGGGAGCAATCAGAATCATGGTGCCTCGGTCTTGCTTGAGTTTCAACAAAGTCTTCCCCACCAGAGGAATGGGAGGATAAGCATACAGCAGACCTTCCCCCCAATCCAGGAGGAAGGCATCCGACGCCAGTCTGCCGTGGGCCTGAAGCCTGGAACAGAACTGAGGGACCTTGTGGTTCACTTGAGATGCGAAGAGATCCACCAGGGGGGTGCCCCACGCCTGGAAGATCTGTCGCACCACACGGGAATTGAGCGACCACTCGTGAGGTTGCATAATCCTGCTCAACCTGTCGGCCAGACTGTTGTTTACCGCCTGCCAGATATGTGGCTTGGAGCACCATGCCTTGACGGCGAGCCCAGAGCCACATGCTGACGGCTTCCTGACACAGGGGGCGAGATCCGGTGCCCCCCTGCTTGTTGACATAGTACATGGCAACCTGATTGTCTGTCTGAATTTGGATAATTTGGTGGGACAGCCGATCTCTGAAAGCCTTCAGAGCGTTCCAGATCGCTCGCAACTCCAGAAGATTGATCTGTAGATCGCTTTCTTGGAGGGACCACCTTCCTTGGGTGTGAAGCCCATCGACATGAGCTCCCCATCCCAGGAGAGACGCATCCGTGGTCAGCACTTTTTGAGGCTGAGGAATTTGGAAGGGACGTCCCAGAGTCAAATTGGAGCAAATCGTCCACCAATACAGGGATTCGAGAAAACTCGTGGACAGGTGGATCACGTCCTCTAGACCCCCGGCGGCCTGATACCACTGGGAGGCTAGGGTCCATTGAGCAGATCTCATGTGAAGGCGGGCCATGGGAGTCACATGAACTGTGGAAGCCATGTGGCCCAGCAATCTCAACATCTGCCGAGCTGTGATCTGCTGGGACGCTCGCACCCGCGAGACGAGGGACAACAAGTTGTTGGCCCTCGCCTCTGGGAGATAGGCGCGAGCCGTCCGAGAATCCAGCAGGGCTCCGATGAATTCGAGTTTCTGCACTGGGAGAAGATGGGACTTTGGGTAATTTATCACAAACCCCAGTAGCTCCAGGAGGCGAATAGTCATCTGCATGGACTGCAGGGCTCCTGCCTCGGATGTGTTCTTCACCAGCCAATCGTCGAGATATGGGAACACGTGCACCCCCAGCCTGCGAAGCGCCGCTGCTACCACAGCTAGGCACTTTGTGAACACCCTGGGCGCAGAGGCGAGCCCAAAGGGTAGCACACAGTACTGGAAGTGGCGTGCGCCCAGCTGAAATCGCAGATACTGTCTGCGAGCTGGCAGTATCGGGATGTGTGTGTAGGCATCCTTCAAGTCCAGAGAGCATAGCCAATCGTTTTGCTGAATCATGGGGAGAAGGGTGCCCAGGGAAAGCATCCTGAACTTTTCTTTTACGAGATATTTGTTCAGGGCCCTTAGGTCTAGGATGGGACGCATCCCCCCTGTTTTCTTTTCCACAAGGAAGTACCTGGAATAGAACCCCAGCCCTTCTTGCCCGGATGGCACGGGCTCGACCGCATTGGCGCTGAGAAGGGCGGAGAGCTCCTCTGCAAGTACCTGCTTGTGCTGGAAGCTGTAGGACTGAGCTCCCGGTGGACAATTTGGAGGTTGAGAGGCCAAATTGAGGGTGTATCCTTGCCGGACTATTTGGAGAACCCACTGATCGGAGGTTATAAGAGGCCACCTTTGGTGAAAAGCTTTCAACCTCCCTCCGACAGGCAGGTCGCCCGGCACTGACACTTGGATGTCGGCTATGCTCTGCTGGAGCCAGTCAAAAGCTCGCCCCTTGCTTTTGCTGGGGAGCCGCGGGGCCTTGCTGATTCGCACGCTGCTGACGAGAGCGAGCGCGCTGGGGCTTAGCCTGGGCCGCAGGCTGTCGGGAAGGAGGATTGTACCTACGCTTGCCAGAAGTATAGGGAACAGTCTTCCTTCCCCCGAAAAATCGTCTACCTGTAGAGGTAGAAGCTGAAGGCTGCCGGCGGGCGAACTTGTCGAATGCGGTGTCCCGCTGGTGGAGAGACTCTACCACCTGCTCGACTTTTTCGCCAAAAATGTTATCCGCACGGCAAGGCAAGTCCGTAATCCGCTGCTGGATTCTATTCTCCAGGTCGGCGGCACGCAGCCATGAGAGCCTGCGCATCACCACACCTTGAGCAGCGGCCCTGGACGCAACATCAAAAGTGTCATAAACTCCTCTGGCCAGGAATTTTCTGCACGCCTTCAGCTGCCTGACCACCTCCTGAAAAGGCTTGGCTTGCTCAGGGGGAAGAGCATCAACCAAGCCCGCCAACTGCCGCACATTATTCCGCATGTGTATGCTCGTGTAGAGCTGGTAAGACTGGATCTTGGACACGAGCATAGAGGAATGGTAGGCCTTCCTCCCAAAGGAGTCCTAAGGTTCTAGCGTCCTTGCCCGGGGGCGCCGAAGCATGTTCCCTAGAACTCTTAGCCTTCTTTAGGGCCAAATCCACAACTCCAGAGTCATGAGGCAACTGAGTGCGCATCAGCTCTGGGTCCCCATGGATCCGGTACTGGGACTCGATCTTCTTGGGAATGTGGGGATTAGTTAATGGCTTGGTCCAGTTCGCAAGCAATGTCTTCTTCAGGACATGGTGCAAGGGAACAGTGGACGCTTCCTTAGGTGGAGAAGGATAGTCCAGGAGCTCAAACATTTCAGCCCTGGGCTCGTCCTCCACAACCACCGGGAAGGGGATGGCCGTAGACATCTCCCGGACAAAGGAGGCAAAAGACAGACTCTCGGGAGGAGAAAGCTGTCTCTCAGGAGAGGGAGTGGGATCAGACGGAAGACCCTCAGACTCCTCGTCAGAGAAATATCTGGGATCTTCCTCTTCCTCCCACGAGGCCTCACCCTCGGTGTCAGACACAAGTTCACGGACCTGTGTCTGCAACCTCGCCCTGCTCGACTCCGTGGAACCCCGTCCACGATGGGGGCGTCGAGAGGTAGACTCCCTCGCCCGCATCGGCGAAGCTCCCTCCGCCGACGTAGTCGGGGAGCCTTCCTGGGAGGTGGCCGCGGTCGGTACCGCACGCGGTACCGACGTCGGGGACCTCAACCTGGGCGATGGGCCAGCCGGCGCCACGCTCGACGGTACCGGTGGCGCAAGCACCGCCGGTACCGGAGGGGTAGGGCGCAACAGCTCTCCCAGAATCTCTGGGAGAACGGCCCGGAGGCTCTCGTTTAGAGCGGCTGCAGAGAAAGGCTGAGAGGTCGATGCAGGCGTCGACGTCAGTACCTGTTCCGGGCGTGGAGGCTGTTCCGGGCTGTCCAGAGCGGAGCGCATCGACACCTCCTGAACAGAGGGTGAGCGGTCCTCTCGGTGCCGATGCCTGCTGGGTGCCGAATCCCTCGGCGACCCAGAGCTCTCGGTGCCGACACGGGGAGGAGACCGGTGTCGATGCTTCTTCGATTTCTTCCGAAGCATGTCACCGGAGCTCCCCGGCACCGACGAGGAGGACGTCGAATCCATCCGTCGCTTCCTCGGGGCCGAGACTGAAGAAGGTCGATCTCGGGGGGGCTGTACCGCAGGAGCCCTCAGGGTAGGCGGAGACCCACCCGAGGGCTCACCGCCACCAGCAGGGGAATGGACAGCCCTCACCTGCACTCCACCCGATGCACCACCGTCCGACGACATCAGCAGACGAGGTCCTGGTACCACCGACGTCGATGCAGCTATCCGATGTCTCGGCGCCGATGCAGAGGCCCGATGCCTCGATGCACTCGATGCAGGGGCGGCCGAGGAAGATGGTCTGGACGCTGACGACGTCGATGCACTCGAAGATCCCGGTGCCGATGCCGACGAAGAGCCCGAGAACAACACGTTCCACTGGGCTAGTCTCGCTACCTGAGTCCGCCTTTGAAGCAGGGAACACAGACTGCAGTTCTGAGGGCGGTGCTCGGCCCCCAGACACTGAAGACACGACGAGTGTCGATCAGTGAGCGAGATAACCCGGGCGCACTGGGTGCACTTCTTGAAGCCGCTGGAAGGCTTCGATGTCATGGGCGGAAAAATCACGCCGGCGAAATCGAAAGCCGAAATGGCGAAATTTGAAGCACCAAATTTAGAGGGAGAAAAAATCTCGACCGAGGCCGAAAAGAGGCCTACCCCGACGACGAAAGAAAACTTACCGGGGCAAAAAAGCTGGAAGTACGGGGAGGATTTACACGAAACCCGGCGGGGGGTTTCCGGAGCACTTCCCGACTAGGACAAAGCTTTCCCGAAGGAAGAAAACACGTTCAAAACAAATTGGACGCGCGAGGTCGACTTTCCGGGGCTCGACACGGCGAAAACACGACCGTACCGAGTGCGGACAAAAGAAGACTGGCCGGCTCGAGCCGGTTTCGGGCGGGAAGACGGCCGCGCATGCGCGGTGCGCGCGGGCGCGCGAGGGCTAGCAAAGGACTTTGCTAGTGAAGTTTCCGATTGGAGGGGCTGCCGTGGACGTCACCCATCAGTGAGAACAAGCAGCCTGCTTGTCCTCGGAGTAACATCATTATGCATAAAAGCTTCAGCATACACTTCATCATTTTTAGAGATTGTGCACTTACTGTTTTCAAAATGAATCACAAATCCCTTCTTATCTAATGTAGATACACTAAGCATATTGCAAACTGCTTGGGGAATATACAAGACATCACTTACAGGAATTTCTTTAACTTCATTAGACACTTTGCATTTTAAGAATCCAATACCTTTTGCTTGGATCTTAGCAGTCCCTGCGTTTGCAGTTTTAAGAATACCTTCTTCTGGACACATTTCCTGAAAGAAATTCTTACAATTGGTTAAATGGCATGTGCTCCCTGAATCCAAAATCCAAGTACTTTCATTTGAATTATTATTTACCATAGTCAAAGATTTTTCTGCCATTAGAAAGCCCTTGTGTTTATCTTTGTCCTTCATACATTTCCTGGTTTGAAAATTCTTTAGTTCCATTGGCTTAGGTGAGCTAGAGGGAGTGTTTTGTGTTTCCTTACACCATTTAGATACATGTCCCTCCTTTCCACATGAGTAGCAAATCAGCTTGCCCTTGGGTGGAGTTTTCCCATAGCTCCGCCTTCCTCTGTTCTTTGCCAAGAAATTTGTTTCATTTCTCTCTGACTGACTTTGAGAACACATCTCCTCAGAATCATTTATTATGCATTCCTGCCTTAGTTTTGATGTTGCCTGTTCAAAAGATTGCCCTTCAATGGCCTCATTTACAGACCTAAAAACATCAAACTTCTTTGATAGTGAGGTAAAAAGAAATGCTCTTTTCAATGCATCACACATGGGAATTCCTGAAAGTTCTAACTTTTGAAATGAAGACATAAGATGCATAATGTGATCATTACATTTACTTTTATCCCTTAATTTGGTTTCATTCAACTCTGCTAGCCAAATTGGTTGCTGCTTTGCATATGTAGTTGCATACATAGTTCTCAGTTTATATAAAATGTCCTTTGGTGTATCTTTTCCCTCCACTAATATGGCTTGTTTCTCTGAGAGAGCTTCCAAAAGCATGCACTTCACATAATAGTTTGCATTGTCCCATTCAGCCATATTTTCAGCTGTTCTGTCTTGGTCTAAGCATATATTTAATCTTTTTGCTCGAAGGAGACATATGAATCTTAGTTCCCACTGCTGATAATTAAACTCATTTAATTTAGGCACCTTGAGAGAATAGAACAATGGTGAATTTCTTCCCTCAGCCATTTTCTTAGCCTTCTGTCTGCTGTGTGGGGGGAGAGAGAGACAGACTGAATCTTTCCTTTAAAACTTAAGAGAAAAATGTGGCCTTTTTTTCTGCCTGGTAATATTTCTCTTCTTTTTCAATTCCTGAGCCCTGGGCCCATAACCCTTTTGTTGGATTATTTGCAGTAAATAATTAGCAGATTTAGTACACACAGCTTCAGCTTTAGAAATGTTAATTTCTTTCTTCATCTCTCTCTCATTCACCCCTGAATAATTCACTGCTGAGTCACTTTAAAGTTGAAGTAACAAAACATCTGTTTACTCACAGTTTGTAGTTTGATTATAATCAGACAGGCTTATATATACATATTACTATACATTTGTATTATCAGCTCCTTCCATGTGCTTAGATGGTAATGGATGCTCACACCACCATAGATCCTCTCAGGTTAGGAGAGAACATGAGCTCCATGTGCTCCATGTGCTGCATGTGCTGCGTCTAACCCCCACAGGAAGTTGCATAGCTGTGTGACCTCTCTAAGTATTTCACATCAGAGGTCACAGAGTAATCACAGAGAAATAATAGGTGACAGGCAATGCATGTAAAATACAATTACATTCCAACAAAAATTATGATTTTTTTGAAATTGGAAGGATAATTCTGGGTTGTCCTTTGTATAATGGTGGAAATGAGTTAGTGCCACTGTCAGATATGAAAGAGATGTGGCAGAGCACTGTGATGTTTCTCTAGCTCGGACAAAGAAATGGAAACCCTTCATGCAATATCTAGACTCTTGAGACTGTGTAGCAATATAAACTCTTAGTTGCTGTGGTTCCCAAACTTGGTCCTGGAGGCACCCCAGCCAGTCAGGTTTTTGAATATTCATGAGAGAGATTTGCATACAGTGGAAGCAGTGCATGCAAATCTCTCTCATAACTATGCATTGTGGATATCCTGAAAACCTGACTGGCTGGGGTGCATCCATGACCAGGTTTGGAAACCACCGAGGTGAACGGTGTTCTCTGTTGTCCAGAGTTTTAGATCGGTAAAAGTTTAACAAAGATATTTGAGCAACAACAACAACAAAAAAAAAAGGATGCCACCCAGCTGCTCACCAAGCGATGAGAGTTAATGGAGGACACCCCACAGGAGTCCACCAAAGAGACTTGAAAATTACAGTAGAGAGTCTTCACAGACTCTGCTGGGAGGAGGTGAACAGCATTCTGACTAGTAAGAACTGGATCCTAGGTATGGAAAGGGAAAATGGGACTTGATATACTGCCTTTCTGTGGTATTTTGCAACTACATTCAAAGCCGTTTACATATTTACAGGTACTTATTTTGTACCTGGGGCAATGGAGGGTTAAGTGACTTTCCCAGAGTCACAAGGAGCTGCAGTGGGAATTGAACTCAGTTCCCCAGGATCAAAGTCTGCTGCACTAACCACTAGGCTACTCCTCCACACTAGGGTACTGTCCCCAGAAATTGGATTTCTCCCACTTCCATGAGCAAAGTGGTATGGTAGCCATGTTAGTCTACTTTTAAAGGTAATAAGTAGAGACTGTGGGTTGAATTATTGAATCCCTGTGTGTTAGTAATACTTCTAAACCATCAAAATGAAATTTCCTGTCTGTTTGCTGAGTGAATTTATGTTTGAAGAGCGACAGAACTGTAATATTCACTTGAGTAGGTGTTAGCCAAAGTCTAGTTAGAAAGGGACCATAGCCAAGAGGGTCCCTGTCAAACTAATTGCAGTGCAAATCTTCAGAGGGGTTTGTTAGAAGTAACATAGTAGATGACGGCAGAAAAAGATCTGCATGGTCCATCCAGTCTGCCCACAAGATAAATTCATATGTGTATACCTTACCTTGATTTGTACTTGTCTTTTTCAGGGCACAGACCATATAAGTCTGCCCAGCAGGATTCCCCGCCTCCCAACCACCAGTCCCGCCTCCCATCACCGGCTCTGGCACAGACCGTATAAGTCTGCCCTCCACTATCCTCGCCTCCCAACCACCAACCCCTCTTCCCCCTACCTGCTCCGCCACCCAATTTCGGCTGAGCTTCTGAGGATCCATTCCTTCTGCACAGGATTCCTTTATGTATATCCCACGCATGTTTGAATTCCGTTACCGTTTTCATCTCCACCACCTCCCGCGGGAGGGCATTCCAAGCATCCACCACTCTCTCCTTTTTCTTGAGTCTGCCCCCCTTCAATCTCATTTCATGTCCTCTCGTTCTACCACCTTCCAATCTCCGGAAAAGATTCGTTTGCGGATTAATACCTTTCAAATATTTGAACGTCTGTATCATATCACCCCTGTTCCTCGTTTCCTCCAGGGTATACATGTTTAGGTCAGCAAGTCTCTCCTCATACGTCTTGGAATGCAAATCCCGTACCATTCTCGTAGCTTTTCTTTGCACCGCTTCCATTTTTTTAACATCTTTTGCAAGGTACGGCCTCCAAAACTGAACACAATACTCCAGGTGGGGCCTCACCAACGACTTGTACAGGGGCATCAACACCTCTTTTCTTTTGCTGGTCACACCTCTCTCTATACAGCCTAGCAACCTTCTGGCTACGGCCACTGCCTTGTCACACTGTTTCGTCGCCTTCAGATCCTCAGATACTATCACCCCAAGATCCCTCTCCCCCTCACTACCTATCAGACTCTCCCCGCCTAACACATAAGTCTCTCGTGGGTTTCTACTCCCTAACTTGTCTTTGAAGCACAGATATAGATCAAAAAAGGGGCTCAGTCCTTTTAATCCTGACGAAATATTAAGCGGACGCTTCCTCTACTGCAGAACTAATACGATTGGTATTACTGTTTGGGGGACATTCCGAGCCAGAATCATTCCCTCTGTGACATGCCCTGAGCACCCCCATCCCGCCAACAGTGCTATGGCCACTGCAAGGGAGACAGTGTATGGGGAGTGATACTTGCACCCCTGTCTCTCTTGTGCCTGGCCCCGGTGTGGGGAAAGATTGTGAGTTGAATTGCTGAATTCCTCTATATTAATACTCTTCTAACCCATAATGTTTAAGTCTCTTCCTGTTCGATCTCTCCCTCCCTCCCTCCCCAGGCCATTCTTTGATTTATAGACTACCCTCAGCAATAAGAGAACAAAAGAGGAACATTTTTCAGAGGAGTTAATTAGGGATTTAGATAAAGAAGGGAATAAACCAGACCTCATAAATATGATTAATTGTAGCCCCTTTGCAAGTCATTTATTTTATTTTTCTTACATTTGTACCCTGCGCTTCCCCACTCATAGCAGGTTCAATGTGGCTTACATGCTTATTTGTACCTGGGGCAATGGAGGGTTAAGTGACTTGCCCAGAGTCACAAGGAGCTGCCTGTGCCTGAAGTGGGAATCGAACCCAGTTCCCCAGGACCAAAGTCCACCACCCTAACCACTAGGCCACTCCTCCACTGTTGCTACTATGTGAGATTCTACATGGAATGTTGCTATTCCACTAGCAACATTCCATGTAGAAGTCGGCCCTTGCAGATCACCAATGTGGCCGCGCAGGCTTCTGTTTCTGTGAATCTGACTCGCAGAAACAGAAGCCTGCGCAGCCTTCTACATGGAATGTTGCTAGTGGAATAGCAACATTCCATGTAGAATCTCCAAAAGTAGCAACATTCCATGTAGAATCTCCAGTAGTAGCAACATTCCATGTAGAATCTCCAATAGTATCTATTTTATTTTTGTTACATTTTTACCCTGCGCTTTCCCACTCATGGCAGGCTCAATGTGGCTTACATGGGGCAATGGAGGGTTAAGTGACTTGCCCAGAGTCACAAGGAGCTGCCTGTGTCAGGAATTGAACTCACTTCCTCAGTTCCCCAGGACCAAAGTCCACCACCCTAACCACTAGGCCTAAAGTACACCGAATAAATCTGAACAACTTTACAACTGATTAAACATTCCTACTCCTTTGGTAAACTTTAAATAACTAACAATATTAGAACACAGACAGCAGGCCAGCCGTGAGTTGGTGGCTACTAGAGAATGACACGCAGAGATGGGGACAGGAACGGAGCCCACGGGGACGGGGCAGGGACAGATCCTGCGGGGATGGGGACAGATCCCACGAGGACAGGACAGGGCGCGGATGGGGACAGAGCCCCTGAGGACAGGGACAAACTGTGTTTATGTTTGATTGAAGCCGAAAAGTTATAATTGGATCATTAACCTCAGACACAGATGTTCCTATAACACCATTACATGGACTTGTTAGTTTCTGATCTGGCAATCTATCTGCTTCCTGCCTGCAGCACAGAAGTCGGGTGATAGGCCACAGTAGATGTTCTTCTGGAAAACTTATTCCAGGGGTTGGAGGGGGTGGGGGGGTGGGGGTTACCTGCTTCTGTTTCTAACCAGCTCAGGATTTGTACAGTGTCAGAATCAACTCTAGGGACAGTCTCCTTGTCACATGTCTGCCAGTACCAGGCAGCTTCGTCAAAGCAGTGATTTCACAGAAAGAATTCACAATTTTAGCCTTCAGGTAATTGCCTGCAATTTCTCTAATCCACCCTAATGTTAACACCAGGCACTGGCTTGAAAATCACCTTAGGCTGCTGAGCTGTTTGTTCTAGAAACAGCCTGTAAATTGCTTCTGAAAAAACAGCTGCTACAATGTTATTTTCCCAAGAGAAGTCCATTCAATTTGCGCCAACCCTTTCCTTCTATCTTTCTGCCAGCTGTTGAAGTGGAATCACAGAGGCCATGCGATAAGACTGGGTAGCGTGTGTCGCTGCCCGATTACCGCTGGGTAACCCCCCTGTGAAAATATTTTTCAAATATTTCCGATAGCGGCAGAAATGCCGCGCACTGGGGGGGGGGGGGGGATTACCTCCAGTGCCCACATTAGGCCGGCGGTAGTTCCAGATTGCCAAGTGGTAAGCCCGCATTGGGCTTACTTCTGCTTAGTAAAAAGGCCCCAGAGAGAACAGGATAGGCTGAAGAGGCTGGGTCTCTTTAGCTTGGAGAAAAGGCGGCTGAGGCGAGATATGATAGAGGTCTATAAGATAATGAGTGGAATGGAATGGGTTGATGTGGAGCGTCTGTTTACGCTTTCCAAAAATACTAGGACAAGGGGGCATGCGGTGAAGCTGCAGTGTGGTAAATTTAAAACAAATCGGAGGAAATTTTTCTTCACTCAACATGTAATTAAACTCTGGAATTCGCTGCTGGAAAAGGTGGTTAAGGCGGTTAACTTAGCGGACTTAAAAAAAGGGTTGGACGGCTTCCTGGAGGAAAAAGCCATAGAATGTTATTGAATGGACGAGGGAATAATACAGTATTTCTAGGATGGGCGGGACAAATTGCTTGTTCTTTTGGCCGCTGTCGGTGACAGGGTTCTGGGCTTGATGGACCCTTGGTCTGTCCCAGCATGGCGATGCATATGTATTTATGTACTTAACCAGTGCCCATTACATAGCAGTGTTATGTCACGTGTCAGAGGTAAATGGAAGAGTTTCTTGAACTCCAGAGCAGTGAAAGTATGAGTAACTTATGGAAACCGCTTTCCTCTTTGAATATGAGTAACTTATGGAAACCGCTTTCCTCTTGAACAAATATTTACAGGTAATCAACATTCAAAGGGGTCCTTTTACCAATCTACAGGAAAAAGGGCCCTGCATTGGCAGCAGGGGCCGTTTTTCCCGCAGTGGGTAAAAAGACCCCAGGCACACATGGCCATGCGGTAAGACCATACAATGGGGAGCCCTTACTGAGGTGGCGATAAGGGCTCTGGCACCAGGACTGCCGAAAGACTGGGCTGGGCCCGGGGCAAGGCCGCCCCCCAGGGCCCCCCGAGGTCGTCATCGTCTCTGCCCCCCCTCTGTCCACCACCGGGCCGGGCCCCTCTGAATTAAAATCATAGCGCCTCACCTCGACCTCGCTCTGTGTGTCCCTCGAGGGCGGGACACAGGGAGGGAAGGCCCGAAGGGAGGCGATCTGCAGGGAATTTTGTCCCCCCTGCCCCCCATCTTGGCAGCCCTGTCTGGCACTAACCCAGCGGTAACCGGGCAGCACACGGCAATGCCCAATTAGCGCCGGGTTATCACTGCGCAAACCATTTCAGGAGGTTTTCATTTTCCCCTGGAATTGGCGCACGCTGGGGGCGGGACTACCGCCGGTGGCCATGTCTGGCTGGTGGTAGTCCCGAAAGAGTGAGCGTCTTGCCTGCGTTGGTCTTACCGCAGCTCTGTAAAAGGGTCCCTTAATGCAGTTTATTTCATAAAGAGGAAGCAACAGTTCCAGAGCTGCACCACCCTTGGCGAAAAAGTATTTTCTGCCATTCTTCTTCACCTTCCCTCTCATCTCTTTCTTATGAGAACTCCATTAACTTTTCAGTGCATGGTAAAAGATTGCGTTGGAGGCAAAAACACATAGTACAAAGGCAGACGGTCTGCAAACTCCAAGATGGAAAATGAACAGAGCAGATCGTTAAAAGACAAACGTAATTTATTGTTAAGAACCAATTTAAAAAATATATATATACTTTAACAACCGGCTCCCAAAATTTTGGCTCTGGTCTCCACCTGGCAGTGTCGACGGCGTCCCCTGTGGCTTTGGGCATCTTCTTTTCACACCGTCACACGCAGCATAGTAACATAGTAGATGACAGCAGAAAAAGACCTGCACGGTCCATCCAGTCTGCCCAACAAGATAACTCATATGTGCTACTTTTTGTGTATATCTTACCTTGATTTGTATCTGTCATTTTCAGGGCACAGACCGTATAAGTCTGCCCAGCACGACTCTTCTCTTTCTCTCTCTCTCTTTCTCCTCCTCCTCCCCCCCAACCTCTCTTCTTTTGCTTCGCTCGAACCCACACTTAATTTTTTTTAAGCAGTGTTAACACGTCAGCAGGAATAGGCTGCTTCAGCCAATCCCAGGGGCCTTCCTTCAGCCCTCGGGGGCGGAACATGCTGAAGGAAGGCCTCTGGGATTGGCTGAAGCAGCCTGTTCCTGCTGACGTGTTAACACTGCTTAAAAAAAATTAAACACAGAAGACAGGCAAGAGCAAGAAGCAAGGAAGTGTGAGGGGAGAGAGCAGAGAGGTGCTGTTTGGGGTGGGGGGGGGACAACAACAAGGGAGACAGCCAGCTAAGTACTGCATGTGGAAGGGGAGGGAGGGAGGGAGGGAGAGAAAGAGAGAATCTGCATCAAGAGGGGAGACTCGGGAGAGAGGTGCTGCTTGGGGGGAGGGCAAAGAGGGAGACAGATACTGCATTATGGTGGGGGGGAACAAGGGAGGCAGCCAGCCAGGTACTGCATGGGGGGAAGTTGGAGGGAGTGAGAGAAGTGTTGCATGGGGGGGGGGATAAGGAAGGAGAGAGGTGCTGCATTGGAGGGAGCAATGAGGAAGACAGGTACTGCATGTGGAAGGGGAGGGAGGGAGAGAGAGAATCTGCATCAAGAGGGGTAGGGTTGAGACTTGGGAGAGAGGTGCTGCTTGGGGGGAGGGCAACGAGAGAGACAGATACTGCATCATGGGGGTGGCGGAACAAGGGAGGCAGCCAGCTAGGTACTGCACAGGGGGAGGTTGGAGGGAAGGAGAGAGGTGCTGCATTGGAGGGAGCAATGAGGAAGACAGGTACTGCATGGGGGGGGGGGGGGCAAGGAGAGAGTGAAGTGCTGCATCAGGAGGGGTAGAGAGGGACAGAGTTGCTGAATAAGGGGTGGGTCAATGAGGGACAGAGGTGCTGCTTCAAGATGGGTGCAAAGAAGCAGAGAAGTGCTGGATAGGGAGGTTAAGTACCAAAGAAAGAGATTCAGTGAGGTGAGGGGAATGAGGAAGAAAAGGGCACAGAAAGGGAAAGAGGTGCTGGATTTTGAGGATGGGGATTGGAAGGACAAGAAAGAGAGAGAGAGAGAGGTGCCAGGACATGCGGGGAAAGAAGGAAGAGGGAGAAGTGCTGACCCTGCAAAAAAGGAGACACAACAGAAGTGAGGGAAGAGCGAAGAATACTTGCTGGACCCCTGGGAGGAGAGAGAGGGGGAGATGCTAGCATGTGGCTGGGGGCATAGGGACACAGAAAAGATATGTTGGATAGGGCAAGAATAGGAACACAAAGATGGGAGATGCTCAACATGGGAGGAAGATAGGGGGTGATGCTGGGCCAGACAGATAGGGATGCAGAGAGAAGATGGATGGTGGACATGAAGAGAGAGGAAGTGCCAAATGTTAAGGAAGAAAGAGGAAAGCAGAAATCAGAGACTGGGACCAACACAATAAGAACAATAAAATGACCAGACAATGAAGGTAGAAAATGACATTTATTTTCTATTTATTGTTTAGAATATGTCAGTTTTCTTTTCCATGTTTTATTTTGTTTTATTTCTATTGATTAGGCTTATTCTATAAAGTAGGCCTAAGTTAAGGCATACCTTATAGAATATGCTTAGGCAAATTTATTTTCGGTGCCGATTTGTTAGGCGTGAAATATAGAATCTTTTCCTTTACGTGTACCAGTGTGATGCCTATAAGGGGCTCTGAATGAGATCCATTTTTCAGTTGTCTGGTCTGTATTCAAGCTTTCTTTGACACTGAAATATCTGCATAGGGCTTTGATGAGGATTAGCACAGCTTCCTTGCTAACTAGCATTATCTATTCAAGAAAACCTCCAGGGGTATCTGAGCAAACAAACTCTTAGTATTAGGTGGCACCAGCCTGTCTTTTTTAAATAAGTTATTTTCCCTAAAAGCTCTCATACTAATAAAAGTAGGATCAAGCAGACATTTTTCATTTCTTTCTTTCTTAATAAAAGTTGATACTACCTAGACACGCATGACTTTCCTATTCAAATTAAAATGTTCACGGTTCTTTGGACTTCAAAAAAGATGAATTATCTTTCATGTCTGCTGCCTTGGAAGGTCCAGAAATCACTCTGAAATTAACTGTATTTTTCTAATTTGCTTTTGGTGAAAAAAAAAAATAATTCCTCAGACTTCAATGGAAATCCATTCTCATGTGTAATGTACAGAGATTTCGCCATTCTCCTCTCCCCTTCCTCCCAGCAAGGTGCCACTAAATTATGTATCTTCATCATCTGAGATGTTTCCCCCTTTATCCTCAGGATTGGTTGCAAAGTTTCTGATTGACGTGGAGGGGCATAATCGAAAGGGGCGCCCAAGTTTTCCTGAGGACGTCCTCACAGGACGTCCCGGCGAAGGGACGGGGAAACCTGTATTATCGAAACAAGATGGGCTTCCATCTTTCGTTTCGATAATACGGTCGGGGACGCCCGAATCGCGAAATTTAGGTCGACCTTAGAGATGGTCGTCCTTAGAGATGGTCGTCCCCGATTTTTGGCGATAATGGAAACCGAGGACACTCATCTTAGAAACAACCAAATTCAAGCCATTTGGTCGTGGGAGGAGCCAGCATTCATAGTGCACTGGTCCCCCTGACATGCCAAGACACCAACCGGTTACCCTAGGGGGCACTGCAATGGACTTCAGAAATTGCTCCCAGGTGCATAACTCCCTTACCTTGGGTGCTGAGCCCCCCAAACCCCCTCAAAAACTCACTACCCACAACTGTACAACACTACCATAGCCCTAAGGGGTGAAGGGCAGGGCCGTGCCGATACGGTAAGTGGGGTAAGCACCGCAGGGGGGCACTGACCTCTGGAGGGCGCCGCCGCAGTGCTTACCCTTGCCGCTTACCCTCGCTGCTTACCTGAGCTCCGCGCTGCTGAGGCCTTTAAACCCTTTACCTCCGAGGCTTGACGGTCGCAGCAGCGTCAGTGAAAGCGCTGCCAACGTCTCCCTTCCCTTTGCGCTCGTTGGTTCCCTCAGTGTCACGCCTTCTTCTGATGTCAGAAGAAGGCGGGACACTGAGGGAACCAACGAGCGCAAAGGGAAGGGCGACGTCGGCAGCGCTTTCACTGACGCTGCTGCGACCGGAGGTAAAAGATTTAAAGGCCCCAGGGCGCGGAGCTGAGGTAAGGGAAGGGCAGAGAGGCATGGATGGGAGGGCAGAGGCATGGATGGGAGGGCAGGGCCCAGGGAGAGGAGAAATTGCTGGAAATGGAGGGGAGGGGAGAGAGGAGAATTGCTGGCTATAGATGGAGGAGGGAAGGGCAGAGAGGGACAAGGATGGACATGGATGGGAGGGCAGGACCCAGGGAGAGAGGAGAAATTGCTGGAAATGGATATAGAGCAAGAAATGAAGAAGAAAGGAGGAAAGTAAAGAAATAAATGGAAAGGAAGCCCTGGAAACAGAGTTAAGAGGACAGATAGCAGCAGAATCAGATACTGGGCCAGCATGATCGGAAAAAGAAAGTCACCAGACAACAAAGGTAGAAAAAAAATCATTTTATTTTCATTTTAGTGTTTGCAATATGTCCACTTTGAGAATTTACATCTGCTATCTTATTTTGCAATGTATAGCAATTTGTTTCTAAGAATATTGCTGACAATTCCTGTCAGTGTGGCAAGTGGTGAGCGATCATTTTCACGGTTAAAAATCATAAAAAATTATTTGTGATCTATTTGTTGAGCAATCCCACAAAGATGCACTCCATCTTTCAGCTCCTATTTCCTTTGCATCTTGTGCCACACGGGGGGGGGGGGGGGGGGGGGGGGGGAACTGATAGTCTGCAGGGGGGCGCCAGAGACCCTAGGCACGGCCCTGGTGAAGGGGGCACCTACATGTGGGTACAATGGGTTTCTGGTGGGTTTTGAAGGGCTCACTTTTACCACCACAAGTGTAACAGGTAGGGGGGGGGGGGGTGGGCCTGGGTCCGCCTGCCTGAAGTGCACTGCACCCACTAAAACTGCTCCAGGGACCTACATACTGCTGTCAGGGAGCTGGGCATGACATTTGGGGCTGGCAAAAAATATTTTAAAAGTTTTTTTTAGAGTGGGAGGAGGTTAGTGACCACTGGGGGAGTAAGGGGAGGTCATTCCCGATTCCCTCTGGTGGTCATCTGGTCAGTTTGGGCACCTTTTTGAGGCTTGGTCGTAAGAAAAAATGGACCAAGTAAAGTCGTCCAAGTGCTCGTCAGGGACGCCCTTCTTTTTTCCATTATCGGTCGAGGACGCCCATGTGTTAGGCACGCCCCAATCCCGCCTTTGCTACGCTTCCGACACGCCCCCGTGAACTTTGGTCGTCCCCGCAAGGGAAAGCAGTTGAGGACGCCCAAAATCTGCTTTCGATTATGCCGATTTGGGAGACCCTTGGAGAAGGACGCCCATCTCCCGATTTGTGTTGAAAGATGGGCGCCCTTCTCTTTCGAAAATAAGCCTGTTAGATACCTTCAAAACGTGCTGCTGCCTTCAAGCTAACACCATTACCAAGGAGCCACCTAACCCGCTGCCTAACACCACTGCAGACAATGAGAGTTCCCCTCCCCCACCTTCTTCTTGCCAGGGGTACACTATTGCTGATGTAGCCATTCAGTTTCTGAAAGTGACACTGGCTGGCCCTGCAGGTGCCTAGATGCGGAGCTCACAGCCCTAGCAGCGCCAGGATTCTCCCATCAGTGTTTTTGGAAGTAACCTCTGGAGGAGGAGAGGACAGTGCCAAATGGATTCGGAGTATCATTGCTGCAGATTTATTTGGAAGAATATAGATCATCCATCTTTTAAGTGAAAGGCTCTCAGTTTTGGAATACCTTACATATCAAACTTCGTTCTGTGCAGAACATTACCCAGTTTAAGAAAGAATTAAAAACTCGTATGTTTGTTCAAGCTTATGGCTCATTAGACGAACGTTACAGCCTTGTTTTGCTGCAATGCATGATTCTGTATGAGTGTTGTATGATTTTGTTTTAGAGATTTATTATTTATTTCTTGTTGTACCGGTGTATTTTATTATGTACACTAGTAAGAAATGCCCATTTCTGGCAAAAATGAAACGGGCGCTAGCAGGGTAATCCCCCCCCCGTCCTCCCTCCCTCCCTCCTGAGTTGCAGACACCCCCTCCGTGCCTCCGTTCCGAGTTGCACACCTCTCCTCTTCGTCCCTTCGTCCCTCAGTGACGTGGTTGCGAGGGCCGCCCCGCCCTCAACGTCATCGCGTTTTGACGCGAGAGCCGCCCCGCCCTCAACATCATTGCGTTTTGACGCGAGGGCGGAGCTACAGTGACTGGAGCCTGCAGGCCAAACCGGATATCTCGGGCGCCTCAAGTTTCCGGCTTGAGGCTTCAAAGTGCCTTTTATATATATAGAAGATTTTGTTGTCCCCCGCTTAGAATGTGCCAGATATAGTGGGTAAGAAATAAAGATCTATTATTATTATTAAACAGCCCAGGGTGTCAATTGCCCAGCTTGGCAATAAGAAGCAGAGGAGGGTGGCAGTGAGAAGCTAAGGGATCCTTTTACCGAGCTGCGGTAAGAAATCGCCTGGCACACCCCTTATGCGGATCTTTCCTGTGTGCTAAGGTAATTTTTACAGCAACTATTTTCCTTAATGGCTGAGGGCTAAGGTTATCATTAATGCAGGGTCATTTTAAAAAATGACCACAGAAGCCCTTACGGCTTAGGAAGTGGTAAAGGCTTCCCGCATTAACCATGTGATAATGTAGATGCCTTAGCTCACTCTCCACCCTTGACACCCTCCCTCCAATAATTAGGAAAATAGCGCACGTTTAGCGCACGCACATGCCTAAAATAACGCGGAACACTTTAGCACGTCCCACGTTAGGTTTTTCACTGCGTTAAGCATGTGTTAGCACTTAACGCAGCTCAGTACAAGGATTCCTAAGGAATCCTTTTATTAAGCTGCGGTAAAAGGGGGCCTGCGCTAACATCAGCGCATGTTTTTGAGGTGCGCTGAGGCCCCCTTTTACCACAGCAGGGCAAAAGGTTGTCTTTTTTGGGAAAAGAAATAGCCGTGTGATAAGTGAATCACTTGCTGCATGGCCATTTCGGGGGGGGGGGGGGGGGGGCGCTTACTCCCACCCATTGAGGTGGCAGTATGGGCAGGGCTGCCGAGAGGGGGGGCAGGGAGGGAAACATTCCCCGGGAGGTCCGGGCTCAGGCCGCTGGCGCTGCAGTCCCTGGTCTCACCTGCCTGCCTCCTCGGCTCCGGGCCCCCTGCATTCGAATCTGCAGTCACAGATCGCCTCCCTTTGGGCCTTCCCTCCCTGTGTCCTGCCCTTGCGGAAACCGGAAGTTACATCAGATGAGGGCGGGACACAGGGAGGAAAAGGCAGAAGAGAGGCGTTTTGCGACTGCCGCATTGAATGCAGGGGGCCCGGAGCTGTGGAGGCAGGCAGGTGAGACCGCAGACTGCAGCGGCGGGGGGTGGCAGCAGTGGGGGGAGCGACGGGGGCGGCAACGGCAGGGGGAGCGATGGGGGGGAGCAACGGGGGGCGGAGGCGGGGCAGCGGGGCGGCCTTGCCCCGGGCCCAGCCTAGTCTCTCGGTGGCCCTGGGTACGGGCTCCTGCGCTAACCCAGTGGCAACCGGGCAGTGCATGGTACTGCACGATTACCATGTAAGCACTGGCAGTACAAAATTGAAACTATTTTCGTAGCGCTGGAAGTGGCAAGCGCTGGGGGTGGGAAGTACCGCTGGTCTACCATAGCTCTGGACTGGTGTGTGGCAAGCCTGTTGCCTTGTGCCAGCCCTTTAGTAAAAGGGCCCCTTAGTGAGGCAGCATGAAAGGGGGTGGCAGTGGAGAGTAGAAGGGCACCACAGAGGGGGGTGGTAATAAAACCTACAGCAGGAGTCATATCACCCTAGGCAGGGGCATAGCCAGACTTTGGCAGGAGGGGGGTCCAGAGCCTGAGGTGAGGGGGCACATTTTAGCTCCCCCCCCATACCGTTGACCCACCCTCCCACCATTTTTAACCCCTCCTGCCATTTTTGGCCTCATTGCCGCCACCACCACCTTTGACCCCCCCCCCCCAGCGCCAACCCTTTTGACCCCCTCTTCTCGCCGCTGCTGCCAACCCTCCCCAGAGCTGAAGTCCTCTTCTCCGGCGCGGCTGCATTGCTGATCTGCAAGAGCAGGCTTCTGTTTCTGTAAGTCTGACGTCCTGCACATATGTCAGACTCACAGAAACAGATGCCTGCCCGTGCAGGTCAGCAACGTGGCTGCGCCAGAGAAGAGGACTTCGGCTGGCAGGGGTTGGGGTCCCCTGCCAGAAAAGGTACCCGACGGTGGCAGGGGAGGGTTGGCGGCGGGAGGGGGAGTCGAAGGGGTTGATGGTGGGGGGGGGGGGGCAGGGCCAAATCTACAGGGGCCCATGCCCCCGTGGCCCCACGTAGCTACGCCCCTGACCCTAGGTGGCTGCAGGTGCTACTTTGTAAGTCACTCTAACCCTGTCTGTTCTCCTCTTCATCCCTTCCCTCCCCTCCCCTCCCCTCCCCTCATGAACTATCTGGAACTTCCCATATAGTCTACTCGGGTGACACTCGTTCAAGAACTGTTTGATTTTAGGTGGAACTTGAAATATTTATTCTTCTGCCTTTTAAACAGGATTGCGCTTGCCAAATACCCATGACACATTGGAGAAAAAGGATCTATCGGTCTTTGAAAACCTTCCATATCTCCAAAGAAGCAGCTGCATCTGTAGTAAGGCACCCAGGTGTCGGCCCCTCAATATACCTTTGAAAAAGCTGTGACTTGGAATTAAAGGGCCTTCAGATGCCTGCATCAATGACTTTGCAATTTAAAGAGCTGCCAGTTCCTCCAGGGAAGAAGAAACCTTTAAAAAGAATTAAGAATTCATTTAAACAACATTAAGTCAAATCACTTGCCACAGCACAATATCCCTTTAAGCTCTCCTGTGTATATTCTTTATATATCATCCTTCCCTAATTAAGAGTGGGGTTAATTACAGTCACAATTTCCTGTTTCCTTGTCTGTAGTGTGGGAAGCCCTAGCACCTTGCATTCCCTGTGCTAAAGCAGCATCTGATGCACGGTAAAGGGTTAGCTGAGCTCAGTGCCGGTCTTAGCAATTGCGGGGCCCTGTGCGTACCAGTTCAGTGAGGCCCCCAGCCCCCGCACCCCCACCTGCACCCCCCTCCCACACCTGCCACCATATGCCATAATTTATCAGAGCTTAAAAGGAGGTTTGAAGCTCTCAGAACCCCACCTCACCCCATACCTTGATGTGCATCCACCAGATTTCGGTAGAGAGCGGCAGCGATTTTCATATCCCATCAGCTGCCGAGACCAGAGCCTCCTCACTGCTGCATCCCGCCCTTGCGGAAGCAGGAAGTGACATCGAAAGGGGGCGGGGTGCAGCACCAAGGAGGCTCTGGGCTCAGCAGCTGACAGGATATGAAAATCGCTGCCGCTGCCTGATACTCTACTGAAATGTGGATGCACTTTAAGGTACGGAGCAGGGAGGTGTCCCGAGACAGGAGGACAGATGTGCCAGAGGGAAAATATTTCTTCACTCAACCTGTAATTAAACTCTGGAATTTGTTGCCAGAGAATGTGGTATAAGCAGTTAGCTTAGCAGGGTTTAAAAAAGGTTTGAATAACTTCCTAAAAGAAAAATTCATAGCCCATTATTAAGAAGGCCTTGGGGAAAATCCACTGCATATTTCCTGGATAAGCAGCATAAAATCTATTGTGCCGCTTTGGGATCTTGCCAGGTACTTGTAACCTGGATTGACTAATGGAAGCTGATGGACATCTCTAAAGGTACTGTTTCTTCTCTGTTTTCATTTACGACCCACTGCTTACCACTGTTAAAGAGCAGGTGCTGGGCTAGATGACCCCTAGGTGTGATCTGCTTTGGCAAGTCTTTCTTCTGTGCTAGGTCAGCAATGGGTTAAACTTTTCAGTCTTTTGGCTAAGCTTATAGTATATAGGATATGAGCCATAAAGTGAGGACTATCTTTTCTTGGCCTTTTAACTATGACCGAGAGCTTGTATAATATGGAGAACATAAGAACGTAAGAGTAGCCATACTGAGTCAGACCAATGGTCCATCTAGCCCAGTATCCTGTTTTCCAAACAGTGGCCAAGCCAGGTCACAAGTACCTGGCAGAAACCCAAATCGTGGCAACATTCCATGTAGAACCCCAAAAAACAGCAAGATTCTGGAATCCTAAAGAGTGACAAGATTCCATTCAGAATCTCAAAGAGTAGCAACATTCCATGTAGAACCCCAAAGAATAGCAAGATTCTGGAATCCTAAAGAATGACAAGATTCTATGCAGAACCTCAAACAGTAGCAACACTCCATACTACAAATCCCAGGGCAAGCAGACTATGGACTTTTCCTCCAGGAATTTGTCCAAACCTTTTTTAAACCCAGCTACGCTAACCGTTGTTACCACATCCTCTGGTAACGAATTCCAGAGCTTAACTATTCATTGACTGAAAAAATATTTCCTCCTATTTGTTTTATTTCCATGTAACTTCCTTGAGTGTCCCCTAGGCGTTGTACTTTTGGAACAAGTAAAAAAAAATCGATTTAGCTCTACACCACTCAGGATTTTGTAGACCTCAATCATATCTCCCCTCATCCATCTCTTTTCCAAGCTGAAGAGCCCCAACCTCTTTAGCCTTTAGGGGAAGGGGGTTAGCAACCCTACCATCTGACCCGCTGGGGACAGGAAACCATTTGAATCCTATACACATCAGGAAGAAACACAATGGTTTCTCAAACATCTGTATTCTTGCACCAGTCCATACTGGCTTCTTCCCTAAGTCCTATCATCTTCACTTGTAAGCTTCACCTCTCGAAATTAGCCATGGGAGCCTCAGATATCAGAAACTGTGGAATGAGCAGTTAAGAAACAGAGGTTCCTCTTTATATATTTACTTACTGAATGCAAATATGTGAATTTGCATAATCAGCCACTGAAGCCAGAGGCTTTGCAAGCTTAATGCTTTTTACCCTTCATTGTTTTCTAAATGAGAGATGATCACTGGTATTCAGGCAGCCCCCCCCCCCAAACACAGTTTAGAGGCTATTGTGTGATTTGCTATCCATGCTTGTCTATATAATGAGTGTCATCACCTTCAATAAATCAGGAGATTTCAGTGTGTGGATGTTTAGTGGGGAGAGGACCAAGGGTACAGGTAAACTGATTTCAGGTTGAGCATTTCCAACTGCTCTTAAAATGTAAATTGCATTTTGCAGGCCATTCAGCAGTAAGGTCAGGCCAGGAGTGTTTAAAGCGACGTCTCTCTTCAGGAAAAGAACCACTAGTCCTCATTTCAGCCAGTGCTAAGTATCCTCCTATGCAGTGGCATAGCTACGAGGAGCCACGGGGGCCTTGGCCGGCCGCCCCCCCCCTCCAAATTGGCTCTGGGCATAGGCGCCCCGTATAAGAGGCTTGGGGAGGCTAAGCCTCCCCAGCCGAATTGTCGACTTCCGCTTGTTGTGGAGCCCACCCTCCCGCCCCGCACATTTTCATCTTTTATTTCCGTGGCAGCGACGTCAATGAAGAAAAAGACTACAGGCTCGCCGCCAGCTTCTCCCTTCTCTCTGCTCTCGCGGAAACAGGAAATGCATCACGGGACACTGTGTGCAGAGAGAAGGGAGAAGCTGGCGGCGAGCCTGTAGTCTTTTTCTTCATTGACGTCGCTGCTACGGAGCGTATGGAGGTAAGCTCCGCCCCCTTTAGCCTCCCCAAACAGTTGGGCTACCGACCGTCTATGGCTCTGGGAATCCCAGTTTGGCTGGCGGGGGTCCCCAACCCCCGCCAGCTAAAGCGTTTGTCTCACACTGGTCTCACATTGCCTGGCGCCCTGTCCTGTGTTCAGTCACTGTGCACGCTCGTTTTAATGATACTGAGCAAGCATACTCAGCTTCATTAAAACGAGCGTGCACAGAGACTGAAAACAGAACAGGTGCCAGGCAATGTGACAGCCCGGGACAAATACTTTAGCTGGCGGGGGTTGGGAACCCCCACCAGCCAAGGTACCTTCGCAGCGGCGGTGGGGGGGGGGGGTGGAAGCGGCAGTGAGGGACAGAGGCGGCGGCAGGAGGGTGGTGGCAGAGAGGCGGTAGTGGCCGCAGGAGGGCGGCAACGGGAGGGTGGTCTAAATAGGGCTGCCGAGAGGGGGGGGGGACAGAGGGACAAAATTCCCCGGGCCCGGGCCTCCGGGGGGGGGCCCGGCGCTGCCGCCGCAGTGCGGCCCACCCGCCGTCGCTCCCTGGCATTGAATTTAAGTGGCTCACCTTCGAAAGCGCAGCAAGCAGCGTCAGACCACTCCTTCCTTCCGTGTCCCGCCCTCGCCTGACATAAGTTCCGCGAGGGCGGGACACAGAAGGAAGGAGTGGTCTGACGCTGCTTGCTGCGCTTTCGAAGGTGAGGTGCTTAAGGTCAGTGCAGAGGGTCCGGGGGTGGAGAGAGAGCCTGGTGGCGGCTGGAGGGGGGCACCTCAAGTGGGGGGGGGGGGGCCAGGGGGCAGCCTTGTCCCGGGCCTGGCCCAGTCTCTCGGCGGCCCTGGGTCCAAATGTGCACCCCTACCTTGGGATTTGGCACCCCCTCCTGTCGAGGTCTGGCTACGCCCCTGCTCCTATGTAAGCAGTGCAATAGTCTGCCAGTCTGGAATGAGAGCCCTTGTAATCCCCTGCCCCCCCTCCCCCGTCCATTGGAAAATGTTAAGTGATGCTTTGCCCTTGTGCTGATTTTTGCAGATTTTCCTCATACCCTTTGCTTTTCTTCTTCTGAGCAACACTATGACTAATGTAGTTCAGCCCTTAATTTAGATATGGAAAGAATAGAAAGACCCACCAACAGATGAGAAAAAGAATCTTTCTGTATTTTTTCCCAATTTTTATGTTTTTTATAAACATAAAAGACAATTCAAAATCATAAACAGGAGGGAACTGGAGTGATGGATTCAAAGCCAGTAATCAAAAGGCCGGATTCAGATAATTCCACTGAGATTACATTAGACCCACATAGGAGTGCTCTTTTCTGCCCATTGTGCTGCCGCTATTCCCCCTGCCCAGCACCTCCGTACTTTAAAAATGGCGGCCGAGACTCCCTGCTGAATTCTTACGAGATTGTCAAGACCTGCGAGACTACCGCGGGAAGTCTCGGCTGCCATTTTGAAAACACAGCAGCGCCGGCAGGCGGGGGAATAGCGGTAGTGCAGCGGGCAGGAAAGAACATGCTCCCCCCCCCCCCCAGAGATCACTAAACCACCAGGGCCCTTCAGGTAGGACCAGGGCAGTGGGGGCGTGGGCTGCGGCGGTAGGGGTGGCAGAAGCCCTGCGGTTGGCAGCAGCGTGGCGGTAGGAGGTGTGTCGGCAGGGGCCCAGACCACCCTCATTCTGCCCCTGGAGCTGTCTCTGTGGGTGCCAGTGAAACTGAGCTCTCCCAATATTTATTTATTTATAAACATTTATCCAACTTACATTGGTTCATCGTGGCTTATATTATTTTATTTTTTTATTTTTGTTACATTTGTACCCTGCGCTTTCCCACTCATGGCAGGCTCAATGCGGCTTACATGAACCCTTATGCCAAGCCCCCTCCCTGCCCATCTTCAAGTCTTTGCTTAAAGCCCACCTCTTCAATGCTGCGTTCGGCACCTAACCCTTACCGTTCAGTGAATCCAGACTGCCCCAATTTGACTGCCCCTATCGGACCGACCACTTGTCTATTAGATTGTAAGCTCTTTGAGCAGGGACTGTTTCTCTTTGTTAAATTGTACAGCGCTGCGTAACCCTAGTAGTGCTCTAGAAATGTTAAGTAGTAGTAGTAGTAGTACATGGGGCAATGGAGGGTTAAGTGACTTGCCCAGAGTCACAAGGAGCTGCCTGTGCCTGAAGTGGGAATTGAACTCAGTTCCTCAGTTCCCCAGGACCAAAGTCCACCACCCTAACCACTAGGCTACTCCTCCACATTAGTAATGGGGACATTAACAGACCATTCAAAGCATAAGCAGTATGGGGTGCTGAATGATACTAAGGGTAGCTTCCAAAAGGACGGGGCGTCACGGGTCAAATGATAACGTATACAACGGGAACTGAAAAAATGACGATTGATCTAGGTTGTCATGAGATTATATGGGGTCCTCATAATAGAGTTTTCTGAAGAAAAATGCTGAGCAAAATATTGAGCAAACTCCTTCACTGTGTCCAGGGAAGGGTAAGCGATGTTCGGCACCCCCAATTATTTTGAAATGTTGGCGCCTACGAGGCCCAGCTCAATATGGACCATGCTGATGTCCTGTGACTCTGCATTCCCTCCTCCAGTGTAGCCACAATATTAACTCTTTTTGTGATGAGATAGACCATGGCCTGTACCACATTTAGCAGAGGCCCAATGAGCACTGATTGACATGATGAGCTCAGATGAGGCAACTGATGACGACCCCCTGTGACTCTGCGGCCCACATTCATTTCTTTACTACTGAGTTGCGATGTTCTTGATTAGCCAGTTCTATAAGTAAGGAAGCACGTGAATGCCAATTTTGCTCAAACAAGTTGTGATGACAATTTGGCATTTCGTGAAAACATGTGAAGTGCCTATTATCATTACAGCTATGAGCTTTGATTCAAGACCTGACTTTGGTTCAGGATCTAAGATGAGAGAAAACCTTACAGGCCCATGACTCTAACTTGAACTTCAGTGTGACTGCAGAACTCATGATCTGTTGTGTCATTCTGATGCAGCAGAATGAGGAACGAGCGTAAGTGGAAAAACAGTAGCTTTGTGCAAGCAGGGCTGCTCTCTCATGAGAAACCAATCAATTGTATCTGATTTGGCAAGTAATCCTATTGCTTTCTCATAAGTAGCCTTGAGTCTTTTATATCTACTAATTGGCTTTGGCTGGTAAATAAAACATTAGAGACTCAGACCCAGAGAACACCTATGTGTAGCTGATATAAGATCTAAAGGAAGTACATGATAAAGGGGGCACAGCTCTCCTACCTCTAACAAGAGGTAGGAGAGCTGTGCCCCCTTTATCAAACGTCAGCCAGCGTGGCTAAACAGTAAGGTAAAGGAAGTCATTAGAACCAAAAACAATCATTCAGAAAGTGGAGAAGAGAACCAACTGAAAGTAACAAGATAAAACATAAGGAATACCAATCCAAATGCAAAGCGGAGATAAGGAGGGCAAAAAAGGACTTTGAAAAAAAGTTAGCGTTAGAAGCGAAAATACATAGTAAAAATTTTTTTAGATACATTAAAAGCAGGAAGCCGGCTAAAGAATCAGTTGGGCCGCTGGATGAAAATGGTGTTAAAGGGGTGATCAGGGAACACCAAGCCGTAGCAGAGAAATTAAATGAATTCTTTGCTTCGGTCTTCACCGAGGATTTGGGAGGGACACCGGTGCCGGAAAGCATAGTTGAAGCAGGTGAGTCAGAGAAACTAAACGAATTCTCTGTAAACTTGGAGGATGTAATGGGTCAGTTCTGCAAACTGAAGAGTAGTAAACCACCAGGACCTGATGGTATTCATCCCAGAGTATTAATAGAACTGAAAAATGAACTTGTAGAGCTACTGTTAGTAATATGCAATCTATCCCTAATATGAAGTGTGGTACCGGAAGACTGGAGGGTAGCCAATGTTACGCCGATTTTTTAAAAAGGTTCCAGAGGAGATCTGGGAAATTATAGACCAGTGAGTCTGACATCGGTACCGGGCAAAATGGTAGAGGCTATTATGAAGAATAAAATTACACGTACAAAAACATGGGCTGATCAGACAAAGTCAGCACGGATTTAGTGAAGGGAAGTCTTGCCTCACCAATCTACTGCATTTTTTTGAGGGGGTGAACAAACATGTGGACAATGGGGAGCCGGTGGATATTGCGTATCTGGATTTTCAAAAGGCATTTGACAAAGTGCCTCATGAAAGACTCCTGAGGAAACTGGAGAGTCATGGGATCGGAGGTAGTGTATTACTATGGATTAAGAGCTGGTTGAAAGATAGGAAGCAAAGAGTAGGGTTGAATGGTCAGTATTCTCAGTGGAGAAGGGTAGTTAGTGGGGTCCTGCAGGGGTCTGTGTTGGGACTGCTGCTTTTTAACATATTTATAAATGACCTAGAGATGGGAGTAACTAGTGAGGTAATTAAATTCGAGATGACACAAAGTTATTCAGGGTCGTCAAGTCGCAGGAGGAGTGTGAAAGATTACAGGAGGACCTCGCGAGACTGGGGGATTGGGCGTCCAAGTGGCAGATGAAGTTCAATGTTGACAAGTGCAAAGTGATGCATGTGGGTAAGAGGAACCCGAATTACAGCTATGTCATGCAAGGTTCCGCGTTAGGAGTCACAGACCTAGAAAGGGATCTGGGAGTCATCATTGATAAGACGTTAAAAACGTCTGCCCAGTGTGCTGCGGCGGCTAAGAAAACGCACAGAATGTTGAGTATTATTAGGAAAGGGATGGTAAACAAACACGAGGATGTTATAGTGGTTAGGGTGGTGGACTTTGGTTCTGGGGAACTGAGGAACTGAGTTTGATTCCCACTTCAGGCACAGGCAGCTCCTTGTGACTCGGGGCAAGTCACTTAACTCTCCATTGCCCCATGTAAGCCGCATTGAGCCTGCCATGAGTGGGAAAGCGCAGGGTACAAATGTAACAAAAAAATTAAAAAATAATGCCGTTGTATCGCTCCATGGTGCGACCGTACCTCGAGTATTGTGTCCAATTCTGGTCGTCGCATCTCAAAAAAGATATAAAGGAATTAGAAAAGGTGCAGAGAAGGGCGACGAAAATGATAAAGGGAATGGAACGACTTCCCTATGAAGAAAGGTTGAGAAGGTTAGGGCTCTTGAGCTTGGAGAAAAGGCGGCTGAGGGGTGATATGAGAGAAGTCTACAAGATAATGAGCGGAGTAGAGCGGACAGATGGTAGATTTAAAGTTTTTCTTTACTCAGCGTGTAGTTAGACTCTGGAACTCGTTGCCGGAGAATGTAGTGACAGCAGCTGGCCTTACGGAGTTTAAAGGGGGTTTGAACAGATTCCTGAGGGAAAAGTCCATTTAACATTATTAATTTTTTTTGGGGGGGTGGGGGGGGGGGGGGGGGTTCTTGAAACCTGGATTGGCCGCTGTCGGAGACAAGATGCTGGGCTTGATGGACCCCTGGTCTTTTCCCAGTATGGCGGTGCTTATGTACTTATCTTTTCACAGGAAGGACTTGAGAGAGGCTTGGCTGTCAGTTCCTTGAAAGTCTCTGTTATTTGAATTTCAGTGCTGTTAAATTGTATATCTTTGATCCTGTTTCATGGTCGTCCTATTATTAGGTTTCAATTTGCTGTTTTCAAGTTTACCTCATTTATTGTATTTATGTTTATTCTTGGTTATTTTACTATTGTGATGATGTTAACAAAATTGTAAGTTTTATGTTAAACTGTACCTGCTGTAGATCACCTTGGGTGAATCTCTTCATAAAGGTGATTAATAAATCCCAATAAATAAATAAATAAATATATAAACAGGAATATTGGCTACCAATATCGGCATGAATTCTGTACCAAGGTTAAGATTTTGTATGGAACATTCAATATACAGGTTTCCATCTTTTTCTAGTTCAATTACTTATCCCATAAAGAAACTAAATGTACATAATTTTCAACCAATCAAAACCTTCTTGTATCTTGTAGGATAAGACCACTCTGCAAAATCAGAGTGTCACAGGCGTAGCTTCAGTTTAGACTCAGGTGAGTTATCTTCAATACGCTGCACCTCTAAGTGCAAATATTTGAAAGGCATTAATCCGCAAACGAACCTTTTTCGGAGACGGGAAGGCGGTAGAACTAGAGGACATGAATTGAGATTGAAGGGGGGCAGAATCAGGCGTAATGACAGGAAGTATTTTTTCACGGAGAGGGTGGTGGATATGTGGAATGCCCTCCCGCGGGAGGTGGTGGAGATGAAAACGGTAACGGAATTCAAACATGCGTGGGATAAACATAAAGGAATCCTGTTTAGAAGGAATGGATCTATGGAATCTTAGCGGAGATTGGGTGTTGACGCTGGTAATTGGGAAGCAAAACCGGTGCTGGGCAGAATACGATCTACGCCCTGATCGTAACTGAATAGATATTGTGGGCTGGAGTGTAAATTTTAAGGGACTTCGATCTTAGCTTCAGAACTTTTAGTACAAGAAGAGTGCTGGGTAGACTTCTACGGTCTGTGTCCTGAGAATGGCAAGGACAAATCAAACTCGGGTATAAAGTATCACATACCATGTAAAATGAGTTTATCTTGTTGGGCAGACTGGATGGACCGTTCAGGTCGTTATCTGCCATCATTTACTTATTACTATGTTCTTTGTAATAGCAAAGATCTTGTAAAACTGAAGACGCGGGTTCCGGTCACACCCCCACCATTGATATCTGGTGTCATCAATGCTACAGCAAGTCCAATGAGATACAGGTTCCAGTTGCCCACCAAACATTTAAGATTCTAACCTAACATTGCCTTACATTTAGCTCTTTCAGGTAAGGCTCCTACCACACTTTTAAGCAGATGGATTTTCTAAGGAATTTTGTGTTCTTTTTTTCCCCAGAAGCTGTAAGAAGTAAAAGCCTTAGACAAAAGATGCTGAACTAGTTTGCATTTCTAAACGTTGCAAGTAAAATGGCTGGAAAGATTTAAGTACTTAAATCTGACCCCCCCCCCCCCCCCCCCCCCCCCATAGAGAGAGGTAGAAAGTGAAAGAAAGCTTTGTCAAACTTATGATATACCTTGGGTATTTCCTCTAGCCTGAGTCAGACCTTCGCCATTCTCACTTCTATCCCTTTTCTATTTTTAAACCTTGGTTCCTGCAGGGTCTTTTTTGATGCAAATCCAGAAGTGTCCGTCTCTGGCAAGCCTGAAATTGGTGCAAAGTGAATTTTCTGATTCCACTGTGACTCTTCAATGCCATCTTTCACACGTAGGCATAAAGACCACTTATCATCACTCTTGGACTAATTCAATTTTTCCTTAACAAAATCAAGAAATGCCCAGAAAACTCAGGAGAAGGCTGGCCAAATTCTTTGCCTGTTCAAGCCCTTAGCATCCTTGCATTACGGTACCACCGACTTACAGTGCTGTGTGAAAATAAACGGCAGGTGGCAACGGGAAGATATTAACTATATATTGTTCTTATAACGGATATCTTATGCCTGGAACAGACTTCCCGAGCCCATACGCCATGCGCCCTCCCTGCCCATCTTCAAGTCCTTACTCAAAGCCCATCTCTTCTCCCTTGCTTTTGGCGCCTAACCACCTTCCCCATTCATGTCACCTCCACTGACTACATAGTTTATAACCTTTAGATTGTAAGCTACCTACATTGACTACCTAAGTTGTAAGTTACCTACACTGACTACATAGTTTGTAACCTTTAGATTGTAAGCTCTCTTGAGCAGGGACTGTCCTTCCCCATGCTAAACTTGTACAGCGCTGCGTAACCCTAGCAGCGCTATAGAAATGCTAAGTAGTAGTAGTAGTAGTAGTATATCAGCCGCCTAATCACTTCCTCTTTCTTCCCTACTTAATCTCTACACACTACTAACTGTATCTGATATTCTGTAATGACAATGTCATAACAAAACCATGTAAGCCACATTGAGCCTGCAAATAGGTGGGATCATGTGGGATACAAATGCAATAAATAAATAAATAAAATACCCAGTGCTAAACCATCAGCATCAAAGAGCAGATTCACTTTCTTCATGTCCAAATAAGTAAATATGTAACTCATTGCAGACAGTGTGCTGGGTCTGGTTCAATACAAGCAGGATGAGTCTCACTCTAGCTAATTTATTTGAATACGTGCTGGCTGGAAAAAATATTGATGACTTAAGGGACAAGGAATGGAGGTGAATTAAGTGATTACTACCACTACTACTACTTATCATTTCTATAGCGCTACTAGACGTACGCAGTGCTGTACACTGGACATGAGGAGACAGTCCCTGCTCGACAGAGCTTACAATCTAATTAGAACAGACAAACAGGACAAATAAGGGATAAGGACAAAGAGTACCATGATTCTGGAATCCCAAAGAGTAGCAACATTCTGTGCAGAATCCCAAAGAGTAGCAAGATTCCGGATTCCCAAACACTACTACTACTACTTATCATTTCTGTAGCGGTACTAGACGTACGCAGCGATGTACACTGGACATGATGAGACAGTCCCTGCTAAATAGACAAACAGGACAAATAAGGGATAAGGACAAAGAGTACCATGATTCTGGAATCCCAAAGAGTAGCAGCATTCTGTGCAGAATCCCAAAGAGTAGCAAGATTCCAGAATCCCAAACACTACTACTACTACTACTTATCATTTCTATAGCACTACTAGACGTACTTAGCGCTGTACACTGGACATGAGGAGACAGTCCCTCCTTGACAGAGCTTACAATATAATTAGGACAGACAAACAGGACAAATAAGGGATAAGGACAAAGAGTAGCAAGATTCCGGAATCCCAAGGAGTAGCAACATTCTGTGCAGAATCCCAATGAGTATCAAGATTCCGGAATCCCAAACACTACTACTACTACTTATCATTT
The DNA here is from genome assembly GCF_901765095.1 of Microcaecilia unicolor. Lineage (NCBI taxonomy): Eukaryota > Metazoa > Chordata > Amphibia > Gymnophiona > Siphonopidae > Microcaecilia > Microcaecilia unicolor. The sequence goes on along the minus strand of NC_044036.1, from coordinate 13,934,238 downwards.
CTGTAGCGGTACTAGACGTACGCAGCGCTGTACACTTGAACATGAAGAGACAGTCCCTGCTCAACAGACAAACAGGACAAATAAGGGATAAGGACAAAGAGTACCATGATTCTGGAATCCCAAAGAGTAGCAACATTCTGTGCAGAATCCCAAAGAATAGCAAGATTCCGGAATCCCAAACACTACTACTACTACTTATCATTTCTGTAGCGGTACTAGACGTACGCAGCGCTGTACACTTGAACATGAAGAGACAGTCCCTGCTCAACAGACAAACAGGACAAATAAGGGATAAGGACAAAGAGTACCATGATTCTGGAATCCCAAAGAGTAGCAACATTCTGTGCAGAATCCCAAAGAGTAGCAAGATTCCGGAATCCCAAACACTACTACTACTTATCATTTCTATAGCGCCATTAGACGTACTTAGCGCTGTACACTGGACATGAGGAGACAGTCCCTCCTTGACAGAGCTTACAATATAATTAGGACAGACAAACAGGACAAATAAGGGATAAGGACAAAGAGTAGCAAGATTCCGGAATCCCAAAGAGTAGCAACATTCTGTGCAGAATCCCAATGAGTATCAAGATTCCGGAATCCCAAACACTACTACTACTACTTATCATTTCTGTAGCGGTACTAGACGTACGCAGCGATGTACACTGGACATGATGAGACAGTCCCTGCTAAATAGACAAACAGGACAAATAAGGGATAAGGACAAAGAGTACCATGATTCTGGAATCCCAAAGAGTAGCAACATTCTGTGCAGAATCCCAAAGAGTAGCAAGATTCCGGAATCCCAAACACTACTACTACTTATCATTTCTATAGCGCCATTAGACGTACTTAGCGCTGTACACTGGACATGAGGAGACAGTCCCTCCTTGACAGAGCTTACAATATAATTAGGACAGACAAACAGGACAAATAAGGGATAAGGACAAAGAGTAGCAAGATTCCGGAATCCCAAGGAGTAGCAACATTCTGTGCAGAATCCCAATGAGTATCAAGATTCCGGAATCCCAAACACTACTACTACTACTTATCATTTCTGTAGCGGTACTAGACGTACGCAGCGCTGTACACTTGAACATGAAGAGACAGTCCCTGCTCAACAGACAAACAGGACAAATAAGGGATAAGGACAAAGAGTACCATGATTCTGGAATCCCAAAGAGTAGCAACATTCTGTGCAGAATCCCAAAGAATAGCAAGATTCCGGAATCCCAAACACTACTACTACTACTTATCATTTCTGTAGCGGTACTAGACGTACGCAGCGCTGTACACTTGAACATGAAGAGACAGTCCCTGCTCAACAGACAAACAGGACAAATAAGGGATAAGGACAAAGAGTACCATGATTCTGGAATCCCAAAGAGTAGCAACATTCTGTGCAGAATCCCAAAGAGTAGCAAGATTCCGGAATCCCAAACACTACTACTACTTATCATTTCTATAGCGCCATTAGACGTACTTAGCGCTGTACACTGGACATGAGGAGACAGTCCCTCCTTGACAGAGCTTACAATATAATTAGGACAGACAAACAGGACAAATAAGGGATAAGGACAAAGAGTAGCAAGATTCCGGAATCCCAAAGAGTAGCAACATTCTGTGCAGAATCCCAATGAGTATCAAGATTCCGGAATCCCAAACACTACTACTACTACTTATCATTTCTGTAGCGGTACTAGACATACGCAGCGCTGTACACTTGAACATGAAGAGACAGTCCCTGCTCAACAGACAAACAGGACAAATAAGGGATAAGGACAAAGAGTACCATGATTCTGGAATCCCAAAGAGTAGCAACATTCTGTGCAGAATCCCAAAGAGTAGCAAGATTCCGGAATCCCAAACACTACTACTACTACTTATCATTTCTGTAGCGGTACTAGACGTACGCAGCGCTGTACACTTGAACATGAAGAGACAGTCCCTGCTCAACAGACAAACAGGACAAATAAGGGATAAGGACAAAGAGTACCATGATTCTGGAATCCCAAAGAGTAGCAACATTCTGTGCAGAATCCCAAAGAGTAGCAAGATTCCGGAATCCCAAACACTACTACTACTACTTATCATTTCTGTAGCGGTACTAGACGTACGCAGCGCTGTACACTGGACATGAAGAGACCGTCCCTGCTTGACAGAGCTTGCAATCTACTTAGGACAGACAAACAGGACAAATAAGGGATAAGGGAATTACTAAGGTGGGAATGATAAAACATGGGTACTGAACAGGTGAGTAAGAGGTAGGAGTTAAAAGCAGCATCAAAAAGGTGGGCTTTTAGCCTAGATTTGAAGATGGCCAGAGATGGAGCTTGTTGTACTGGCTCAGAAAGTCTGTTCCAGGCATATGGTGCAGGAGTGGCCTAGTGGTTGCAATCCAGAGGTGGCCGGTTCAAATCCCGTGGCTGTCCTTGTGATCTTGGGCAAGTCACTTAACCCTCCATTGCCTCAGGTACAAACTTAGATTGTGAGCCCTCCTGAGACAGAGAGATATCCAGAGTACCTGAATGTAACTCACCTTGAGCTACTACTGAAAAAGGTGTGAGCAAAATCTAAATAAATAAACAAGATAAAAGGAACGGAATCTGGAGTCAGCAGTGGAGGAGAAGGGTGCAGATAAGATAGATTTACCCAGTGAATGGAGTTCCCGGGGAGGAGTGTAGGGAGAGATGAGAGTGGAGAGGTTCTGAGGAGCTGCAGAGTGAATGCACTTGTAAGTCAATAAGAGGAGTTTGAACTGTATGCGGAAACGGATAGGGAGCCAGTGAAGTGACTTGAGGAGAGGGCTAATATGAGCATAACGACACTGGCGGAATATTAGTCGTGCAGCAGAATTTTGAACAGATTGAAGGGGAGAGAGATGGCTCAGTGGGAGACCTGTGAGAAGCAAGTTGCAATAGTCTAATCTAGAGGTGATAAGAGTGTGGATACGGTTTCTGGTAGTCTGCTCAGAAAGGAAAGGACGAATGTTGGTGATTGCAGATATGGATGGTCGAGATAGGCTGAAGAGACATGCTGATTATTCTGCCCCGCAGTTGAGTGTCCTGCTGTATCCTGAGCTACAATTGCTTTACTAAGCCCAAGATGGAGAATTTTGCCCTAGAAGGAGAGGTGCAAAAGAGTACTCATAGGGACTAGACTGGAGATGGCCAGTAGAGTCAAGCATTGTGCTGAGGGCTGAGGCATGAAGGCTGGCAGGTCTCAAGGAGGCTGGAAGGAATGGGTCACATGCAACATTTAACCTATAAGAATAGAGATTACAGGCACGGTTGCCAGATGGGCGGTTTTCCCAACCAATTGGGCGGTTTTCCAATTGGGAAACTTTTGCCCGCGGCGGGTTGCGGTTTTTTGGGCTCGTTTTGTTTTTTTTGTGCGGATTTTGGGGCGGTTTTTCGGCCAGCGGGGGGTGGGGCTAATGGCAACAGAGGCGGGGTTTGTGATGTTTTGGGCGGGGTTTTGGTGCTGTATTGGGTGGGGCGATGACGGTGGGGGCGGGCCTGATGACGGCGGGGGCGGGGTGATGACGGAAGGGGTGGGGCTGATGACGGCGGGGGTGGGGCTGATGACGGCGGGGGTGGGGGTGATGACGGAAGGGGCGGGGTTGATGACGGCGGGGGTGGGGTGTGTGCGGTTTTGGGGCGGGTTTTGGGCTGTTTTGTGTGGGAATTTTTTTTTTTTTTGGCAACTCTGATTACAGGAAACTGGCAGGAAGTTGATGCTTGCTTTTCGCTTACAGGCTGTCTTCAGTACAATTCAAACTGAATCACATAAGTTGTGGGACAGAACAGCAGAGTCCGATGCAGAAAGCCATGTACTCATGGCTCTGCTAGTGACTTCTAATACAAAATTAACATTCCATGACTATGTGGTAACTGATAATTACATAAAAATGCAGGTAAGATTAGATTAATTAGGACACTGGAGAAAACAGGAGTTTTCAAAGGCTGAATCCTATTTGAAGAAGGACCCATGGGTCCTTGAAAGTTCGTGCACTGCTACTTCTTTGAGTAATTCTTCGGGTACCCGTATTGAACTAATCTTTCAATAAAGAGATACCACAGTGGCCAATAGGACAGCCCTATTTTACTCGCCCAGGCAAAAGAAGAGGACCAAGGTACCCATAAGATAAAGATGTAAACCAGTCCATTGACGAACATATATGTACAGGTAAGAAGCCATGTTCACAGGCAGCTCCTTGTGACTCTGGGCAAGTCACTTAACCCTCCATTGCCCCATGTAAGCCGAATTGAGCCCGCCATGAGTGGGAAAGCGCAGGGTACAAATGTAACAAAAATAAAATGTTGGCACAGGTAAGCTCAAAGAAAAACTGCTCTGGATTAAAGTGCTGTGCAGTAGAAGTCTGTATTGCTCGAAGTTGCAACCTCACCTTGAGCATTGTGTTCAATTCTTGTCACTGTATCTCAAAAAAAGTATAGTGGAATTAGAAAATTAAAGAGTCATGGGATAGGAGGCAAGGTTCTGGTGTGGATCAGGCATTGGTTATTGGACAGAAAACAGAGTGTAGGGTTAAAAGGTCATTTCTCTCAGTGGAGGAGGGTGAACAGTGGAGTGCCGCAGGGATCTGTACTGGGACCGATGCTATTTAACATATTTATAAATGATATGGAAATCGGAACAACGAGTGGGGGAGTGGCCTAGAATCCGCGCCAATTTCAGCGCAGATCTCTAGGCGCACTGTATAGAATCCCGGGGGTTTGTGTTTGAAAAGCAGTTTGTTCTCTGCAGGTTTATTGTACACGTGTAATACAGGAGCCAGGTGCCCTACTGAAAATATATACCAAGACGTTCAGTACATAGTGACTAATGCCGCGGTCATTCCCCTTACACAGAACTGAGCACTCTGCAGGGCTTCCAGTAAGTCTTTTTGTCACAGTCACACTTAGCAAGTGGAAAGCTTCCAAATGAAGAAAAACCAACAGAATGGCTGAGCAAGCTGAGACGTGAGAGAGGAGGATGAATCATCCACTTCCGATTGACTTGACGGATGCCTCGCATTGTGAATTTCCACCCAGGGAGAATAAACCCAGAATTATAAATGAGTTAGAAAATGTGATTATTTACACTGAATAACCGAGAGTCTCATTCTTGCCAACCGTTCATTATCCACGGATGCACTTAACAGACAGGAAAAGCTGAAAAACGCCTCTCATCGGGGCAGAAAATACCAGAACAGCATCATTTCATCAGAAGTTGTTGATAATTGGCCTCGTTCAGGAAATTTCATGCTAAGGGGCCTCTTCTACTCAGCCTTTGTAAACAGGGGCGTAGCTACATGGGCCCCCGTAGATTTGGCCCTGGCCCCCCCCCGCCACTGCCGAACCCTTTGACCCCCCTCCCACCGCCAACCCTCCCCCGCCGCCGCTGCCGGGTACCTTTGCTGGCAGGGGTCCTTAACCCCCGTCAGCCGAAGTCCTCTTCTCCGGCGCGGCTGCGTTGCTGACCTGCAAGGCTTGTGTTTCCGTGAGTCTGACGTCCTGCACGTACAACCCCCACCAGTAAAGATACCCGATGGTGACGGTGACGGCAGCAGGAGGGGGGGGGTTTCAAAACCTATTTTGCAGAGGTTTATCTATACAGTTTGTCTGCAGTGCATCCAAATCACAAGGGGGTGTGTCGTGGGCAGGGTTAGGGCCAGTGGTGTGCTGGAGTGGGTTCTCACGGGCTCGCGAGAGCCATTTGTTAAGGTTTTAAAAATTTTGGGAGCCGGTTGTTAAAGTAGGCCTCCCCATGGCTACTTTAACAACTGACTCCCAAAATGTGGGCTTGGGCCCCTTCCTGAATTCTCTTTTACTTTGCTGCAGTGATGCTGGACCCACCAGCCAAGTAAATAGACTGCTGCTGCTCCCTGCTCCTTGTTTCTGACTCTGAGCATCAGGCTGGGACTTTTCACGCAAGCGCAAGAAGGTTCCATCATGCTGCTCAGAGCCAGAAACAAGCAGCAGAGAATGGTGGCAGTCCATTTAATGGCTGGTGGGGCTCGACAAAGGGAGGGGAGAGAGAGGCATGTATTCCCCCCCCCCCCCCAAAAAAAAAGAATTTCAGAGCCGGCTATGCCCGGAGAGAGAGCCCGTTGTTAAAAATTTACCAGCACACCCCTGGTTAGGGCGTTCCTAATTCTTGGACATTTATTTCTGCCATAATGGAACAAAATAAAAATGTCCAGGGCTACAGTTTCAACATTTTGGTCTGGACCTGTTTTTTTAGCATGGCAATATCAGAAAAAGGTGCCCTAAATGACCAGATGACCACTGGAGGGATTAAGGCATGACTCCCCCTTACTCCCTCAGTGGTCAGGTTACTGAACTCCTCCCACCCCCCCCCCCCAAAGATGTAAAAGAAACAGTACATACCAGCCTCTATGACAGCCTCAGATGTTATAGCCAATCCTATTGGAGCAGCAAGCAGGTCCCTGGAGTAGCCTAGTGGTCAGTGCAGTGCACTACGTGCAGAAGGTGACCCAGGTCACCGTCAGTGGAGTACCGCAGGGATCGGTCCTAGGGCCGGCTCTTTTTAACGTCTTTGTGAGTGATATTGCAGAAGGGCTGTCTGGTAAGGGTTGTCTCTTTGCGGATGATACTAAACTCTGCAACAGGGTGGACACCCTAGAGGGTGTGAATGACATGAGAAAGGACCTAGTGAAGCTAGAGGAATGGACTGATATTTGGCAACTAAGGTTTAATCCCAAAAAATGCAGGGTCATGCACTTGGGTCACAAAAATCCGAGGGAACGGTACAGTATAGGGGGTGAAGTGCTTCAGTGTGCGAAGGAAGTACGTGACTTGGGAGTGATTGTGTCTGATGACCTTAATGCTTCTAAACAGGTAGAAAAAGCGACGGCCAAAGCCAGAAGGATGCTTGGGTGCATAAAGAGAGGGATGACCAGCAGGAAAAAGGAGGTGATAGTGCCGTTGTATAAGTCTCTGGTGAGGCCTCATTTGGAGTACTGCATGCAGTTCTGGAGACCGCAGCTACGGAAAGACATAAACAGGATGGAGTCGGTCCAGAGGGCGGCTACGAAATTAGTAAGCGGTCTTGAATGCAAAAATTATAGGGACAGGCTTATGAACCTCAACATGTATACGCTGGAAGAGAGGAGGGAGAGAGGAGACATGATAGAGACGTTTAAATTTCTCAAGGGCATTTATGTACAGGAAGAGAGCCTTTTTCAAATGAAGGAGAGCTCTGGAATGAGGGGGCATATGACAAAGTTAAGAGGGAATAGGCTTAGGAGTAACCTAAGGAAGTATTATTTCAAAAAAAGGGTGGTGGAGGCGTGGAATGGCATCCCGGTGGAGGTGGTGGAGTCGAGGACTGTGGGATAAGCATGTGGGATCGCTTAGGAACAGGTAGAATTGGGGGTTACAGAGGATGGGCAGACTGGATGGGTCATATCATGCCTTTATCTGCGATCATGTTTCTATATTTCTAGGTCCATAATCCACTCTAACTGTTACACTTGTGGTGGAAAGTGTCAGCCCTCCCAATCTCTCCAAAAACCTACTGCACTCACATATAAGTGACACTTGCAGCCATAATGGCTATTGTAGTTGTGTACAGTAGGTCTTTGGTGGGTTTTGGAGGGCTCCCCATACAATATAAGGGGGTAACGGTGAGATGTGTACCTGGGAGCATTTATTTGAAGTCCACTGCAGTGTCCCCTAGGGCGCCCCATTGCTCTCCTGGGATATCTGTGTGGCCAGTCTACTAAGAATGTTGACTCCTCCTACATCCCAATGGCTTGATTTTGTGCATATTGCACTTGTACGTTTTTTTTTTTTTTTTTTTTTCGAAAATGGACCAAAAAGGTAAATGCACAGAACATAAACACATCTAACAAGTGGCCATTTAAAAAAAAAACAAAAAACCCACAGACGTTTTGCTGTTTTGATTCTGGACGTTTTGAGCAAGAAATGCCTCTCAGTGTCTCAGAAACTTATTTTTCTCAATCACTTTGAATTATTTCTCCTAAATTGTACATAAAACTATTAGAAGTGTTTTTCTCCTAGAATGAGTAAAGAGAAACAGTGCTTCTTCAGTCAGCGTCCAGGAAGAAGGAACCAAAGCCCCAGTGTAGCCCACTACCTACCACCTACGGTTTAAGAATTGTGACCTGGCTGAGGTAAGCCGCTTTTGCTTTAAGACTGACGAGCCTTGCTCTGAGGTCTGGCTGGAGCCAGACCCTAGTAATTGGAGAAGAGCCAAGAAAGACTCACAGGCTGTGTTTGGCACTGGGCCGCCCTACCAGCCACAGAGTGTGTTCAGGCCTTGCCAGCCTGAGGCCTGCTTTTAAGATTGCTTATTGAACTGCAGGGGTGTTCTATATTTTGTTTCTGGTCCTGTGACATAACAGACCTCAGGATTCAATTAAATAAACACTTGTTTTCATTTATGTCCCTTTTGTTGGCTGTGTTATTTCACAGGCCCACCCTCAGCCTTCGCTCGGGGTGTCACGTCCCAGCTATTTGAATATCTAAGTTAAAGTAAACCCTTTACAGTTTGGAAGATATCTGTGTCGACGGCTTTATTGACTGTAAGGAATGCGCTGAAAACGTTGGATAAAAGCGCCAGCTGTGCCCCCAAACCAGTCCAAGAAAAGTTTGTGTAGCTCATCTAATGCTCACTGGGCAACCTAGGGTTGAATTTGACATGGCACTTTTTAGTTGTAAATAATAATAATTAGACATTTGTCTACATGGACTGTTCTAAGAACTGCCAAGAAAACAAAGCAGCAGAGCAAAGAAGCAGTACAGTTTCGTCTCACTGCCTTCCCCATTTGTACCTGATTAAGACTGTCAATCTAGAAGATCCCCAGAGATGAAGAAGCATGAAACAAATGCAGATGAAGTCATGTTTGCAGCGGGGACTGGGAGGGAAAATGATCAGATCAAAATGGCCTGACTGGCTGTATCTGCCACAATATATCAATGTTTTCATGTACAGATAATAAGCTGGAATTCTGCTTTTAGCGGAGTTGATATTATGGAAGCTGAGGTCCAGCGCTGCATTTATTACTCAGTCTTTAACATGATCTGGTGTTTTATTAATTTTATTTAATTAAGAGAGTTGATATACTACTTAAGTACACGTAGAGGGACATTTTCGATAGTGCGCCAAAGTTGGGCTTTGGACATTTTGCCCTAAATGTGCCCATTTTTGAAAAAAGAAATCATCTATCTTTTTTTTTTTTGAAAATACTATCTCGAACAAGGTTTTGTGCTCTGTGCGTTTATCTTTTTAGGCCATTTTTGAAAAAACCCCACACAAGTTAAAAACAGGGGCGTAGCCAGACTTCGACTGGAGGGGGGTCCAGAGCCCGAGGTGAGGGGGCAAATTTTAGCCCCTCCAGTGCCTCTGACCGCCCCCCCCGCCTGCCGCTGCCGCCAACTTTCACCCCCCCGCCGCAACCCTCTTGACCTCCCCATTTATGCCGCCAACCCTCTCCCGCCGCATACCTTTGCTGGCGGGGGACCCTAATCCCCACCAGCCGAAGTCCTCTTCTCGGCCATGCGGCATTGCTGACCCCCCCCCCCCCCGCCGCAACCCTCTCGACTCCCCCCTTCCCGCCGCCAACCCTCTCCCGCCGCATACCTTTGCTGGCGGGGGACCCCAACCCCCGCCAGCCGGTCCTCTCCTTGGCCGCGCAGTGTTGCTTAGACGCACGCACAGAAACTTGATCAGATCATTCAGCAAGCAACGCCGCGCTACCGAGGAGAGAATTTCGGCTGGCGGGGGTTGGGGTCCTCCGCCAGCAAAGTTATGCAATGGTGGTGGGGAGGGTTGGCGGCGGGAAGGGGGGTCGAGAGAGTCACGGCAGGGGGTCCAGGGCCAAATCTACGGGGGCCAAGGCCCCCGTGGCCCCATAGTAGCTACACCCCTGGTTAAAAATGCACAAAATTAAGCCATTGGGATGTAGGAGGGGCCCCAGACATCCCAGGAGAGCAATGGTGGAAAGTGAGATCCAGGGGCAGCCCGACCATCACCTCCTTCCTTCCTCTACCTCGTTCGCGGTATTCACCTGTTTCATCACGTTCCAAACCCGGCAAAGAGTAGCAGCATTCCATGCTACTGATCCGTGGCAGACTCTGGACTTTTCCACCAGGAACTTTTCCAAATCCTTTTAAAACCCAGATATGCTAACTGCTGTTACCACATCCTCTAGCAAGGAGTTCCAGAACTTGAGTGAAAAAATATTTCCTCCTATTTGTTTTAAAAGTACTTCCATGCTAGTTCATTGAAGTGTCCCCTGGTCTTTGTACTTTTTGAAAGCGTGAAAAATGGATTCTTCTAACCTTGTATTAGAGGAGTGTAATGTACAAACTGGACAATAATTATGTAAAGCTAAAGGTGGTGGATATTATAATTAATAGCCTTATAAATGAGAGTCAGTACTTTGAAATGTATATGAAATTTCACAGGTAACCAATGTAACTTATATGGACTCAGTGCATTTTTCTAGCAAAAAAGGTGCCGGTACTCAAGTGCAAGGTCACCCTTCAGGGGTGGGGTGATCACTGAGGCCCCCACAGAATCTATGACAAGGCAGAATTGGTGCTTAGAACCTGAGCATTTTCATTAAAACTTGGGGCCCATGGGTCAATTTCAGCAGACAATGGAAAAGATGCCGGTACTCAGTACCCCCAAGTACTCCCTCAAAAAAAAGCCCTATATAGACTTAGCATAATGTGATCAAATATTCAGTATTCTGAGCTATTTGCAAGGGATTCATAACACAGGTTCCCAAACCCAAATACAATGAATTACAGTAGTCAAACGAAGATGTAACATTGTCTGAATCACTGATCAACTGAAGCCAGGTTTTGAGGAGGGTTGCACATTTTTTAAAAAGACTACGCACTGTGAAAGTGATCCGGTGTTAGCACCTACAGGGAGTCGGGTTGTGCCAGGTTCCTCCCATTCCAATTTACAATAATATTGTGGGACAAAGAGAGGGGAAATCCTCCTCCCAGTGAAGAGATGCTGGAAGCTTTTCTAACCAGTGGTGTAGCTACAGGTGGGCCTGGACCCACCCACTTAGGGCTCAGGCCCACCCAACAGTAGCACACGTTTAGGTGTAGCTGGTGGGGATCCCAAGCTCCGCCAGCTGAAGACTTCTCCCTGATGGTAATGAAAATGCTAGTCTCCAATGATAACGGCACCTGCGCATGCTCAGACTGCCAAGGTGGAAAGAAGCATTTTCCTGCCAGCTGAGAGATTTTTTTGGTTGAGGGGGGTGGAGAACACTTGGTGCCTACCCAGTTCTTGCCTAGGCCCACCCAAAATCTGTTGTCTGGCTACGCCCCAGTTTCTAACCTGCTCAGATATAAACCGAGAGCCCCAGGCCCACTGGAATTTGTAGACAGCCGGTAGGTGACCATCTTTTTCCAATGTACCCTCATCACCAGGGAAGACCTCAATTAACAGAACAAACGGTGGAGAGGAACAGGCTGGAATAAATAAATGGAACATTTAAGCGGGGAGCGGAGTAGCATGCGTAAAGAATGCTTTATAATCTGTTTCAAAGTGATTTGGGTGTCGGACATCTCTTTTCAAAGAGCTTTAAATGAATATATTAATGTCTGCCCGTTCTTTCTTAGAAAATGACAGGTTAATTGATGGAGCCAGCAGCTGTCTCCTCCTGATCTGAGTCCAGAGATGCTTCATGCTGCATCCTTAGCCTATACAAAGTTTGTTTTCATTTAATTATACTCCTCATCAATCGAAGCTAGAAGCGAATTACAGTACATTTGAAACATGATTCATCTCATCATAACAATAGAAATTTCAGATTGAAAATATACTGTATAAATGTGTCTGCTTTCATGAATCCGTCCTCTCAACACCATCCCGAGGCATCTTCCAGCCCACACATAGATCCACTACAGTTCCCCTTCAAACACACAGAGCACACAGCCTGTCAGCAAAATTCATTCTTGGTAAACAATCATTGATTAAAAGACATTCAAGCAACCTGCTCTTAGCTTTTGGATGGAAAGTTAAGCAATCTAGTTCCTTTCGTAAACTGAAAGGTGCAGAATTCCATGGACTTGGTGTGTGTTAGACCAATTGTCTAGTAAAAGTCAGTCTGATCAGTGGAGGCAGAGCCTAATGGTTGAGAAGTAGGGCAGCCTGGTGGAGGAGGAGTGGCCCAATGGTTAGTGCAGTGGGCTTTGATCCTGGCAACCTGGGTTCAATTCCCACTGCAGCTCCTTGTGACCTTGGGCAAGTCACTTAGCCTTCCATTGCCCCAGGTACAAATAAGTACCTGCATATTTATTTTATTTATTTGCTACATTGGTATCCCACATTATCCCACCTATTTGCAGGCTCAATGTGGCTTACATAGTACCGTAAAGGCATTCGCCGAGTCCTGTAGAGAAACAAATACAAGGTGATATTGTGGTCGATAAAGGTACATGTGTTTCAGGTACAATGGGGATCGAGGAGAGGAAAGGTTATGTGGTGTCCATTACGAGTTTTTGTTTTGCTGTGTTGCAGAGTGTAGGTATTTATGTTGGGTCAGTGGGGTATGCCTTTTTGAACAGGTTGGTTTCTAGTTAGTTCCTGAAGTTTAGGTGGTCGTAGGTTGTTTTGGCAATGCGTTCCATAGTTATGTACTTATATAGGAGAAGCTGGATGCATAGGCTGCTTTGTATTTAAGTCCTTTGCAGTTTGGGTAGTGGAGGTTTAGGTATGTTCGAGATGATCTGGTTATGTTTCTGATTGGCAGGTCTATGAGGTTTGGAGAGGACCAAATATCAAGAGATCAGTCGCCACACACAAGGGTAAGATTCTCCAGAATAACCTTTATTAGGACCCAACACGAAGTGCTTGTCAAGGATTTTGTGATTTCAATCAGTTGACTATCTAATGCTCCATCAATCGATATACTATCGAACATCCATCGATTGACCCCTGAAGAAGGCTGATATAGCCGAAACACGGACCGTTTTGGGTCCTAATAAAGGTTATTCTGGAGCATCTTACCCTTGTGTGTGGCGACTGATCTCTTGATATTTGGTCCTCTCCACTCCATTTTTTTGTTGTGTTCGATTGCTGTGGAGAGTGCGAACCCCTCTCTGTTTTTCTAGGTCTATGAGGTTTGTCATGTATCCTGGGACTTGGCCGTAGATAGTTTTGTGGACTAGGGTGCAGATTTTGAAGGTAATACGTTCTTTGATTGGAAGCCAGTGCAGTTTTTCTCGGAGGGGTTTGGCACTTTCAAATCGTGATTTACCAAATATCAGCCTGGCTGCTGTGTTTTGAGCTGTCTGGAGTTTCTTTGTGAGTTGTTCTTTGCATCCCGCACAGATTCCGTTGCAGTAGTCTGCATGGCTTAGTACTATTGATTGTATTAGGTTGCGAAATATTTCCCTCGGGAAGAAAGGTTTTACGCGTTTAAGTTTCCACATTGAGTGGAACATTTTCTTTGTTGTGGAGTTCACTTGACTCTTGAGTGTGAGGTTGCGGTTGATTGTAACGCCGAGTATTTTCAGACTGTCTGAGATAGGGAGAGTGTGGTCTGGGGTGATTAAGGTTGTGGGTTTGTACGTATTGTGTTGGGATGAGAGGATGACGCAGTGTGTTTTTTCAGTGTTCAGTTTCAGTTGAAAAGAGTTTGCCCATGAGTCCATGGTGTTCAAACCGAGTTTGATTTCGTTGGTGATTTCTGTTAGATCATGTCTGAATGGAATGTATATAAGTACCTAAGTAGTACCATACTGGGAAAAGACCAAAGGCCCATCAAGCCCAGCATCCTGTCCCCGACAGCGGCCAATCCAGGTCAAGGGCACATCGTCTGCGTAGATGAACGGGTTGAGGCCTTGCTTTGATAAGGACTTGGCCAGTGGGATCATCATTATGTTGAAAAGTGTTGGTGATAGTGGTGATCCTTGTGGTACTCCACAGTCTGCTTTCCAAGGTGGTGATATGTTTAAGTTTGATTTCACTTGGTATGTTCTGGTGGTTAGAAAACCCTTGATCCAGCTAAGTATATTTCCACCAATCCCAAAGTAGTCTAAGAGTCTTAGTAGTATATTGTGGTTTACCCAGTGCTTTTTTTGTGCCGGTACGCAACGGTACGGCGTACCGGCACCTTTTTCTCCCCCCCTACTTACTTTGACGGCTCTGTAGTGTCAGTGTCGGACTGAGCGAGCAGCAACGTGAACGCCGGTGCAGGTAGCGAATCAGCGAGTGAGAGAGGCTGTCGGCGTCGGAGCTTCCCTCTGCCAGTCCCGCCTATGCGGAAACAGGAAGCTGTAACAACATAGGTGGGAATCGCAGAGGGAAGCTCTGATGCTGACAGCCTCTCTCACTCGCTGGTTCGCTACCTGCACCGGCGTTTGCGCTGTTGCCTGGCTGCTCGCTCAGTCCAACGCTGACAGCCTGTGGAGAATGAGGATGGGCTGGGAGGAGGATGGGCTGTGGGAAGAATCGCTGCGCTGGACATGGGAGACGGGAGAGCAGGGGAAAGAGGAAAATCGCTTGAAATCATGGGAGGGGAGGACAGGGAAGAAAGAATTGCTGGACATCGATAGAAGGGGAGGAGAGGGCTATGACTGGTATAAGGGGTGTGGCTAATGTGGGTGTGGCTATAATAGGGGTGGAGTCATATGTGATGACCCCGCCCACAATGAGTACCGGCACCTTTTTTTTTTTTTTTTTTACAAAAAAAGCACTGGGTTTACCATGTTGACATATCGAATTGGAGGAGAAGTATGCTTTTGCTTGTAGCTATTTCCTGCTTGAATTTGGCCAGGAGAGTGACTAGCACAGTTTCGGTACTATGGAGGGGACGAAATCCCGATTGTGATTCGTGTAGTAATGAGAACTATGTAAACCGCTTTGAATATAGTTGCAAAAACCACAGAAAGGTGCTATATCAAGTCCCATTTCCCTTTCCCTCTTTGAGATGCCACATGGAACGTTGCTACTATTGGAGATTCTGTTGTTACTATTTGAGATTCTACATGGAATGTTGCTACTATCTGAGATTCTACATGGAATGTTGCTATTATTCGAGATTCTATTGATACTATTTGAGACTCTACATGGAATGTTGGTAGTGGAGGAGTAGCCTAGTGGTTAGTGCAGCAGTGGACTTTGATCCTGGGGAACTGGGTTCAATTCCCGCTGCAGCTCCTTGTGACTCTGGGCAAGTCACTTAACCCTCCATTGCCCCAGGTACAAATAAGTACCTGTACATACCACGTAAACCACTTTGAATGTAGTTGCAAGAACCACAGAAAGATGATATATTAAGTCCCATTCCTTTTCCAAGCAGTAGGTTTAATAAAAAAACAAATTCTAAAAACAGACTCGATGTTGTCCTGCCTCTGTGAAGCACATTACATTCAGCGATATTCTGTTCCTTAGTGTTGTTGATGCTGTACCTTTGGCTTTCTTAGTCTATGTATTTATTTATTGCTACCATCAGTCACTGAGATAATTTGGTTGACTCCTGAGGCAGGCGTGATTGGTGCCGAAACACAGGACTGCGTCAAGTCTGTTTTTAGAATTTGTTTATTTAATAAACCTACTGTTTGGAAACACATTTGGTCTAACCCCTATTTATTTCTTTTTTGACACAGCTAGGCAGTTGCCAGGGAAAGCTGCAGTCAGAGCAAAACTGTAAGTTTTGACAGTTCCATACTCCCAAGCCTTTAATATATAGGGTGACTGACTATACACTCATTCTTCACCTGGACTTGCTTGCTACACACACTGTAACTTAGATCAGTTTCTTACCTCTTGCTTAACTATACAAAGTTTAGTTAACCATCAAATCAGGGGCGTAGCCAGACTTCGGCAGGAGGGGGGGGGGTCCAGAGCCCGAGGTGAGGGGGCACATTTTAGCCCCCCCCCATTGCTGACCTCCTCCCCGCCACCGCCACCACTACCACCAACTTTGACCCCCCCCTGGCCAACGACTCTCTCGACCTCCCCCTCCCGCTGCCAACCCTCCCCCGCCGCCACCTACCTTTGCTGGCGGGGGACCCCAACCCCCGCCAGCCGAGGTCCTCTTCTTCTGGCGCAAGACTTTGTTCTGTTTCTGTGAGTCTGACGTCCTGCAAAATGAGCCCAAGAATTAATCAGTTAATTAATTTTTAGCAAACAGATCAAACCAGCAGTTAATTGAGGTAGAAAAATCACTGAGAAAATGAAATTGCAGCTAAAAAAAAGACAATGTGACACAAAAGCAATTTATTACAGAGGGGAAGGAGGTGATATTCAGTGCTGTGTCATGACGAAGCCTGTATAGAACAGATTAGACAGATTTACCGTAATGCTATGGGGATCATGGAAGAAGAAAAACACTGGAAGGAGAATCAGCAAAATTTGAAACTTATGATCAAAAATATTGTGCCAGCTGGCTTTTGGCCTTGTTACTGACAAATTTCTCAGTGAGAGCTCACATTTCTTTCCCTGTTCTCTCCCTGCTGAGTCACTAACAAGAGAATTCCCAAACTCTCACCACTGCTGAGCCACTGAAGAGAGATCCCACACTTCTCTCCGTGCTGAGTCACTAACAGGAGAATTCCCAAACTCTCACCACTGCTGAGCCACTGAAGAGAGATCCCACACTTCTCTCCGTGCTGAGTCACTCACAGGAGAATTCCCAGACTCTCACCACTGCTGAGCCACTGAAGAGAGATCCCACACTTCTCTCCGTGCTGAGTCACTAACAGGAGAATTCCCAAACTCTCACCACTGCTGAGCCACTGAAGAGAGATCCCACACTTCTCTCCGTGCTGAGTCACTCACAGGAGAATTCCCAGACTCTCACCACTGCTGAGCCACTGAAGAGAGATCCCACACTTCTCTCCGTGCTGAGTCACTAACAGGAGAATTCCCAAACTCTCACCACTGCTGAGCCACTGAAGAGAGATCCCACACTTCTCTCCGTGCTGAGTCACTAACAGGAGAATTCCCAGACTCTCACCACTGCTGAGCCACTGAAGAGAGATCCCACACTTCTCTCCGTGCTGAGTCACTAACAGAAGAATTCCCAAACTCTCACCACTGCTGAGCCACTGAAGAGAGATCCCACACTTCTCTCAGTGCTGAGTCACTAACAGGAGAATTCCCAAACTCTCACCACTGCTGAGCCACTGAAGAGAGATCCCACACTTCTCTCCGTGCTGAGTCACTAACAGGAGAATTCCCAAACTCTCACCACTGCTGAGCCACTGAAGAGAGATCCCACACTTCTCTCCGTGCTGAGTCACTAACAGGAGAATTCCCAAACCCTCACCACTGCTGAGCCACTGAAGAGAGATCCACACTTCTCTCCGTGCTGAGTCACTAACAGGAGAATTCCCAAACTCTCACCACTGCTGAGCCACTGAAGAGAGATCCCACACTTCTCTCAGTGCTGAGTCACTAACAGGAGAATTCCCAAACTCTCACCACTGCTGAGCCACTGAAGAGAGATCCCACACTTCTCTCCGTGCTGAGTCACTAACAGGAGAATTCCCAAACTCTCACCACTGCTGAGCCACTGAAGAGAGATCCCACACTTCTCTCCGTGCTGAGTCACTCACAGGAGAATTCCCAGACTCTCACCACTGCTGAGCCACTGAAGAGAGATCTCACACTTCTCTCCGTGCTGAGTCACTAACAGGAGAATTCCCAAACTCTCACCACTGCTGAGCCACTGAAGAGAGATCCCACACTTCTCTCCGTGCTGAGTCACTAACAGGAGAATTCCCAAACTCTCACCACTGCTGAGCCACTGAAGAGAGATCCCACACTTCTCTCCGTGCTGAGTCACTAACAGGAGAATTCCCAAACTCTCACCACTGCTGAGCCACTGAAGAGAGATCCCACACTTCTCTCCGTGCTGAGTCACTAACAGGAGAATTCCCAAACTCTCACCACTGCTGAGCCACTGAAGAGAGATCCCACACTTCTCTCAGTGCTGAGTCACTAACAGGAGAATTCCCAAACTCTCACCACTGCTGAGCCACTGAAGAGAGATCCCACACTTCTCTCCGTGCTGAGTCACTAACAGGAGAATTCCCAAACTCTCACCACTGCTGAGCCACTGAAGAGAGATCCCACACTTCTCTCCGTGCTGAGTCACTCACAGGAGAATTCCCAGACTCTCACCACTGCTGAGCCACTGAAGAGAGATCCCACACTTCTCTCCGTGCTGAGTCACTAACAGGAGAATTCCCAAACTCTCACCACTGCTGAGCCACTGAAGAGAGATCCCACACTTCTCTCAGTGCTGAGTCACTAACAGGAGAATGCCCAGACTCTCACCACTGTCTATCTTTTCCTTTATTTGCAACTTTAACCCCCCCCCCCCCCACCCCATAATGGTGGTATCTTCCATAGAGAGCATGAAATAGATTATTTGACTGTCTGTTATAATGACAGTACTTATTTCATCAGTAGAGATGTACAAAACTCCCTGAGGCTTAGTCGTTCCCAAAATACTGACCCCACCCCTCCACATATCCTGACTTCTCAATTGCTTTCCACATTAGTCCCATATCACTACTCCCAGGATCCACCCTTCAAGAATTATAGATACAAATGTACATGAGAAATCCAAGGAATACTAGTTTTGTGGGTGTGTGGAGGGGTGGGGGGGGGGGGGGGATGCATATATTTTGAGAGTATTGGACGCAGAGTTAGTGTGGGGAAGGGGGTATGAAGTGTGTGTGTGTGTATGTGTGCAGTTGTCTTTGACGGTGTGTGTGTGTGTGGGGGGGGGGAGGTGATGGGATGGCAGGATGTATATGTGTGTGCTTACTGGCATTTAGGAAGTCTGGCACCTCTCCCTGTGTGCTCTTCACTGCCAGCTTGGCACACACTTCCTCAACCTCACCCATTACCTACCTCTCCTCCTCATATTTCTCTCATCCATCCTTCATTTCTCTCCTCCTCACATTCTCTGTTTCTTCTTCCCAGTACCTCTTCCCTCATCTTCTTTCCTCTTCTTCTGTGTTCTAGTTTCTCCTTTTTCTCTTCCTCTCCTATCTCCCAGATTCTGTCCTCTCCTTTCCTCTCCCCTCTTCGTCTCTCCTTTCTTGCCATTGGCGCCCCCATGGCTGCAGCTCTTCCATCATTCTTCTGAAGCTGGGGGATGGTTCACTAGTGGCAGCTGCAGTAAATGAACCAGTTGTGACCTTCTTTCCCTTCTGCTGACATCAGCCACAGCACAAGCCATAACTGCAGCCCTCCTCCTCTTCTGAAACTGTGGCATTTCTGTCCTTCTGCTGGCAGAAACTGGGGGCCCCAATGGCATCATTTTGTTAGTTTCACAGTATCTGATCATTTTAACTTCAAAACTCATAGGTTTCTGGATTGTTTTTTCTTTTTAATATACTGAACATAAGGTCACTGAGGGGCCCTTTTACTAAGCTGCGAAGGCGTCTATGTGCGGCCTATGTGCATCAATTTCGAACTACTGCCCGGCTACCATGTGGCCCGGGCAGTAATTCAATTTTTTATGCGCGTCCAAGAATGCATGGGATAAACATAAAGGAATCCTGTTCAGAAGGAATGGATCCTCAGAAGCTTAGCCGAGATTGGAAGGCGGGGCTGGTGTTTGGGAGGCGTGGCTAGTGCTGGGCAAGACTTCTACGGTCTGTGCCCTGAAAATGGCAGATACAAATCAAGGTAAGGTATACACAAGAAGTAGCACATATGAGTTTATCTTGTGGGGCAGACTAGATGGACCGTGCAGGTCTTTTTCTGCCGTCATCTACTATGTTACTATCCTGCTTATTTTCGAAAGTGATCGCCGGCCATCTTCTGACATAAATCGGGAGATGACCGGCGATCTCGGAAAAGCGGTGAAATCGGTATAATCGAAAGCGTTTTTTTTGACAGCATCGCCGCTTTCCCGTCGCCTTGCCGGCGAAAGTTCAAAGGGGCGTGTCGCCAGCGAAGTGAAGGCGGGACATGGGCGGGCATGGGCATGGCTACCAGATGGCCAGCTTTCACAGATAATGGGAAAAAAAAAAGCGGCGTTAAGCAGTATTTCGCCGGCTTTACTTGTTCTTTTATTTTCACGACCAAGCCTCAAAAAGGTGCCTCAACTGACCAGATGACCACTTGGAAGGAATGGGGCACCAAACCCCTCCCACACGAAAAAAATAAAACTAAAGCACTTTTTTGCCAGCCTGTATGCCAGCCTCAAATGTCATACCCAGCTCCCTGACAGCAGTATGCAAGTCCCTGGAGCAGTTTTTCATGGGTGCAGTGCACTTCAGACAGGCAGACCCAGGTCCATCCCCCCCCTACCTGTTACACTTGTGGTGCTAAGTATTGAGCTCTCCAAACCCCTCCCAACACCCACTGTACCCACATGTAAGTGCCCCCCTTCACCCATAAGGGCTATGGTAATGGATTAGAGGTGTGGGGAGTGGGTTTGGGGGGGGGATTTGGGGGGCTCAGCACCCAAGGTAAGGGAGCTATGCACCTGGGAGTTTTTTTGTATTTTTAAAAACATTTTTAGAAGTGACCCCTAGGGTGCCCTGGCATGTGAGGGGGACCAGTGCATTACAAATGCTGGCTCCTCCCACGACCAAATGCCTTGGATTTCGCCGGGTTTGAGGTGGCCGGCATTTTTTTACATTATCACTGAAAAACAAAACTGGCGATCTCAAATCCGGCGAACTCTGGCATTTGGCCGGGCTAAACCGTATTATCGAAAAAAAAGATGGCCAGCTATCTTTTTCGATAATACGGTTCCAGCCAGCGATCTATTTCGCCGGCGACGTTCGATTATGCCCCTCCACGTTACCATGTCCACTATGCGCTTCGGAAAATATATTTTATTTTCCGGCACACGGTACTAACCGGGTGGTAATCAGCATTGTACACGCATTAACCATTATTGCCTGGTTAACGCCTAAGACCTTACCGCTAAGTCAACGGATGGCGGTAAGGTCTCAGACCCAAAATGGATATGCACCAATTTTTATTTTGCCGCACGTCCATTTTTGGCAAAAAAGGCCTTTTTTGCGGGTGCACTGAAAAATGGATCTGCGCACGTCCAAAACACGCGCCTACACTAGCGCAGGCCATTTTTCAGCGCATCTTAGTAAAAGGACCCCTGATTCCTTTAACATCTAACAGACCTCAACTAACAGAAGCTCAAAAAAAGAGAATGGTTCAAATCCCTCCAATATGCCAAAGAGCAAGACTCCACAGTTATCCACATCAGAGAAACATTTCACTCAGGGGATCCTACTCCTGCCTCTTCTAATGTAGTATAGAGTCACCATGTGCTGTCACACTTTCACCTTTTACAAAATTATGGGGTTGGGAGACTGGAGAGAGTTTGGGGAAAAGGTAGGAGGAACAGAGGGGAATGAGTGCTGGGAGTGAGTTTGGGGAAGGGGCAGCGTCCTTGAAACAGGTGGGATGGGAGGATGAGCGTGATCTCAGTATCAGATAGTTTTCTTTTTAAACAATTGTCTCAGATCCAGCTGTTTGCACCTGCCTACGCTCCTTAGCGCCTTCTCACCTGATACCCCGCTCAGGATTTGGTTAATACCTTGAAGATATAGTCAGAGCGGCACAGGGAACTTTCCAGGAGGATGAGAGGTTTACCTTGAAAGGCATTAATTAAATTCTGATGTTCAGAAGGGCTGATGACTCATTCTTAACTATCTTTTCATCTGCCAGGGCAATACAGTGCTGAAATTTCCTGCTGTGGGGAACTCCACATCCCTCCTGAGCACCGCTGCAGTCTCCAGTGCGTGTATATCTTATTATTATTTATAGACTGTTATCAGTATACCTAACGCTTTTCAGACACATGTAATAGAAAGCCTCTGCTTACAATTTTGTCAAGACAGGCAGACAAGATTCCCCTCCTCCCCACACTCATAAACAGAGAAACAGAAAGATATTCATATTAAGGCTGGATTTCAATTAAAATTTTTGAATTGCGATTAATTGTGCGATTAAAAGTATGTTGTTTATTTTTTTTACCACTGCAGCTCCTTGTTATTCTTGGCAAGTCAATTAACCCTCTATTGTCCGGAGTCACAAGGAGCTGCAGTGGGGGGGGGGGGGGGAATAAATAAATAACATACCTTTAATCACACGATTAATCGTGATTACAAATTTTAATGGAAATGCAGCCCTAAAAAATTTTAAAAAATAGAAAGTAATGAATAGATAAGAAATACAAAATACAAATTGAAAAGTTACAAATTAAAACAATTCTAAAACAGCATGCAAAATAGCTATAAACAGCCTTACAGTTTTCACAGCCTACTCCTTAAAAGCAAGCCTATTTCATATATACAGGCACACAGGCCAGTTGCTCCTGGCTTCCCTCCTTCAGAAGGAATTATGAGATTCTTCAGTTCCTTCAGGGAATATTGAAACTGTTTTTATTTTTACAGTGTTATAATGCCGTTGTATCGCTCCATGGTGCGACCGCACCTGGAGTATTGTGTTCAGTACTGGTCTCCGTATCTCAAAAAAGATATAGTAGAATTGGAAAAGGTACAGCGAAGGGCGACGAAAATGATAGTGGGGATGGGACGACTTTCCTATGAAGAGAGGCTGAGAAGGCTAGGGCTTTTCAGCTTGGAGAAGAGATGGCTGAGGGGAGATATGATAGAAGTGTATAAAATAATGAGTGGAATGGATCGGGTGGATGTGAAGCGACTGTTCACGCTATCCAAAAATACTAGGACTAGAGGGCATGAGTTGAAGCTACAGTGTGGTAAATTTAAAACGAATCGGAGAAAATTTTTCTTCACCCAACGTGTAATTAGACTCTGGAATTCGTTGCCGGAGAACGTGGTACGGGCGGTTAGCTTGACGGAGTTTAAAAAGGGGTTAGATAGATTCCTAAAGGACAAGTCCATAGACCGCTATTAAATGGACTTGGAAAAATTCCGCATTTTTAGGTATAACTTGTCTGGAATGTTTTTACGTTTGGGGAGCGTGCCAGGTGCCCTTGACCTGGATTGGCCACTGTCGGTGACAGGATGCTGGGCTAGATGGACCTTTGGTCTTTCCCAGTATGGCACTACTTATGTACTTATGTACTTATGTGCTCTTAAACAATGTCAGAAATATTTATTTCGATTATGTTATTTTTGTTCTCATGATAGACTTTCTCCTTTGGTTTAAATGGAGGTGTTCAGATGAGTGGGGTGGATAAAAAAAAATCAATTCACTCCAGTGTTAAAACTCTCTTTTCTGACAATTGTTTACAACAAATTGAAAGCCAGATGTCAGATTCGGAATCATGATCCTTCATAGCCTGTGCTATACAGTTTCATCCAGTTTTGCTGGAAATAATGTATTCAAAGTGGTTTATAAGAACATAAGAATAGCCATAACTAGGTCAGACCCATGGTCCATCTAGCCCAGTATTCTGCTTCCAGCAGTGGCCAATCCAGGTCACAAGAACCTGGCAGAATCCCAAATAGTGGCAAGAAGGGCTGTACCGAATACTTGAATTTGTTTGGGGCTCAAATAGTGGTCTGAATACATTCGTATTCAGCTGAATAGTGATTTAAATAATCCGGGGCTCTACTGTGCTAAATCCTACTGAAATAAGCACTTGAGCTCTGATTTCATATTGTGTCTTTTATTATTTGTTATGTTAAGCTCAATGCCCATTCTTTTGTATTTGGTATTCGTATTCAGCCAAATAATGTTTTTCATTATTTGTATTTGGCCGAATATTAAAATATGCTATTCGGTACAGTTCTAGTAGCAAGATTCCATACAGAATCCCAAAGAGTAGCGAGATTCCAGAATCCCAAAGAGGAGCAAGATTCCATACAGAATCCGAAAGAGTAGCAAGATTCCATACAGAATCCCAAAGAGTAGCAAGCTTCCGGAATCCCAAAGAGTAACAAGATTCCAGAATCCCAAAGGGTAACAAGATTCCAGATTCCCAAAGAGTAACAAGATTCCATACAGAATCCAAAGAGTAGCAAGATTCTGGAATCCCACAGAGTAACAAGATTCCAGAATCCCAAAGAGTAGCAAGATTCCATGCTACCATACCCTGGAACAGCAGTGGCTTTCCTCCATGTCTATCTCAATAGCAGACTGTGGACTTTTCCTCCAGGAACTTGTCTAACCTTTTTTTTTTAAACTCAAATACGCTAATGCTATTCGGGTGGTTACCCAGGGATTCAATATAGTATGACTTAAGTTGCAAGCACAAATCCAGCTGTATTCTGGATTTGCGTGCGCAACTTAATTTGCTAACAAGCCAAATCAGTGCTGATAATTGTCAGTTAACAAGCAATTATTGACACTAATTGGCATTAATTAGAATTTATGTGCAGAATTGTTTAAACCTACTCTATAACGTGATGCACGTAAATTCTAAGTCTCATAGTTGAAAAGGGGGTGTGGTCATGGGCGTTTCTAAAATCTATATGCGTGGTTATAGAATACACACGGTCCGCATGTAATTTAGGTGTTGCAATTTACTGTTTCAATTCTTTTTATTAGTTTTCCATACAGAGATAAACAAGGACTCACAGCTAGACAACAGATAACAGCAAATAGTAACCCTGGAGCTCACAGGTAAAACACAAATATCCATTTCTAGATTAAGATAAGATTAAGAAAAGACAAAGAAAGAAGAGAGGGGAGCTGGAGGAGACAAATCAAAGTACAGAGCATGCTAGAGATATAAGGCACACCAATATTTATGCATTTCACTGAACAACATCGAAGTAAGATACAAGCGGGAGCCATTTCTCCCTGTAAAATGTAACGAAGGATGCTATATTGGAGAAACAGGCCAGATGCTTAAGACAAGATTCAATCTGCACAGACATCACATGAAAATAGCCGGTGCCAGTCAAGCCACCACCCCTGTGGGCCAACACTTCACAAGACCAGAACACTGCACCAGTGATTTCACAGTAAGAATACTGAAAGGTAATTTTAAAACAATACAGGAACGTAAGACCTTTGAAATAAGAATGATTGAATATTTTGACACACAACAAACAGGACTTAATAAGGATCTGGGTTTTCTAACCCATTATAAACCATAAAGCTGTATTTCGCTGTTTGTTTCTCTGTGTATTACCCTCCTCTCACCTACCAACACCCATTCTGTTAGAATATCAATGAAATGCTTTGATGTCCCCATGCATACCCCCACCCTCCCACTGTCAAAGTAATGCTTTGATGTTTCTCTCATATATACTATCTGCTACCACATTTGCTTATTTCTGATCTGACGAAGAAGGGCAACCTTCGAAAGGTAATCAAGAAATGTATTAAGTTATGTCCAATAAAAAAGGTATCACCTTATTTTCTTTTCCATGTTTTATTTTGTTTGATTTCTATTGATAACCTTTAAGAGTGGACTAACACGGCTACCACACCTCCCTGTAACACATAAATCGAGGAGACTGCTTGAAGCAACAAGTTCCACCATTCCTGGTAAGTGGCTTGACGCAAGGACTTCCAGTGCAAGAAGATTACCTTCAGCGCTAAAGATACCACTAAGATACACTAAGTTTAACTTGGCTAACTGCCCATGACTAAATTTTGTCATGTGGACAGGCGCTTGGCGTATCCTATAAACAAAGTCTCCTAATTAGGGATATAAGTAAACTACTGGAACACTCCTATTACTAATTACACTTTCGCTCCAGTCTATTAATTACAAACTATCTTTATTGTACCCATATGCTTTAAAACATCACATATGTGTTTAAAACCACCTATTACAAAAATCACTCACTCATTCCTTTCATACGCGGTCATTCTTTCATCGTACCTATATGACAAATCTGTATATTTTACATACTTTGCTTATTTATACATTTATGATTTGTTACAATCTCAAATGAATGATATGTTCTTGACTATCTTGATATCACGAGTGATGTATTCATTCTGATCATCGGTTACCTGAAGACGATGGAAAGTCGTTTACTCATTTGAAGACTGTGTTAGAGACTATCATAATAACTTTTAAATATCTATGGCGAAATTGAAAGCGCACAGAGAACTGTGTCAGAAACGGTGGTCGTTTTAAGACTGTGGAGATCACTTGGGGCCTGTGTCATAGCAGGTTGCTATGTGCTACGTGATATCAAGGTTGCGTCAGGGGTCACAGTGATGACGTGGAAAACTTGGGGAATAACTCGAATATTTTCATCTACAATATTCATCCATTTTGATACAGAAAGTGAAAGTGCCTTGGTGCTTTGTAGCTTTTACTACATGAGACGTGGGGTAAGGAATATTGTAGATGAAAATATTCGAGTTATTCCCCAAGTTTTCCACGTCATCACTGTGACCCCTGACGCAGGTGCTAGTCACCGAAACACGGCCCGTGTCGGGTCAAGGCTCATTCATTAAAGAACTTTGTTCCATTTTAAAGGCCCGTGGTGCTGTTTTTTTGTTTGGACTTTAGTTTGTACTTTGTTCCCTCTCTTTTGTTATTCCCTAAGGAAAGCAAGACTGCTTGCAGTGGGGTAAACCCAGACCTGGATCAACCCTGTCGGGCAAATCTGGAGTCAGATGGCAACACTACTGATTGCACATACTAATGTTACAGGTGTGTCATCGTTCACGATTCCTTCTTGGAAGGCATTTAGGTTCTTAAAGTTTAGTTCTAAAACACACTGGTTTCCAATGCCCCATTTGAAAAGAAACTCAATCTTTTTTTTGACAAATGCCCGGCAGAAAAAAACAAAAACAAAAAACAGTGCATGCAAACAAGATCAGTTCTCTAACTGAATGAAATCCCTGTAGGTCCAGTCCAGCTGTTCAGTATTACAGTCCCATCTGTGTCTTATGGCTCATTCTGGCCACATAACAGCAGACCAGCGCTTCCCATTCTTGTGCAGCTCCTTCCTGTACTTCAGATCAGAGGTGGGAAATTATTCTTGCAATGCAGCTGAATTACCTGTGCATGTAATTAAAGCTTCCATGCACCGCTCTATGTGGCAAAACAGAAGGAAAGGCACTGAAAACATACGTTTCTCTAGGATAGCAACACAGATGGCAGTGCAAAGCATGTCTCTCTGCCCGAGTCCTTCATTTAGGAAGATGGATGCCACCCAAGCTTTCCCCTCGAGTAAGCGCTGAAGTAATTCACATCAGTTATTCCCAACACCACCACCCTGATCAGCAAGGCTGGTGTCAGCCTGTCAGCAAAACAGTGGGGATATTTTAAAGCTTTTGACTTGTAAAATCAGTCATTGCAGGAAGGAGAGGATGTGATGCAGCATAACCTTGATTGTTTTGGGTTTCTTTCCTTCTGTCCTTTCTGTCAGTAATTTCTGGCATGTTTAATTAAGCTCGCGCCAACCTGGCTGGGTATGGCCAGGCTGTGTTCTTTCATCTTCAGGCACCATCCAAGACCAGATCTACTATCTTTATGGTTGGGTGGGCACTATTTATTTATTTGTTTATTTATTTATTAGGATATATTTACCGCCTTTTTGAAGGAATTCACTCAAGGCAGTGTACAGTACGAATAGATCAAACATGAGCAGGAGGCAATTAGAGCAGTAAAAATATTCAAGTAACAATACAAAGTATGGCATGGTATACTACTTCCAATGACAACACAATACGTAATAGAACATTATAATTGGTAGTGAAGGGTAAGGCAAAGTTGTAACATATAGTGGAGGAGTGGCCTAGTGGTTAGGGTGGTGGACTTTGGTCCTGGGGAACTGAGTTCGATTCCCACTTCAGGCACAGGCAGCTCCTTGTGACTCTGGGCAAGTCACTTAACCCTCCATTGCCCCATGTAAGCCGCATTGAGCCTGCCATGAGTGGGAAAGCGCAGGGTACAAATGTAACAAAATAGATACTATTGGAGATTCTACATGGAATGTTGCTATTTCACTAGCAACATTCCATGTAGAAGGCTGCGCAGGCTTCTGTTGCTGTGAGTCTGACGTCCTGCACGTACGTGCAGGACGTCAGACTCACAGAAGCAGAAGCCTGCGCGGCCACATTGGTGATCTGCAAGGGCCGACTTCTACATGGAATGTTGCTAATGGAATAGCAACATTCCATGTAGAATCTCAAATAGTAGCAACAGTGGAAGAGTGGCCTAGTGGTTAGGGTGGTGGACTTTGGTCCTGGGGAACTGAGTTCGATTCCCACTTCAGGCACAGGCAGCTCCTTGTGACTCTGGGCAAGTCACTTAACCCTCCATTGCCCCATGTAAGCTGCATTGAGCCTGCCATGAGTGGGAAAGCACGGGGTACAAATGTAACAAAAAAAATAAATAAATAAATAGATGAGTAAGAAAGTAGGAAGAATTAGAAAGTAAGGTGATTGATTTAAAGAAAGTTGCATATGAGGTCAGAGAGATGGTTAAATATTATCTCAGCTAGGGTAGGAGTGGATAAACATGTCCCGCTGCAGTATGTGCAGCCCGAGTCAATCCTTGTGTGTGTGAGTGAGACTAACACGTTAGTTACTTCTTCCAGTTTAGCTTAAGGTGTTCCATGCTTTCATTCTTTGCAGGCTGTGAGATCTCCTAGTGTGGTGTTCTTCAATGCAAGGCCCTGGGGCCAAGGGCAGCCCCTGGAGACCTCTGGGGTGGCCCTCATTATTTTTTCTGCTGCTCTGTCTCTCTACTCAAGCTCAGGGCAGCAAGGGAAAAATGGATGGGGGAAAGAACCGCATGCTGGAAGGACAAGGCATTTCTCAATCAGTGGTGTAGCTACGGGGGGCCACAGGTGCCTGCCCCCCCCATTGACTCTGGGGCCCTTGATTTGGCTGGTGTGGATCCCCCACCGCCTGCCAGCTAAAGCATTTGCCTCTTTTTGGTCTCACATTGCCTGGTGCACAGCGACTGAAAACAGAACAGGGCAACGTACAACTTGCAGGACGTCAGACTCACAGAAACAGAACGAAGCCTTGCGCCGGAAGAACAGGACCTCGGCTGGCAGGGTTGGGGTCCCCCGCCAGCAAAGGTGGCCGACGGCAATGGCAGAGGGTTGGCGGCGGGAGAGGGTCGAAAGGGTCATCAGTAATGGGGGGCAAAGTTGTTGGTGGTGGCGGTGCCGGGGGGTCAAAATGATGGGGGGGGGGGGGGGGGTTTCGGTGGTGCCGGGGGGTAAAATGTGCCCCCTCACCTCGGGCTTTGGACCCCCCTCCCACCGAAGTCTGGCTACGCCCCTGCTGTGGACTGGTTCCTGATAACAGCTTACCCCTGATGGCTAATGCAGAAGCGTTAGCAACTCTGTCACCAGTCTTCACCCCTTTCTCCTCCAGGTGCAACGGCTGCACTAGGGAAAGACCTGCTTCCTTTACTTTCTGGTACGATGGCTGGGGAGCAAGAGCCAAAGACAAAGCATTTCGGACAAGGCTGGGGTTTTATACCAACCACAGTTTCCCTCCACAGGGGGTATCCCCTCACTATTAATTCACTGATCAGGAGAGCTCTCCCCTTGGTTCAAATGCTGTGGGGGTATTTACAAGTCAAAGTACAGTAATTTAGTAGAGCTACTTGTGGATCTGCCATTTTGGACCGTTTTTCAAAATAAAACGTCCAAGTGAAAAACGCACAAAGTCAATCCATTGGGACACGTGGGGGCCAGAATTCTTAGTAGACTGGCCACATAGACATCCCAGCAGAACTGTGGGGCACCCTAGAGGGCAGTGCGGTGGACTTCAAATAAAAGGTCCCGGGTCCACATCTCACCACTACCCCGTTTTATTTTATGGGGAGCCCTCAAAAACCTACTGTACTGTAGGTATAGTAGGCTTTTGGTAGTTTTTGGGTGGCCCAAACTTTCCACCACGTGTAACAGTTAGTGGGTTATGGAGCTGGTTCCCCTTCTCTACAGTGTACGGCACCATCCAGTAGCTACTCCAGGGACCTTCTTGCTGCTGTAATAGGACTACTACTACTACTACTACTATTTAGCATTTCTATAGTGCTACAAGGCATACACAGCGCTGCACAAACATAGAAGAAAGACAGTCCCTGCTCAAAGAGCTTACAATCTAATAGACAAAAAATAAATAAAGTAAGCAAATCAAATCAATTAATGTGAACGGGAAGGAAGAGAGGAGGGTAGGTGGAGGCGAGTGGTTACAAGTGGTTACGAGTCAAAAGCAATGTTAAAGAGGTGGGCTTTCAGTCTAGATTTAAAGGTGGCCAAGGATGGGGCAAGACGTAGGGGCTCAGGAAGTTTATTCCAGGCGTAGGGTGCAGCGAGACAGAAGGCGCAAAGTCTGGAGTTGGCAGTAGTGGAGAAGGGAACAGATAAGAAGGATTTATCCATGGAGCGGAGTGCACGGGAAGGGGTGTAGGGAAGGACGAGTGTGGAGAGATACTGGGGAGCAGCAGAGTGAATACATTTATAGGTTAGTAGAAGAAGTTTGAACAGGATGCGAAAACGGATAGGGAGCCAGTGAAGGGTCTTGAGGAGAGGGCCATAACATCTGAAGCTGTCATAGAACCTGCTATGTACTGTTTCTTTCACATCGTTGGGGGTTGGGAGGGGGATCAGTGACCACTGGGGATGTAAGGGGGTCATGCCTTTATCCCTACAGTGCAGAGAAAAACCACACGGAGCCAACAATTTTTGGACACCTACAGACTCTTGTATGTAACCAATCGGATACTGTTTGGAACCCTGTGTTTGCTGTCTCTTGTGTAAACATCACGCCTTACCTTACTCCCTGCATAAGCTTTCGTTTTTGCATTACTGATGCATGCATTTACTCTGCAACACCATTTTTTCACATTTAATTCTTTTAGAGATTACATGACTGTTATTTTAATATTACTTTTATGGATTTGAAACTGGTTATTTTTTTGCTCTGTTGTTTACTTCTATATATGTTCATTTGGCTTTAACGGTTAATGCCGATACTGGCAGAAAGCTCCTCTTTGTTCTGCCTTAATTTCTTGAACCCATCCAGGAAACCCCCTCTTCACAAGGGTCCGAGGGGGGGTAGAAGCAACCAAAGACCATGTGTTCTTTTTAGCATATGCCTTTTATGTCTTTGTTAAAAAAAAAAAAAAAAACTCCTTGTTTTATTAGTCATTACGTTTCATATTCTTATAATAAGTCGCATATATTTTTATGCATTGTCATTTTCTATGCATTGTAATTGTATACTCTTTAGATTGTAAGCTCTCTTGAGCAGGGACTGTCCTTCCCCATGTTTTAACTTGTACAGCTCTGCGTAACCCTTGTAGCGCTATAGAAATGCTAAGTAGTAGTAGTAGTAGTAGATGCTCATTTAGTTTATACGTACACTGATATATTTATTTTGTATGCAGTATTTACGTATTATTTCTGTCATTATATTTGTTTTTATAGACTCCTGAGGAAGGCGCTACGGCGCCGAAACACGGCTGTGTTGAGTCACCTATTCACAATAAAAATCATTGTTTTAATTAATTTATACGTCTGCCCCATTGTTTGAATAGAGCCTATTTTCCCCCACCCCTTTCTTTGTTTTCGCTTTTTTATCCCTACAGTGGTCATTTGGGGCACCTTTTTCTGACTTAATCATGCTAAAAAACAGGTCTAGACCAAAACATTGAAATTATAGCCCTGGACGCTTTTGTTTTGTTCCATTATGGCAGAAGAATGTCCAAGTGTTAGGAACATCCTAATCCCACCCCAAACATGTCCCCTTGAGGTTTGGAAGCAGTTCACACGAACTGCATAGAAAAATTTCTTAAAATGGATTTCGAAAATAGGAATTTGGACGTTTTGGGAAAAAAATGCCAGATTGTGACTTTTTTTTAATGTTTTTCTGTTTCGAAAATGAGCCTCATAGTGTTTGAGCATTCTTCATTGACTTGAAGTCATCTATATGGGCACAGGCCCACCCATTCTTGCCTCGGGCCCACCCAGTCAGCAGCCCATGAGGCCCCCACCTCACTACTTTCTCTCCCTCTTCACTTGTGGCCTGGCATCTGCCCGTCTCTCTACCCCCCTCCCAGTCTACCTCAGAGTTACTGCTGGCAGCATCCTGCGCCGGCCCTGAAGGCTTCTCTCTATCATGTCCTGCCCTCAATGATGTCACTTCTTGTTTTTTTGGTGGGAATGTGGTAGAGAGACAATGGCTCTGAGGTAGGACCGGGGGGAGGGGGTTCAGAGAAAAACGGGCAGACGTTGGGTCATTAACCCCCCCACTATATTGTATGTATGTACAGGGGTAGCATTGGGGGTGAGAAGAGCCCACCCAGGTTAACTCTGGGCCCACTCAAAATGGCAGGTCTGCCTACGCCCCTGGTACAACATAGTTTACACTCAACAGCAACAAAAAAAGAAGTAGACTCCTGTGAGTTGATAGCACATTGATATTAGGTAAACTGTCAATGGGGTTCTTGTCTGTTTGATTACAGCAGGTCCCCCAAACCTGTCCTGGTGACTCCACAGCCAGTAGAATATATAGAAGATACATTTGCAAACATTGTGTGCGATCGCATATTCATTGCGAGTCATCAGGACTGGTTTTGGGTGCTTTAAGTACAGAGCAATATTCAGAGGAATGAAACATTTTCCAAAGGAAAGAAATTGATAAAACCCAGGATCATGATAGACCAAAGAATAAAATCAGGAAATCTTTCCACGGAAAGGGAGGTGAATAGATGAGAACTTTCAACAGGTGAAAGTGTTTCTGTATCGATAAAGTAGGGTTCTACTGGCTGTAGGTATCAAGGAGACAGCTGGGTTCCGTGAGATAAATTGAACAAGTTTCCATTGTTCTAGGACTGGCAACTGGAAGGGAAACTTCCATCTACCAACAAGCAAAAGAATTATGACATCCACAGGCTTACAATTTTGTCACTAGAGCAACCTCAGGGGTCCTTTTGCTAAGGTGTGCTGAAAAATGGCTTGCGGGTGTCTAGACGCGTGTTTTGGGCGTGCGCAGAATCATTTTTCAGCGCTCCTGCAAAAAATGCTTTTAAAAAAGTTTTCGCCGTAAATGGACGTGCGGCAAATTGAAAATTGCCACGTGTCCATTTTGTGTCTGAGACCTTACCGCCAGTCATTGACCTAGTGGTAAAGTTTCACGTGGTAACCGGGCGGTAATGACCTACATGCACCAAATGCCACTTGGCGTGCACAGCTGATGCGCGCCAGAAAGTAAAAAATATTTTTTGAGCGCGCATAGCGGATACGTGCAAAAAATGAAATTACCGCAAGGGCCACGTGGTAGCCGGGTGGTTACTCCATTTTGGTGCCTGTTGGGCATGCGTAGACGCTAACACGGCTTAGTGAAAGGGCCCCTCAGTCAAAAATGACAATGTTCATGTACTTTGGAGACCATGTAGTGCATCTGAAGAAGGAACCCATTTTACCCACTATTTAAAAAACAAAACAAAACAACAACAGAAAAAGATTCTATGAAAACAGTCCAGTGTCAGCATTCGTTGTCTAGGGATGGTCCTGGGTCCAGTTCACAGAGGCAGTGGGTTCGTAGAGGCAGTGGGTTCCCAAAGAATACACAATCCACACGGGTTTGGATATATATATAGAAAGTATATTGTATAGGATCACAGCACTTAGTATAGGTTACAATGCTGTATCTGTGTGTGGGGATTTAGATGGGAATCAATGAGAGAAAGGTAAGTGCGGGGGGGGGGGGGGGGGGTTGCAGAGAAAGAGACAGAGCCTAAGAAAGCAGAGCTATGTGCTTTGAGAGAGAAGGGCTGAAGGAGAAAGGGGGGCCAGTGCCAGGTGGCTGAAGATGTGTGTGTGTAGAGTCTGAAAATCAGAGCTCCCCAGAGCCATGTGCTTCTCCTTTTTATACCTCAGGAACAGAAAGGGATCAAATAACTTCTTTCCTTCCCAGCCAACCTCCAGTTTAATTTCCTTGATGCAAGGAAGGTGACCATTTTCACAGGTTCTCCTCTTTGAAGTCCCTAGTTCTGGAGCCTATCTGTCTGGCTTTCTTTTGTTCTCACCAAGAGCACTGCTCCCTGATGCCCAAAGAGGACATCAGGAGTAATTGAGAAACAACAGGGCTATCAGCCAGCTGGGCAACATTTGGTCCATTTGCTATCCTCAGTGATTCCTGAGGGAGGGGGAGTTATCAGAAGTCAGAAGCTGGTTTAATATTAATCTAAGTACATGTCAAGCTGGTTTCATATTAATTTAGGTATGTCCAGCAATCCTGACATCCAGTAAAACAAAGAAAACTAATCCTGTAAATCATGCTTTAAAGAACTGTGCAGGGATTTTATGGATGTTTGTTATCATACCTTAAAAATTGTATCACTATCCAGCTTATAATCGAACGAGAAAAACGCCCAAGTTCCGACCTAAATCGGGAGATGGGCGTTTTTCTCACAAAAACAAATAAAGCGGTATAATCGAAAGCCGAACTTTGGACGCTGTCAACTGCACTCCGTCGCGGATGCGGACAAAGTTGACGGGGGCGTGTCGGAGGCGTGGTGAAGGCGGAACTGGGGCGTGGTTATCACCCGAACAGAGATGGGCGCCTTTCGCCGATAATGGATGCGTTTGTAGCTAGAATTTAGGGCACTTTTCCTGGACCCTGTTTTTTTACGAATAAGGCCCCAAAAAGTGCCCTAAATGACCAGATGACCCCCAGAGGGAGTCGGGGATGACCTCCCCTAACTCCCCCAGTGGTCACTAACCCCCTCCCACCACAACAAAATGATGTTTCACAACTTTTTATTTTCACCCTCAAATGTCATACCCTCCTCCCAAGCAGCAGTATGCAGGTCCCTGGAGCAGTTGTTAGGGGGTGCAGTGGACGTCAGGCAGGTGGACCCAGGCCCATCCCCCCCCTACCTGTTACAATTGTGCTGCTTAATCTTATTAGTCGTCCAACCCCCCAAACCCACTGTACCCACATGTAGGTGCCCCCCTTCACCTCTTAGGGCTATAGTAATGGTGTAGACTTGTGGGCAGTGGGTTTTGAGGGGGATTTGGGGGGCTCAACACCCAAGGGAAGGGTGCTATGCACCTGGGAGCTCTTTGACCTTTTTTTTTGTTTTTGTAAAAGTGCCCCCTAGGGTGCCCGGTTGGTGTCCTGGCATGTGAGGGGGACCAGTGCACTATGAATCCTGGCCCCTCCCACGAACAAATGCCTTGGAGTTATTCGTTTTTGAGCTGGGCGATTTCATTTTCCATTATCGGTGAAAAGCAAAAACGCCCAGCTCACACCTTGGCGAATAAAACATGGGCGTCTATTTGTTTTGGAACATACGGTTCACTCCGCCCCTTCACGGACCCGTTCTCGGAGATAAACGCCCATGGAGATAGGCGTTTCTGTTCGATTATGCCCCTCCATATGATACAGACGTTCAAATACTTGAAAGGTATTAATCCGCAAAAAAATCTTTTCCGGAGATGGGAAGGCGGTAGAACGAGAGGACATGAAATGAGATTGAAAGGGGGCAGACTCAAAAAAGATGTCAGGAAGTATTTTTTCACGGAGAGGGTGGTGGATGCTTGGAATGCCCTCCCGCGGGAGGTGGTGGAGATGAAAACGGTAACGGAATTCAAACATGCGTGGGATGTGCATAAAGGAATCCTGTGCAGTAGGAATGGATCCTCAGAAGCTTAGCCGAAATTGGGTGGCGGAGCAGGTGGAGGAAGAGAGGTTGGCGGTTGGGAGGCGAGGATAGTGGAGGGCAGTCTTATACGGTCTGTGCCAGAGCCGGAGGTGGGAGGCGGAACTGGTGGTTGGGAGGCGGGAAATACTGCTGGGCAGACTTGTACGGTCTGTGCCCTGAAAAAGGCAGGTACAAATCAAGGTAAGGTATACACATATGAGTTTATCTTGTTAGGCAGACTGGATGGACCATGCAGGTCTTTTTCTGCTGTCATCTACTATGTTACTATGTTTGTCTGCACTAAAAGGATTTAACATATGTTAACCTACAAACGGACAAACATGTAATCGATTTCCATGCATTAAAAAGTTCTAATGCACAATAGGTATTTTTATTAAAATTAAGGTGAACCAAAAAAGAAACTGAAAGTTGAGAAATAGTCCGAGAATACTCAAAATGAACCAAAATTATTTTGCCTGTGCATATCCTCTAATATATTTGTGCAAGAAAGATGAAGACAGGAGGAAGACTGTTTGAGAGAGGAAAAGATGGCGGGAGAAAGAAAATTAATGATACATTTGTTAAAAAGTTTAGAGAAGTATATTTTGTAGTTCAGACAGAAGTCTGTAATTGAGATATACGCTACAAAGATGTTTAAGAATAGATCTGACACATTCTTAGCAGCCAAAAATAGCTAGAATTTGGCATAAAAATATATAAATAGAAAGTCAAGAGTGTGTGAGACTGAGGAGGATGGAGCATGACAAACAACTGACTTCATTTTTAGTAATCATGGAGGAAGGAAGGCTGATATGCTAAATCTGTGATGGCAATATTTAACCAAAGAGAGGATAAGAGAGTATCTGATTTACAAAAAAAAAACATAAAAGGAAAACCTCTTCTATAAACTGCAAGATACTTAATAGAATACTATATTCTTGTGAAGTGCAAAATATGAGAAAGGGAAAAAGCCTCTGTGCCCCAACCTCCACCCAATATATATTATTAGGGTATGAGTGGAGTGGAACAGGTGGATGTGAAGCGTCTGTTCACGCTGTCCAAAAATACTAGGACTAGGGGGCATGCGATGAAACTACAGTGTAGTAAATTTAAAACAAATCGGAGAAAAGTTTTCTTCACCCAACGTGTAATTAAACTCTGGAATTCATTGCCGGAAAATGTGGTGAAGGCGGTTAGCTTAGCAGAGTTTAAAAAGGGGTTGGACGGTTTCCTAAAGGACAAGTCCATAAACCGCTACTAAACGGACTTGGAAAAATCCAAAATCCTAGGAATAACATGTATAGAATGTTTGTACGTTTGGGAAGCTCGCCAGGTGCCCTTGGCCTGGATTGGCCGCTGTCGTGGACAAGATGCTGGGCTCGATGGACCCTTGGTCTTTTCCCAGTATGGCATTACTTATGTACTTATGGAAGAAGTAACAGGCCAAACGTTATTCATTGGCATAAAAAGCCCTTTCTCTTTGAATCTTAATAAAAATTTTACAGGGAACTGTGTACAGCATTCTATAAGTTACATACACAAGTGGGAGCCCGATCTGCATCCCACCTGTGCTCCCCCCTGTCTACACGTCCCTTGCAAATACCCCTTTGTAAGTGACGTAGGCATATACAGAATAGCGCTTAGGCTAATCATGGCTGTTTACTCGCTTATGTGGTCACATGTGCACATAAATGTCAGTATTGTGAACATTTATACACATAGCGTAACCTAATTTATAGACTTCCCTTCATCCCCCTAATTCTGTAAAAGTCGCCAAAAATCGCACACACACATTTGGGTACACGCCCAATTTGTGTGTGGCAATTTAATTGAAATAACGAGCTAATTAGCATCAATAATTGGCTTTTTAGCATGCGACTATTGGCACTAATTAGATTTAATTGGCATTTACACACAATTTGAAAAAGGGGGCACGGAAATGGGAGGATCATGGGCGTAATGGGGTGTTCCTAAAATTAACACGTGTTGTTATAGAATAACAGGGAACACATCGTATGTAGATGTGTACATTTGCACCACATTTAGGGCTCTTCAGCTTGGAAAAGAGACAGCTGGAGGGGAATATGATTGAGGTCTACAAAATCCCTAGTGGTGTAGAACAGGTAAAAGTTTTTTTACGCTTTCAAAAAGTACAAAGACCAGGGGACACTCAAGAAAGTTACATGGAAATACTTTTAAAAGAAATAGAAGGAAATATTTTTTCACTCAAAGAATAGTTAAGCTCTGGAACTCATTGCCGGAGGATGTGGTAACAGCAGTCAATGTATCTGGGTTTTAAAAAAGGTTTGGACAAGTTCCTGGAGCAAAAGTCCATAATCTGCTATTGAGATGGACATGGGGGAAGCCACTGCTGGCCCTGGGATTGGTAACTTGGAATGTTGCTACTCTTTGAGATTCTGAATGGAATCTTGCTACTCTTTGGGGTTCTACATGGAATGTTGCTACTCTTTGAGATTCTGAATGGAATGTTGCTACTCTTTTGGGGTTCTACATGGAATGTTGCTACTCTTTGAGATTCTGAATGGAATGTTGCTACTCTTTGGGGCTCTACATGGAATGTTGCTACTCTTTGAGATTCTGAATGGAATGTTGCTACTCTTTTGGGGTTCTACATGGAATGTTGCTACTCTTTGATATTCTGAATGGAATGTTGCTACTCTTTGAGATTCTACATGGAATGTTGCTACTCTTTGGGGTTCTACATGGAATGTTGCTACTCTTTGAGATTCTGAATGGAATGTTGCTACTCTGTTGGAAGCAGGATACTGGGCTAAATGGACCAGT
Organism: Microcaecilia unicolor; assembly: GCF_901765095.1. Lineage (NCBI taxonomy): Eukaryota > Metazoa > Chordata > Amphibia > Gymnophiona > Siphonopidae > Microcaecilia > Microcaecilia unicolor. The sequence goes on along the minus strand of NC_044036.1, from coordinate 13,895,891 downwards.
GGTCTGACCCAATATGGCTATTTATATGTTCTTATGTTTCAATTGGTGATCCCGAGCATAAGTCCCAAGAAATCCCAATAAATAAATAAGTGCTATTCTATAAACTGCACCTAACTTTAAGCGTTATTTTTTGCACCATATATAGAATCTAGCCCCGTATGGCTATGTACAGCTTTACGCAATCTGGTATACACATACCCCCAAATTCTATAGATAGCAATCAAGATTGTGTGTGCAATTTAATTGAACAGTGAGCCAATTAGCATCATTAATTGGGCACTAACAATCAATGATTAGCATTAATTGGCAACAATTAGATTTTAAGTGTGCATCTTGCTAGGCGTTATTCTATAAAGACGCATGTGTAAAATGTTTAGCGTACAACTGAAAAGGAGGTGTGGCCATGTGAGAGGCATGGGCGGGTCAGTAGATTTCGGGGGATCTGTGCTCAATTTAGGCGTGAGCATTTACATCGGGTTTCAGTTGGTGCAAATCCTCACGCCCGGATCCCGGCGCGTAGTGCTCTTCTACAAACAGCTCGGTGCTCACTTTTTCCATTTTTAAACAGCTCAGTGCATCTGTTTAATAATGACACAAAACCCCCCATAGGGAGCCAGCAGTTGATCTAAATTTCAGGAAATCACTTAAGACCCTGTTATTTGGAAAAGCTTATCCCAAGGACTCAGCATGTGTCTCCTCTGCTTGGTACACATCAAGCTAGTGACAATCTTGGACTCACCCACCCTTCCCTCCTCTTTCCTGGTTTCCCTGCTCCTTCCGTCTGGTGGGGAAGAGAGGTTGGTGGTTGGGAGGCGAGGATAGCGGAGGGCAGACTTATACGGTCTGTGCCAGAGCCGGTGATGGGAGGCGGGACTGGTGGTTGGGAGGCGGGAAATACTGCTGGGCAGACTTGTACGGTCTGTGCCCTGAATAAGGCAGGTACAAATCAAGGTAAGGTATACACATGGGTTTATCTTGTTGGGCAGACTGGATGGACCATGCAGGTCTTTTTCTGCCGTCATCTACTATGTTACTATGTTACTCTTCCCCATCCTCCCCAATAGTACTTGTGTAGGTTTTCTGTTGTATTTAGCTTAATTTTGCTGCATTGGCATCTGCCTCTGCGGTGTGCTGTAAGCCACATTGAGCCAGACGCTGTTGGGAAAATGTGGGGTACAAATGAGATAGTAAATAAATAAATAAATCTTAACCTCTTAGTGTATAATGCAATATTGGACCTCTTCGGAAGCGCCCGCTTACTGGCATTGGCGTAATCAGGTGCACCTTTTAGCATCTTGGGAGGCTAGAGATTCCAAGATGTCGCCTAAACGTAGAAAAGAATTTCTTCAGATCTGGATGCCTTATCTTCAGATTCTAAGTCCAAGGGGTCGGAGTTTACTTATTAATGCTGGTTGATTTTGGTTGTGGAGTGGGTGGGTGGGTGGGGGGGGGGGGGTTCCACCTCCTCTCTGCTTCGTAATAAGCTGCTTTCCATAGAGTACAGAGGTCACCACATAATCTGTAGCCTGCTAAACAGTTCTGGATTATTGGTACTGTTGTACTTCCTTGAATTTATACGGAGTTTTTGGCATTGAGTGGTACAGGGGTGGGATGGAGGGGATGGGAAGGGGAGGGGAGAGATGGGGGGGTATGGGTAGTTTATAAGCTGTATGGTTCATGCATAGTATCTTATTGTTTGTAAGTTGGCAATATTGTGTATGCTTAACTTTGAGTTATCAATAAAATTACTTTAAACCAAAAAAAAAAAAAATCTTAACCTCTTCTGGATGTTCTGCTTTGGAACTGTCTCGGAGAATTCTTTTCCTACGCATCTGCATGAGCCTGTTAGACGCTAAGAGATTCAGGTCTGTCATAACTGCGCTCTCTGGCTGATCAGGGCAATGAACTCAACAGCTAATTGCAACTCGAAATGTTTTATTTCAATTCCATGTGGGCAGTGATTTACCTTCAGTGGAGCAGGTTACCCTGGAGTTTATTCATGACTAATTCTTTTTTCACTTGACGTGGATGAGTCAGTGGTGTGACCTTCTTATACTCTTGAATGTATTTCTTTTTTTTCTGCCAGCGCTGCCTTCACATGTTTTCTTTTTCCTGTGCTGCAAAGAATGTACCCAGAACCAGAACCTTTACGATACCAGCAGTGAAAAAGCAGGTTGTCCATGCGGGGGAGGGGAGCATCAGCTCAGACGGACAGCCCTGGGCTTAACTCTCTGTCTCTCTCCGGCATAGGAGGGGAGATGGCAGGGAGAGTGGCTTAGTATTATTACGTTTAAATAGACTGAAGCATGTGTGGTAAATCATTTCAATTTTCAACTGATCTTTCCACGTAGGTGGGAGCACAAATTCCATTACGCCGTCTGGGTGCCAGGGTTCCATGATAGAATATTAACATAAGCTGGCATTATGGACCTGTATTTAGGCGCATCCACTTATACCATGTCAATGCACGAGCCTCAACACGGCACTTTAGCGCATAGTTTACAAAATTGTGTACGATATGTTGGACACTCCCATGCCCTGCCCAGGGCTGCTGGGGGGGGGGGGGGGGGACAAAATTCCCCAGGTCCAGCCTCCAAGGAGGGCCCAGTGCTGAGATCTGTCTCTCTCCTGCTCCTGTCAGGACCCGGGTGATGGCATTAACGTGATAACCCGGTCCCGGCATATAGGAACAGGAAATAGATAGACCATGGCGCCGGGACCCCCTTGGAGGGGAGGGAGGAGCAGATGCAGTGACGCAGAGAGATATGGGGCGGGGGTGGCCTGAGCGAGTGAGTGAGGGGCGGCAGCGGCAGCTGTGTCCCGAGTTGGTAGGGGGGCAGCGGCTACGTCCTGAGTGAGGGGGATGGTGGTTATATATGGTTATTCACATTATGACCACGTGACACCACTGCTTAGACCATTACATTGGTTACCAGTTTCTGCTTGGATAGTTTTTAAGTTTGCCTGTATTGTGTTTAATATATTGCAGGAGAATTGTTTTTCTCTTCTTCCGCAGTTGATGGCTTATCCAGTGCATAGAAGGAATTCTCATTTTTATTCTAGTTTGTTGTTGGGGTTTCCATCTGTTAGGAAAATTCATTGTAAAAGAATCCATGATGGTTCTTTTTCTTTGACTTTGATCCTGAGGAACTGAGTTCGATTCCCACTGCAGCTCCTTGTGACTCTGGGCAAGTCACTTAACCCTCCTTTGCCCCTGGTACAAAATAAGTACCTGAATATATGTAAACCGCTTTGAATGTAGTTGCAAAAACCTCAGAAAGGCGGTAGATCAAGTCCCATTTCCCTTTCCCTATTGAAGATTCTAGATGGAATGTTGCTACTATTTGAGACTCTACATGGAATGTTGCTACTATTGAGATTCTACATGGAATGTTGCTACTATTTGAGATTCTACATGGAATGTTGCTATTCCATGTAGAAGACTGCCCTTGCAGATCAGCAACGCAGCCACGCAGGCTTCTGCTGATCTGCAAGGGCAGGCTTCTACATGGAATGTTGCTAGTGGAGGAGTAACCTAGTGGTTAGTGCAGTGGACTTTGATCCTGGGGAACTGGGTTCAATTTCCACTGCAGCTCCTTGTGTCTCTGGGCAAGTCACTTAACCCTCCATTGCCCAGGTACAAAATAAGTACCTGAATATGTAAACCACTTTGAATGTAGTTGCAAAAACCTCAGAAAAGTGGTATATCAAGTCCCATTTCCCTTTCCCTTCCCTTTCATATCAGGCTAGTAAATTGTGCAACTCTATACCTGAACAATCATGTGTGATTTCTAGTTATTTACAGTTCCACAAGGGATTGAAAACTTATCTTTTAGATAAATATTTGAGGGGTCCTTTTACACAGGCATGCTAGTGTTTTTAGCGTGGGATAAAAATAAGCATGCGCTAAATGCTACGGATGCCCATATATTCCTATGCCATCTCTAGCGTTTAGCGCACTCTAAAAACACTAGTGCACCTTTGTAAAAGGACCCCTGAATGATTAACTTTTGTAAGTTTTCCTAACTTCCCAGTATATGTAATGCATTTATATAACCTGTTTAGATTCTTTTTTGATATTAGTGGGATATAAATACCTGGAATAGAATAGAATAGAATACGATAAAGGCTCCTTTTACTAAGTTGCAGTAAGCACTAATGTTCCGAATGTGCATCTGCCAGCCATGCACTAAAAAATATTTTGTAATTTTTCTGGGAGGGGCCGTGTCCTGGGGTGGAGAGTGGATGTTTCTGCGCCAATCATAAGAACATAGGAATAGCCATACTGGGTCAGACCAAGTCCCAGTATCCTGCTTCCAACAGTGGCCAATCCAGGTCACAAGTACCTAGCAGAAACCCAAATTGTAGCAACATTCCACGTAGAACCCCAAAGAGTAGCAACATTCCATGTGGAACCCCCAAAGGATAGAAAGATTCTGGAATCCTAGTGACAAGATTCCATACAGAATCTCAGAGTAGCAACATTCCATACTACCAATCCCAGGGCAAGCAGTTGCTTCCCCGTGTCTGACTTAATAGCAGACTATGGACTTTTCCTCCAGGAACTTGTCCAAACATTTTTTAAACCTAGAAACGCTAACCACTGTTACCACATAGTTCAGCAAAGAGTTCCAGAGCTTAACTATTCGTTGAGTGAAAAAATATGTCCTCCTATTTTAAAAGTATTTCCATGTAACTTCCTTGAGTGCCCCCTAGGCTTTGTACTTTTGGAACGAGTAAGAAATCGATTTACTTCTACTCGTTCTACACCACTTAGGATTTTGTAGACCTCAATCATATCTCCCCTCATCTGTGTCTCTTCCAAGCTGATGAGCCCTAACCTCTTTAGCCTTTCCTCATACGAGAGGAGTTCCATCCACTTTATCATTTTGGTCACTCTTCTTTGAACCTTTTCTAATTCCGCTATATCTTTTTTGAGCTACGGCAACCAGAACTGAATGCAATGCTCAAGGTGTGGATGCACCATGGAGTGATACAAAGGCATTATAGTATTTTCGGTCTTATTCATAATCCCTTTCTTAATAATTCCTAGCAACCTGTTTGCTTTTTTGGCTGCTGCAGCACACTGGGAGGAAGATTTCACTGTATTATCTACGACACCTAGATCTTTTTCGAGTGCTGACCCCCCAGGTGGACCCTAGCAGCAGGTAACTATGATTCGGATTATTCTTTCCAATGTGCATCACCTTGCATTTGTCCAAATTTATTTATTTATTTCATTTGTACCCCACATTTTCCCACCTATTTGCAGGCTCAATGAGGCTTACATAGTACCGTCAAAGGCATTTGCCCAGTCGGTGAATAACAAATACAAAGTTGTATAGTGATCGTATGAGGCATAAGTGGAGTACATAAGTACATAAGTACATAAGTAGTGCCATACTGGGAAAGACCAAAGGTCCATCTAGCCCAGCATCCTGTCACCGACAGTGGCCAATCCAGGTCAAGGGCACCTGGCACGCTCCCCAAACGTAAAAACATTCCAGACAAGTTATACCTAAAAATGAGGAATTTTTCCAGTCCATTTAATAGCGGTCTATGGACTTGTCCTTTAGGAATCTATCTAACCCCTTTTTAAACTCCGTCAAGCTAACCGCCCGTACCACGTTCTCCGGCAATGAATTCCAGAGTCTAATTACACGTTGGGTGAAGAAAAATTTTCTCCGATTCGTTTTAAATTTACCACACTGTAGCTTCAACTCATGCCCTCTAGTCCTAGTATTTTTGGATAGCGTGAACAGTCGCTTCACATCCACCCGATCCATTCCACTCATTATTTTATACACTTCTATCATATCTCCCCTCAGCCGTCTCTTCTCCAAGCTGAAAAGCCCTAGCCTTCTCAGCCTCTCTTCATAGGAAAGTCGTCCCATCCCCACTATCATTTTCGTCGCCCTTCGCTGTACCTTTTCCAATTCTACTATATCTTTTTTGAGATACGGAGACCAGTACTGAACACAATACTCCAGGTGCGGTCGCACCATGGAGCGATACAACGGCATTATAACATCCGCACACCTGGACTCCATACCCTTCCTAATAACACCCAACATTCTATTCGCTTTCCTAGCCGCAGCAGCACACTGAGCAGAAGGTTTCAGCGTATCATCGACGACGACACCCAGATCCCTTTCTTGATCCGTAACTCCTAACGCGGAACCTTGCAAGACGTAGCTATAATTCGGGTTCCTCTTACCCACATGCATCACTTTGCACTTGTCAACATTGAACTTCATCTGCCACTTGCACGCCCATTCTCCCAGTCTCGCAAGGTCCTCCTGTAATCGTTCACATTCCTCCTGCGACTTGACGACCCTGAATAATTTTGTGTCATCGGCGAATTTAATTACCTCACTAGTTATTCCCATCTCTAGGTCATTTATAAATACATTAAAAAGCAACGGACCCAGCACAGACCCCTGCGGGACCCCACTAACTACCCTCCTCCACTGAGAATACTGGCCACGCAATCCTACTCTCTGGAGGGTCGAAATGGATGAACATTGTGTGTTGTCCTGTTCGATCATAGTCATGCTGTGTTGGTAGGTGAAGAGGGTTATGTGGGGTCATTGGGGTAGGCCTTTTTGAAGAGGTTGGTTTTTAGTGATTTCCTATGGAAAAGAAAATAAGATGATACCTTTTTTATTGGACATAACTTAATACATTTCTTGATTAGCTTTCGAAGGTTGCCCTTCTTCATCAGATCGGAAATAAGCAAATGTGCTAGCTGACAGTGTATATAAGTGAAAACATTCAAGCATTACTATGACAGTCTGACAGGGTGGGAGGAGGGGGGTGGGTAGGAAGTATGCATGAGGACATCAAAGCATATCATTGATATTCTAACAGGATGGGTGTGGATAGGTGAGGGGAGAGTGATCAACAGAGACATACAGCTTTATGGTTTATAATGGGCTAGGAACCCCAGGTCCTTGTTAAGTCCTTTCTGTTGGGTGTTAAAATATTCAATCATTCTGACTTCAAAGGTCTTACGTTCTTGTATGGTTTTAAAGTTACCTTTCAGGATTCTCACTGTGAAGTCACTGGTACAGTGTCCTGGTCCTGTAAAATGTTGACCAACAGGCGTGGGAACCCTGCTGGCACCAGTATTGTTCATATGATGTCTATGTAAATTGAATCTTGTCTTAAGCATCTGGCCTGTTTCTCCAATATAGCATCCTTCGTTACATTTTTTACACTGAATGATATATACCACATTGGAAGATGAGCAAGTGAAAGATCCCTTTATGTTGAATATCCTCCCTGTCAGACTGTCATAGTAATGCTTGAATGTTTTCACTTATATACACTGTCAGCTACCACATTTGCTTATTTCCGCTCTGAGGAAGAAGGGCAACCTTCGAAAGCTAATCAAGAAATGTATTAAGTTATGTCCAATAAAAAAGGTATCATCTTATTTTCTTTTCCATGTTTTATTTTGTTTGATTTCTATTGATAACCTTAAGAGTGGACTAACACGGCTACCACACTCCTCTACTTAGTGATTTCCTGAAGTTCAAATGGTCGTGGATTAAATTTCATCTGTCATTTGGATGCCCAGTCTTCCAATTTCCTACTGTCTTTCTGCAATATTTCACAGTCAGCGTATGTTTTAACAACTTGGAATAGTTTTGTGTCATTTGCAAATTTGAACACCTCACTCGTCGTTCCGATTTCCATATCATTTATAAATATGTTAAATAGCACCGGTCCCAGTACAAATCAATTAGCGCATCTACATTGCCACGCCCTAATTGATTAGTGTGGGATTAGCACATAAGCTCTTACCACCGGTAAGGGCTCACACGCTAATTTTTGGTAGTGGTCACATGCTAATGACATCATTAGCACAAGGCCTTTAAGTCAGAAAATTGGCTATTTTCTGGCAGCAGTAAAAATGGGCTCAACACCCTGGAAAGACCCATGTAAGGGGACACTAAGCCACTTTATACCATAGCTTTGTAAAGGACCCCCAAGTTATAGAAACCGCTGAGTGTATGGCTAGTACTAACACACATAGCTGTACCAGTCACATGCGTATGGGATAGTGATATTCAGACCATGGGAGGGAGCCTGGCTATTTCCTGTGGTCATCGGCAAACCCAGAAATTCAATGCCGGGCTCTATATGGCGACTGGCATTGAATTTACGGCTAAGTTATAGCGGCCAAAGGTAGACATGCTGGTCTATCTGGCTGCTAAGTGTAGCTGGTCAGCAGATGAATATTGGCGTTAATCGGCTATCCAGCTTATTTTCGAAAGAGATCACCGGCCATCTTCCGACACAAATCGGGAAATGGCTGGCCATCTCCTGAAGCCGGCCAAATCAGTATAGTGGAAAGCCGGTTTTGGCTGGCTCCAGCTGCTTTCCATCGCAGAGCCGGCCAAACTTCAAGGGGGCGTTTCGGCAGGGTAGCGAAGGCGGGATGGGGCGTGGTTATGAGATGGCCGGCTTCGTCTGATAATGGGAAAAAGATGGCTGGCTCTGATGAGCATTTCGCCGGCTTCACTTGGTCCATTTATTTTCAGGACCAAGTCTCAAAAAAGTGCCCCAATTGACCAGATGACCACCGGAGGGAATCAGGGATGACCTCTCCTTACTCCCCCAGTGGTCACCAACCCCCTCCCACCCCAAAAAAACAAAAAAAAAACTTTTTGCCAGCCTGAAATGTCATACCCAGCTCACTGACAGCAGTATGCAAGTCCCTGGAGCAGTTTTTAGTGGGTGTAGTGCACTTCAGGCAGGTGGATCCAGGCCCATCCCACCCCTACCTGTTACACTTGTGGTGGTAAATGGGAGCCCTCCAACCCCCCCCCCAAAACCCACAGTACCCACATGTAGGTGCCCCCCTTCACCCATAAGGGCTATGGTAATGGGGTACAGTTGTGGGGAGTGGGTTTTGGGGGGGAGATTTGGGGGGCTCAGCACCCAAGGTAAGGGAGCTATGCACCTGGGAGCTATTAAAATTTTTTTTTTAAAATTTTTAGAAGTGCCCCCTAGGGTGCCCGGTTGTTGTCTTGGCATGTGAGGGGGACCAGTGCACTAGAAATGCTGGCTCCTCCCATGATCAAATGCCTTGGATTTGGCTGAGTTTGAGATCGCCGGCATTAGTTTCCATTATGGGCGAAAACCGATGCCAGCCATCTCAAACCCGGCCATCTTTGACATTTGGCCGACCCCAATCGTATTATCGAAATGAAAGATGGCCGGCCATCTTTTTCGATAATACGGTTTGGGACCGCACTCTTATCACCTCTTGTCTTGATTATTGTAACCTACTTTTCACCGGCCTCCCTCTTAGCCATCTCTCTCCTCCTCAATCAATCCAAAACTCTGCTGCGCGACTCATCTTCCGCCAAAGTCACTATGCTCACATTAGCCCTTTCCTTAAGTCACTTCACTGGCTCCCTATCCGTTTCCGTATTCAATTCAAACTTCTCCTATTGACCTATAAGTGCATTCACTCTGCCGCTCCCCAGTACCTCTCCACTCTTGTCTCCCCCTACGTCCCCCCTCGAGTACTCCGTTCTGTAGATAAATCTCTCTTATCTCCTCTCTTCTCTCTCCCTACGCCCCCCCCCCTCGTGTACTCTGCTCTGTAGATAAATCTCTCCTGTCTGTCCCTTCCTCCTCTACTGCTAATTCCAGACTCCGTTCCTTTTATCTCGCTGCACCTCACGCCTGGAATAGACTTCCTGAGCCTGTACGTCTAGCCCCGTCTTTGGCTGTTTTCAAGTCCAGACTCAAAACCCACCTCTTTACCACTGCTTTTGACTCCTAACCCTCACTTGCCCTGTCCTTTTATCCTCACCTCTTTATTCCCTTACCCTTAATTGTTCTGTCTGTTTACCTGTCTTATCTAGATTGTAAGCTCTTTGAGCAAGGACTGTCTTTGTGTATGGTGTTCAGTGCTGCATATGCCTTGTAGCGCTAAAGAAATGATAAGTAGTAGTAGCAGTAGAGTAGCAAGATTCCGGAATGCTGAAGAATAGCAAGATTCCATGCTACCAATCCCAGGGCAAGCAGTGGCTTCTCCATGTCTATCTCAATAGTAGACTATGGACTTTTCCTCCAGGAACTTGTCCAAATCTTTTTTTAAACCCAGATACACTAGCCGCTTTTACCACATCTACTGGTTGTTCTGTCGCATGAATTGTGGAACTGCTGACCTACTGCTACCAAAATCCAAAATGGAGAAAAAAAGACCTCAAACCACCCTGGCTTTGCCCCTTTGAAATCTGTTCAGTTTGGACTGGCACCACTGCCGTCATCGGTCAAAAATGCTTCACTTCAAAATGTTTTTATGTCTCTTCTTATGATAGCTGTTCAAATCAATTTTTTTTATCAATAAGTCAGCAGTGTCCGCAATGCCAGGCTGGATGCTGGTGAGGAAGAAACACCTTGGCATGAAAGTTCATTGCAAAGTACATTAGCCACTTGTGGTTCCATTCCAATATAAGGACGCTCCTCTGAAAAATGAGAGCACGAATCCTGGATTCCCGGTGAACCTCTTAATATTAATGGAAAATTGTTTGTTTCATCCCCACAAGAGTCAGGCAATTCCCTGCTGATGGGAGACAGTGTGAGTGAAAGCCGCTTTTTATTACAAACGCTGCTGCCTGGCGCTGGTTGGCCCTGACTTTTGCTGTGTAGCCTAATTACAAATGCAGAACTCTTTGCAAATGCTAGATTTCATTTTCTTTCCAGGGCAGATGAGAATAATTAGGAATTTAATTAAACTGACATGGTTTCTTAAAATTCATATTGATACTCTTCAAAGCTGCTCAGAGCTGCCAGGATGTGCCGTAAATATGTTTAATCAGTAGTGTGTTGTTTACTTCCTCATTAACACAGTAATAGTATTGGAAGTGATCTGTCTTTGCAGCGTGTGTGTGTGTGTGTTTGATCTGTTTTTTGCTGTGTGTGTGTGTGTGTGTGTTTGCTACAGCTGCAGTATGTGTGTGTGTGTGTATGTGTGTGTGTTTGCTACAGCTGCAGCGTGTGTGTGTGTGTGTGTATGTGTGTGTGTGTGTGTGTTATCTGTCTTTTTGCAATGTCTGAGTGTGTGTGTGTTTGATGTGTTTTTGCTGTGTGTGTGTATGTGTGCGTGTGTGTGTGTTTGATCTGTCTTTGCAGTGTGTGTGTGTTTGATACAGCTGCAGTGTGTGTGTGTGTTATCTGTCTTTGCAATGTCTGAGTGTGTGTGTGTTTGATCTGTCTTTGCAGTGCGTGTATGTGTGTGTGTGTTTGCTACAGCTGCAGTGTGTGTGTATGTATGTGTGTGTTATCTGTCTTTGCAATGTCTGAGTGTGTGTGTTTGATGTGTTTTTTGCTGTGTGCCTGTGTGTGTGTGTGTTTGATCTGTTTTTTGCTATGTGTGTGTGTCTGTTTGATCTGTCTTTGCAATGTCTGAGTGTGTGTGTGTTTGATCTGGTTTTTGCTGTGTGCGTGTGTTTGTGTGTTTGATCTGACTTTGCAGTGTGTGTGTTTGTTTATGCAGCAGCAGTGTGTGTGTGTATGTATGTGTGTGTTATCTGTCTTTGCAATGTCTGTGTGTGTGTGTGTGTGTCTGTTCTGTTTTTTTGCTGTGTGCGTGTGTTTGTGTGTTTGAACTGTCTTTGCAGTGTGTGTGTGTGTATGCAGCTGCAGTGTATGTGTATGTGTGTGTGTGTATGTAGATGCATGGCTATATTAACCCCCTCCATGCAGGTGAATCAGGAAAGAATTTGTAATATATAAGCCCTGCGGGGAATTCTGAAGTCAGTAAAAGTAATGGGCCTGATATTCAGCTACGTATGTTACCGGCTTTATTTAATGCTGGGCCATTCGTTTGGGCTCATGGTGACAATAACATTTGGTGGAGAGGAAAACGGTAACGGAATTCAAACATAAAGGAATCCTGCTCAGAAGGAAGGGATCCCCAGAAGCTTAGCCGGTGGTGAGGGGCAGGGCTAGTGGTTGGGAGGTGGGGATAATGCTAGGCAGACTTATACGGTCTGTGCCAGAGCTGGTGGTTGGGAGGCGGGGCTGGTGGTTGGGAGGCGGGGATAGTGCTGGGCAGACTTATACAGTCTGTGCCAGAGCTGGTGGTTGGGAAGCGGGGCTGGTGGTTGGGAGACGGGGATAGTGCTGGGCAGACTTATACAGTCTGTGCCAGAGCTGGTGGTTGGGAAGCGGGGCTGGTGGTTGGGAGACGGGGATAGTGCTGGGCAGACTTATACGGTCTGTGCCAGAGCCGGTGGTGGGAGGCGGGGCTGGTGGTTGGGAGGTGGGGATAGTGCTGGGCAGACTTATACGGTCTGTGCCAGAGCTGGTGGTTGGGAGGCGGGGCTGGTGGTTGGGAGGCGGGGATAGTGCTGGGCAGACATATACAGTCTGTGCCAGAGCCGGTGGTTGGGAAGCGGGGCTGGTGGTTGGGAGACGGGGATAGTGCTGGGCAGACTTATACAGTCTGTGCCAGAGCTGGTGGTTGGGAGGCAGGGCTGGTGGTTGGGAGGCGGGGATAGTGCTGGGCAAACTCACTCACTGATCATCAATACATCATAAATCCACTTCTAACCCTCATCCCCCGTAATTCCACATCACTCATACATTTACTCACAGGAATATGTACACCATATGTCTCTGTGTCTTAATACTGCCCTTTAAGCTTCCCATTGTCTCTTTCCAACGTTTCAATGTTGATGTCCCATTGTTATATTCTTAATGATACTTCGATGGTTTCACATAACTTGTACAATGTAACCCATAACCAAGTTGTAACAAATGTATTTCCATTATTCATATCTTATTGTAAGCCACACTGAGCCCGCAAAGAGGTGGGAAAATGTGGGATACAAATGCAAATAAATAAATAAATAAATAAATATACGGTCTGTGCCAGAGCCGGTGGTTGGGAAGCGGGGATAGTGCTGGGCAGACTTGTACGGTCTGTGCCCTGAAAAGACAGGTACAAATCAAGGTAAGGTATACACATGAGTTTATCTTGTTGGGCAGACTGGATGGACTGTGCAGATCTTTTTCTGCCGTCATCTACTATGTTACTATGAAAGACCTAGTGGAGCTTAAGGAATGGTCCGGAATTTGGCAGCTTAAATGCTACAAAATGCAGGATCATGCATTTGGGCTGCAAAACCCGAGGGAACGGTACAATTTAGGGAGTGAAGAACGTTTGTGCATGAAAAGAGGAGCAGGACATGGGTGTGATGATTCTAAGGTGGCCAAACAGGTAGAGAAGGTGACAGCGAAAGCTGGAGGGATACTTGAGTGCTTAGGGAGAGGACTGGCCAGTAGGAAAAAGGAGGTGATGATGCCCCTGTATAAGACTCTGGTGAGACACCATTTAGAATATTGTGTACAATTCTGGAGATCCCACCTTCTTTTTACTACTACTTATCACTTCTATAGCGCTACAAGGCATACGCAGCGCTGTACACCATACATGAAAAGACAGTCCCTGCTCAAAGAGCTCACAATCTAAATATGGAATGTTGCTAGTGGAATAGCAACATTCCATGTAGAATCTCAAATAGTAGCAACATTCCAGAATCTCAAATAGTAACGACATTCCATGTTCCACTGCACTAACCACTAGGCTACTCCTCCACTAGCAATATTCTATGTAGAAGCCTGCCCTTGCAGATCAGCAACGCAGCCACGCAGGCTTCTGTTTCTGTGAGTCTGACGTCCTGCACGTACGTGCAGGACGTCAGACTCACAGAAACAGAAGCCTGCGCGGCCGCGTTGCTGATTTGCAAGGGCAGGCTTCTACATTACTACTACTTATCACTTCTATAGCGCTACAAGGCATACGCAGCGCTGTACACCATACACAAAAAGACAGTCCCTGCTCAAAGAGCTCACAATCTAAATATGGAATGTTGCTAGTGGAATAGCAACATTCCATGTAGAATCTCAAATAGTAGCAACATTCCAGAATCTCAAATAGTAACGACATTCCATGTTCCACTGCACTAACCACTAGGCTACTCCTCCACTAGCAATATTCTATGTAGAAGCCTGCCCTTGCAAATCAGCAACGTGGCCGCGCAGGCTTCTGTTTCTGTGAGTCTGACGTCCTGCACGTACGTGCAGGACGTCAGACTCACAGAAACAGAAGCCTGCGCGGCCGCGTTGCTGATTTGCAAGGGCAGGCTTCTACATTACTACTACTTATCACTTCTATAGCGCTACAAGGCATACGCAGCGCTGTACACCATACACAAAAAGACAGTCCCTGCTCAAAGAGCTCACAATCTAAATATGGAATGTTGCTAGTGGAATAGCAACATTCCATGTAGAATCTCAAATAGTAGCAACATTCCAGAATCTCAAATAGTAACGACATTCCATGTTCCACTGCACTAACCACTAGGCTACTCCTCCACTAGCAATATTCTATGTAGAAGCCTGCCCTTGCAGATCAGCAACGCAGCCACACAGGCTTCTGTTTCTGTGAGTCTGACGTCCTGCACGTACGTGCAGGACGTCAGACTCACAGAAACAGAAGCCTGCGCAGCCGCGTTGCTGATTTGCAAGGGCAGGCTTCTACATTACTACTACTTATCACTTCTATAGCGCTACAAGGCATACGCAGCGCTGTACACCATACACAAAAAGACAGTCCCTGCTCAAAGAGCTTACAATCCAAGTAAGACAGGTAAACAGACAGAACAATTAAGAGGTAAGGGAAATAAAGAGGAGGGGTATAGGGCAAGTAAGTAGTGGTTAGGAGTCAAAAGCAGTGTCAAAGAGGTGGGCTTTTAGCCTGGACTTGAAAACGGCCAAAGACGGGGCTAGACGTACAGGCTCTGGAAGTCGATTCCAGGCGTGAGGTGCAGCGATATAAAAGGAACGGAGTCTGGAATTAGCAGTAGAGGAGAAGGGGACAGACAAGAGAGATTTATTCACAGAACGGAGTATCCGAGGGGGGGGGGGGGCGTAGGGAGAAACAAGAGTGGAGAGGTACTGGAGAGCGGTAGAGTGAATGCACTTATAGGTCAGTAAGAGAAGTTTGAATTGAATGCGGAAATGGATAGGGAGCCAGTGGAGTGACTTAAGGAGAGGGCTAATGTGAGCATAGCGACTTTGGCGGAAAATGAGTCGCACAGCAGAGTTTTGGACTGATTGAAGAGGAGAGAGATGGCTAAGTGGGAGGCCGGTGAGAAGCAGGTTGCAATAATCTAGGCGAGAGGTGAAAAGAGTGTGGATAAGGGTTCTGGTAGAGTGCTCAGAGATGAAGGGATGGATTTTGCTGATGTTAAAGAGAGAGAAATGCATATTATGTATTTTTTGAACCAGAAAAATTGAGACAATTTATAATTGCCAGAGAAAGTGGTGGTGAATTGGTTATGGATTCCCCGGTAGGGAGCTGAAACCGCTGGCAGGGAATGGACTCTACCCTCACAAATGTTTGTTTAAAGAGTCTCCTTAAAATAATTGCCTTGTGTCTTGATCAAAATAATGTGGACTAAGTAACAATATCATTACATATTTGTTTTTTCTTTTTTTTTTACTTAACGGACAAGGATTTGTCCTATATAAATTCCTGTATTTCCCACATTTATTATATGTAAATGTATAATTTGAAAATTGATAAATAAAATAATTTAAAAAAAGAGAGAGAAACAACAGGTTTTTTAAAACATTTAATTTTTCTCGGTTCTTGATCTACTGACGCAAGTGCAGGAGGCTGGGGAGAGGGGATGAATGGGAAATCTCATTAAAAAACGCTCTCCTGAAAGATTTTCTCAGGTTAACCTGAACTGGGATTTTGGTTAAGGTCTGGCAATAAGTTAGTAAGTGTCTTGAGGTGTCATCGCTTGCTTAATTAACATTTGATTATCCCTGGGCCTGAACAGTGGCATTTTGTCTTAATGATTATGGGAGCTCTATATTAATACTGCAGACACGGCAGCCCTGGAGTGATCTAAGTAGAAGACCTGGAAAAACTTTAGAGATGCAAACAAAACCCCAAGTTGGAAAAGAAGCCTCCAAAAAGTGGAACTCTGGAAAACATAGAGACATGGAAAATTCTCACTGGCCTTCCGCTCAGCCATCTCTCTCCTCTCCAATCTGTCCAAAATTCTGCGGCACGACTTATTTTCCGCCAGAATCGTTATACCCACACTAGCCCGCTCCTCAAGTCACTTCACTGGCTCTCTGTCCGCTTCCGCATTCAGTTTAAACTTCTCAGACTGACCTTTAAATGCATCCACTCTGCAGCCCCCCCATTACCTCTCCACTCTCATCTCTCCCGTGAACTCTGCTCGCTGGACAAATCTCTCTTGTCGTCCCCCTTCTCCTCCACTGCTAACTCCAGGCTTTGCTCCTTTTCTCTCGTGGCACCTTATGCCTGGAATAGACTTCCTGGACTTATACGCCTAGCTCCATCTCTACCTGTTTTCAAATCTATGCTGAAAACCCACCTTTTCACTGCTGCTTTTTAACTCCCATTACTTCCCTCACCCGTAACTGTCTTGTCTGTCTGTATTATTTAGATTGTAAGCTCTTTTGAGCAGGGACTGTCTCTTTGTATCAGGTGTTCAGCGCTGCGTGCGTCTGGTAGCACTATACAAATGCTAATTATAATAATATAGACTATTTCGGCTATCCAGTCTGCAAGCACGTGTTAACAGATGGGTAGCAAGAACGATAAATGAAGACACAGAAAAGACATAAGTACAAAAGTATTGCCATACTAGGACAGACTGAAGGTCCATCAAGCCCAGCATCCTGTTTCCAACAGTGGCCAATCCAGGTCACAAGTACCTGGCAGAAACCTAAATAGTAGTAACATTCTATGTAGAACCCCAAAGAGTACCAAGATTCTAGAATTCTAAAGAATAACAAGATTCCATGCAGAATTTCAAAGTGTAGCAGCATTCCATGTAGAACCCCAAAGAGTAGCAAGATTCCATTCAGAATCCCAAGTACATAAGTATTGCCATACTGGGAAAGACCAAAGGTCCATCAAGCCCAGCATACTGTTTCCAACAGTGGCCAATCCAGGTCACAAGTACCTGGCAGAAACCTAAATAGTAGTAACATTCCATGTAGAACCCCAAAGAGTACCAAGATTCTAGAATTCTAAAGAATAACAAGATTCCATGCAGAATTTCAAAGTGTAGCAGCATTCCATGTAGAACCCCAAAGAGTAGCAAGATTCCATTCAGAATCCCAAGTACATAAGTGTTGCCACACTGGGAAAGACCAAATGTCCATCAAGTCCAGCATCCTGTTTCCAACAGTGGCCAATCCAGGTCACAAGTACCTGGCAGAAACCTAAATAGTAGTAACATTCCATGTAGAACCCCAAAGAGTACCAAGATTCTAGAATTCTAAAGAATAACAAGATTCCATGCAGAATTTCAAAGTGTAGCAGCATTCCATGTAGAACCCCAAAGAGTAGCAAGATTCCATTCAGAATCCCAAGTACATAAGTGTTGCCTTACTGGGACAGACCAAAGGTCCATCAAGCCCAGCATCCTGTTTCCAACAGTGGCCAATCCAGGTCACAAATACCTGGTAAGATCCCGAAAAAGGTCAATACATTTTATGCTGCTTATCCCAGAAATAAGGATTTGGCAGAAGGACTGAGGAGGTAGTTGTGCCTTTCTCTCAAGTGTCTTAAAAAAAATGTAGGGACCTGATATTCAGCCTATGGTGTGTTTTTTAAAAAAATGATGACTACTGTAAGTGAAAAACCACCAGATATTAAGTACTGGTATCTGTTACCAGCCAGAAGTGAATATCTGGGAATCAACATTGCCCAGCTGTGCTATCCAGGTGGCAGCGATATTCAGACCACTAACTCGAGAAAGTAGGGCAGCCATTTTGCATGTAATTAGCATGTCAGTTCCATACATCATTTCTGAAAATGTAAGTTGCATGTCTAAATTCATAGCACATCCCGTGTAATCTTCTCCACATCTTTTTAATGCAGTCAAACTTACGTACATTTAAGCTTAGTTCATAAATTTAGACAACTGGAAATCCAAGTAGAGACATATGGGTGATTTATGTATATCATACCTTCTTTTACAGCTGTAAGTACTGCTTACACTTTTGCATGGTTAAGTGAAAATGTCCAGAGAGCGTGAGACCGGACCAGTTTTGTTGACGTTAAAACGTTTTGAGACTGTACCTTCTCGAGTTAACACATTTTCTTCTAATCTTTATTTTTGATTCATTAATCTCTATTCTATTCAGTTCGTTCCAGGATGAAAAACTGCAGCTCATTACAAAGCTCATTACCCTTGCTTGATAATTTATGTTTATTCATGTTGAGGTGGGTAGAATACAGCTACCTTTGTAGAATGACACTAACTCATCCCAAAGTATTTTCAGGCTTCTTCATGTAATGGTCTTTCTTCCAGGATTACATAGTTGGTGGGTTCAAAGAGACCAGAGAATTCATCACATGTAGCCTCTTCATTGTCTAAGGCTACATATCCTGGTCTTGGAGGCACCTTAGCCAGTCAGGTTTTCTGAATTTCATAAGTACATAGGTACCTAAGTATTGCCACACTGGGACAGACCAAAGGTCCATCAAGTCCAGCATCTTGTTTCCAACAGTGGCCAATCCAGGTCAGAAGTACCTGGCAGAAACCTCCAAGAATAACAAGAGTCTGGAATCCCAGAGTAGCAACATTCCATGTAGAACCCCAGAGAGTAGCAAGATTCCATTCAGAATCCCAAATACGTAAGTACATAAGTGTTGCCATACTGGGACAGAGCAAAGATCCATCAAGCCCAGCATCCTGTTTCCAACAGTGGCCAATCCAGGTCAGAAGTACCTGGCAGAAACCTCCAAGAATAACAAGAGTCTGGAATCCCAGAGTAGCAACATTCCATGTAGAACCCCAGAGAGTAGCAAGATTCCATTCAGAATCCCAAATACGTAAGTACATAAGTGTTGCCATACTGGGACAGAGCAAAGGTCCATCAAGTCCAGCATCTTGTTTCCAACAGTGGCCAATCCAGATCACAAATACATGGCAAGATCCCCAAAAAGTACAAAACATTTTATACTGCTTATCCCAGAAATAAGCAGCGGATTTTCCCAAGTCAATTTACGTTTCAACATTTTTTATTGATGAACTTTCATATAAACACTTTGTACAATCAAAATGCACCAAAAGTCAAAGAAGAAATAGTACGCAAAACAATCAATTTGCTACTTTCCGTCATCAATCTTTTAACATTTTTGCCCTCCCCCCCATCCCCCCATCCTCAATGATACCTTCCAAGACTTTCCGGTATGCATGCCAACTACAGGAACACGTATACAGTATATCAACATTATATTACCCCCAAGCATTACATAGATCTAAGAATTTCCCTCTTTAAAACTTTTTGTTTTTTGAATACTGTTCCATGTAACTTTATAAGATTTTATTTTACGCTAACCTTCCCTGTCGGCCTTACTTCCTACTCCCCTTCCCCCTTACAGGACCTCCCCCCCCCTGTTGTCCCTGAACCCTTCGAGTGCGTCTATGTGACTAATGAATCATAGATATGTACCAGAATTTAGTAAGCATATCATAGCATGTTAAGAATTAGGCTCCGGCCTCTCTGAGATAATGTGTCTAACATAGGGCCCCATATTTTTAGAAAACGTTTTCAGCGGCAATACCCTTTCGCTTCTCTTGCTTCCCATGTCATTAAAAGGTGTACTTGGTTACGCCAGTGCCAATAGTCAGGGGGTTTATCTGACGTCCAAGATTGTAAAATGCATTTTTTGGCTACTAAGCAGAGCTTACGGCATAACAAAGTCCCATGTGCAGGCAGGCCTTGAAATGCCCCCGGACAATCTAATAGCAACTGCAAGGGGGTGCCCGCTATGTTCCGTGATAATAGTGAGGATAAAAAGGTCACTATCTTTTTCCAAAAGCGTTGCACCTTTGCACAGTCCCAAAATGCATGAGAAAAAGAATTCTCCACCAGGTTACATTTCAGACATATTGGTGTATTGGTCCCTCCCATTCTAAAAAGTTGAAGTTGTGTACAATATGCTCTATGAACTACCCGGAATGTGCATTCTCTATAATTTGCTCCACTAATCAGTTGGGGGATGCTTCGAATGTAAGCTTCGATGTCCCAATTAGTTAAGTCTGCCCCCCATCTGTGTCGTAGCGGAGACCACTCCGCTCTCGCTGTCAAGGTCCACAGTTTCCCGTGGAGTTGTGATATTGTTGGGGCCTCATCTGATAATTCGTCAAAAAAGTTTTTGAGTTTGTCCCCAAGTTGAAACTTAAGTGCCTGAGCATCCAAGGACTGTACATAATGCTTTACCTGCCCATACCCAAAAATGTCTCCCCAGTTCACCTCCTCAGCGGGTATGAGCTCTCTTAAAGGCTTAATGTTTCCTTCAGCATCTAAAATTGTCTGCAAACATGTGAAACCCCTCCCTACCCACTGCTGGAAGACTAGGTTCTCCATTCCCGGGATAAACGTCGGGTTTCCTCTGATGGTCAGTAGAGGAGTGTGGTAGCCGTGTTAGTCCACTCTTAAGGTTATCAATAGAAATCAAACAAAATAAAACATGGAAAAGAAAATAAGATGATACCTTTTTTATTGGACATAACTTAATACATTTCTTGATTAGCTTTCGAAGGTTGCCCTTCTTCCTCAGATCGGATCCGATCTGAGGAAGAAGGGCAACCTTCGAAAGCTAATCAAGAAATGTATTAAGTTATGTCCAATAAAAAAGGTATCATCTTATTTTCTTTTCCATGTTTTATTTTGTTTGATTTCTATTGATAACTCTGATGGTCAGCAATTCTGAAGTATTCGGCTTACCCCCCAGTTTCTTTCCCAAAGTTTTCCATGCCTCCTTTAACGGAATTAAAAGAATACTGTTTTTGAGAGACCCTAACAGCAAGGTGTTATTGAGATGCAGCAAAGTAATTAAGTTATAAGGTCTGAAATAGGTTTTCTCTAATTCTATAGGGGAGTGTGTATTCGAGGAAAAAATCCAGTCTCTCACCAACCTCAATAAGCTAGCTTGATTGTAGTATTGTAGGTTAGGTAGGCCTAATCCGCCCTGCTTCCAAGCCCCCAGTAAAAACTGTAATTTAAGCTTAGCTTTTTTCTTTGCCCAGCAGAACCGCCCCACTAATTGATAGAAACGTTTGATATCCTTCTGAAGTAATCTCAGAGGTAGAACCTGTAAGACATATAACCACCTGGGCAAGGTCACCATTCGTATAAGACAGATTCGACCGATCAACGGCACCGGTAACAGCCTCCAAGCTTCCAGCTGTTTTTCTGTTTGACTAATTAACCCATTGACATTTAGCCTATAGATGTCCTCCGTCTGCGATGTAAGAAGGATCCCCAGATATCTAAAAGAACCATCTGTCCATCTCAGAGGGAAATCATCATTCCAAAGGGATCTAATAGTTACTGGAGTCGCCAGGGCCTCTGATTTATCTAGATGTAATTTGAAGCTGGAGTAATCTCCGAATTCCTCGAAAACTTCCAAAAGATTTTTTAGTGACACTCTAGGATTAGTAAGAATCACTAATAAGTCATCGGCGAACGCCGCGATTTTAAATTCCAGCATTCCCACCTGTACTCCCCGAATAGATCGAAGAGAGATGATATCTCGCATCAAAGGGTCCAGATATAAGGCAAAGAGCAATGGTGACAATGGACAGCCCTGTCGAGTCCCCCTATATAGCTCAAAACTCTCAGACCACTTTCCATTTATCAAGACCCTTGCTCGAGGCGAAGTATATAAGGCTTTAATTGCTTGTATAAACCAACCTGAGAATCCGTATTTATCCAAAACAGAAAACATGAATGACCACTTGACCCGATCAAAAGCCTTTTCGGCATCGAAGCTAACCACTAATGCTGGATCTGAGGACGTTTTGAGCTTTTCCAAGGACACCAAAATACTGCGCAAGTTCTTAGTGACAGAACGACCCTGAACAAATCCCACCTGTGCCTCATGGACAAGATGTGGCAGAACTCTCCCCAATCTATTAGCCAATATTTTAGCCAACAATTTTACCTCGTAATTCAATAGGGAGATAGGTCTATAAGAGGATACGAGCTGACCATCTCTCCCCGGCTTGGGCAGCACTACTATCTGGGCTAAATTAAGAGTTTCCAGAAGCATCCCCCTTGCCACCCACTCATTGAGTACTTTAGTCAATGTTGGGATTATATGGTCTCCCAGCAGTTTATAAAATTCAGTTTTAAGCCCATCGGGCCCCGGTGTTTTTCCCAATTTACTTTGGCCTATTGCCCAAGTAACTTCGTCACAACCTATAGGGTCATTCAGGTATTGTAACTCTGTCTGTTTCAACAGTGGGGTCTCAATATTCTGCAGATAAAGTTTACTCTGCAAACCCTGGTTTCCCCCGCTCTATAAAGTTGTTGATAGTATTCCTGAAAAGTATCTCTTATTTCCTTATCCTTGTGTAATAACCTCCCATCCTTGCCTTTAATAGCAGCTATGTGTCTGGAGGTATAGTGTGGAGCTAGCAGTTTAGCCAAAAATTTCCCACCCTTGTTTCCATGTTTATATAGCTGAAATCGATAATAGACGTGTGACTTTACTGCCCTTTCATGCAAGATAGAGTTTACTGCCGTCTGAAGCGAAATTAGTTCTTTGTGGCCCTTGGGGGGGTCGGGTTACGCCCATACTGGTTTTTTAATCGTGTAAGTTGTTTTTCCAACAGCAGCAGTTCCCGATCTCGTTGTTTTTTATAGTAACTAACATAACTGATAACATCCCCTCGGAGAACCGCCTTTGCTGCTTCCCAATACGTCAGTGTCTCTAGTACCGTTCCTTTATTGAAATGCTTATATTCCTCCCATTTAGCTATGAGATATTCCCTAAATTTGTCATTCTGATAGAGGTAGCTAGGAAATGTCCATCCCCCTGCTCCTTGAGATCTGTCATCTCCCCCCTGCCAAGTCATCGAAACTATGGCGTGATCAGAGATCACACAGGGACCTATCTCCGCTTCATTAATGTGTGTAAAACTCTCACGCGAAATTAGCAGATAATCAATCCGTGAGTGGGTTTGGTGGGCTCTGGATTGATGAGTATATTCCCTTTCTGTTGGGTATAGTGTACGCCATACATCTAATAAGTCTAATGTATTGCACATATCTGGGAGGCCCCTAATACTGGACTTCCCTTGGTTCAGTGGTGGATGAGATTTATCAATTTGTGGATCCCATGGAATATTAAAATCTCCACCCAACATCACCGGAAACGGCTCCAATTTAGCGAGGGCTACAGTTACTTGTTTGTAAAAGTTAAGATCTAGGGTATTTGGAGCGTACACACTGCCCAATACTAGCTGCCTCCTGGCAATTGTGACCGTACAAAAAACAATACGCCCCCCTGGATCTTTGTGCAAGTTGTGTATTTGGGAGACCACCCCCTTCCGAATAAGGATAGCCACTCCCCCTTTGTTACCCACCGCAGAGGAGGCTAAACAGTCCCCCACCCACCACTTAATCAGCTTTGCATGCTCCCCTTCTGACAAATGGGTTTCTTGCAAGAAGGCTATATCTGCTCCTATTCTTTGAAGATGTCGCAATATTTTCGATCGTTTAATTGGGGAGTGTATACCTCCCACATTCCAAGTAATTATCTTAATCATCGGACATAAGAGAGACACACATTATCCACAGTTGAAAAAAATCTGTTGTTATGCAAGAGAAGCCATCCCAGCCTATGGCCTCCCTTCTGTTGACATACCATCTGCGCTGTTTTCCTGAATACAATGTAAACCCTGGTACACCATTCACGTTTAACAACTGCGATCACACATTTACCCTTCCGTATTAGCACTTTCCATTGTCGGACTCTCCCTATTCGAACCCCTCTTCCCAACCCCCCCTCTTCCCTCCCCCCCTTCTGTACCCTCCCCTCCTTCCATGTGCTTCCTTATAGGAAGCCATCACGTTATAACGCTTACCCACCCATTCTTCTCATCATAGTAACATAGTAAATGACGGCAGAAAAAGACCCGCATGGTCCATCCAGTCTGCCCTACAAGATAAACTCACATGTGTTACTTTTTGTGTATACCTTACCTTGATTTGTATCTGTCCTTTTCAGGGCACAGAACGTGTAAGTCTGCCCAGCACTATCCCCGCCTCCCAACCACCAGCCCCGCCTCCCACCACCGGCTCTGGCACAGACCGTATAAGTCTTCCCAGCACTATCTCCGCCTCCCGCCACCGGCTCTGCCACCCAATCTTGGCTAAGCTCCTTAGGATCCATTCCTTTACTCCATCTTCCTAATTCTGTTTTTAATGTTGCACAGTTCACACGGTGGCTTAAGATGTGATGTACGAGAAGCAAATTATAGATAAATGAGACCAGTAATAAAAAATGCAAATGCAAAGGACATATAATAGAGGATATTCCAAAATAATGACATAGGGATTTGGTTTTACCCTAACTCCCCTTTAATTATTGCCCCCCCCTGCTAACCTTCTAACATATTCCAAGATTTAAGGTTCTCTTCATAGTCCCCAACTTAAACTTCCCCCTGATATTCTAAGCACTCTAGTCATAATAATAATAATAATATCTGGAATTAAATACCATCTTAAACAATTAACAGGTCAGCCTCCTTCATTTTAAAGGCTCTTTCTTATCTTATCTCCAACTGGTGTGGATCCCTCCACAGCATATAGTAAGGTAAAGGATCTCATCCAATGGTGAAGCAATGTAGATCTGTCCACTTTGTTATAGAAGCTGGTTAGCTCATACAGGCTCTGTATCTTCAGAGATTGTGGTATCCGAAAGTTCCAGCTTTGCCACGAAGTCCTGCGCTTCCTTTTCAGGCGTGAAGGAACGTACTGTACCCTTGTGTGTTATTTTCAAAGCAGCAGGGTATTGCAAATTGAAACGAATTTTCAAAGCAAAAAGTTTAGAGCACATTGGTGAAAATGCCCTTCTTTTAGCTGCGATCCCTGCCGAATAATCCTGGAGACCTTGTTATTTTCATACGTCAAAGAGTGATTTGATCTTGCTGCTTGTAGGATATAGTGTTTGTGCGCAAAATTGAGCATCTTGCATAGGACCATGCGCGGCTTAACACTGTCCAGCTGGCGAACTCCCAACCATCGCGCTCTTTCAATTCTCAAAGGACCGAGGTCCGCAGGAAATTCAATGCTTTTTGTCAGCCATTGTTCCAGAATTCTCTCCAGCTGTCTACCCCCTAGCGCTTCAGGCAGACCCACCAGGCGGATATTATTCCGCCTGGAACGGTTCTCCAAGTCTTCGAGTTTAGCGTCAAAATCTGTCAGTTTTTTCTGTATGTTTTGTTGTGCATTTTCCACTCCCTCCAGCCTTGTTTCCACCTCGCTGGTTCTGGTTTGAAACGCGACGCATTCTTTAGTTAACTCCTCTAATTTAGTGTTTAACTTGTCCAGATTAATATCAAGTTTTTGATCCAGTGGAGCCAGCTGTCGATCTAACAGTTCCTCCATCGCCACTGTTAGCTCCGAAGTAATCTCCGCCACCCATGCGGATGATAGCGAGGGGCCCGTTTCGGGAGAGGACGTCGCCATTTTGTCTTCCACCAGCTTTCCCCTCTGCCGGTCCTTTTGTGCTGATTTTGCTGCCATGATCGGTTCACCGCTAGTCCCAGATTACCAGGTACCGCCGCTGAGTCTTGTGGCGTTGGGTGCGATTTTGGGGAGATCGATTTGCTTGCAGATAAGGAGATGAACAGGCAGGCTATGGAGAGCAGCTCACATGCGACCGCTCTCCACCATAGCATCACGTGATCCCTCCTCCCAAGTCAATTTAATAATGGTCTATGGACTTTTCCTTTAGGAAGCCGCCCATCCAGACCCTTTTTAAAACCCCGCTAAGATAGTTGCCTTTACCACATTCTCTGGCAACGAATTCCAGAGTTTAATTACACGTTGAGTGAAGAAATATTTTCTCCGATTCATATTAAATTTACTACTTTGTAGCTTCATCGCATGCCCCCTAGTCCTAGTATTTTTGCAAAGAGTAAACAAATGATTCACGTCTACCCGTTCCACTCCACTCATTATTTTATAGACCTCTATCATATCTCTCCTCAACTGTCTCTTCTCCAAGCTGAAGAGCCCTAGATGCTTCAGCCTTTCCTTATAGGGAAGTTGTCCCAACCCCTTTATCATTTTTGTCACCCTTCTCTGTACCTTTTCTAATTCTACTATATCTTTTTTGATATGCGGTGACCAGAACTGAACACAATATTCGATGTCCGGTCGCACCATGGGCCGATACAAAGGCATTATAACGTCCTTTCCTAATAATACCTAACATTCTATTTGCTTTCTTAGCCACCGCAACACACTGAGCAGAAGGTTTCAACGTATCATCAGCGACGACACCTAGATCCCTTTCTTGGTCGGTGACTCCTAACGTGGAACCTTGCATTACATAGCTATAGTTCGGGTTCCTCCTTCCCGCATGCATCACTTTGTACTTGCTCACATTCATGAGAGGGATTTGCATGCAGTGGAGGCAGTGCATTCAAATCTCTCTCATGAATATTCATTGTGGATATCCGGAAGCCAGACTGGCTGGGGTGCCTTCAGGACCAGGTTTGAGAACCACTGGTCTAAGGTTTTCACAATCATGACTTTTGTATTCTGTATAACGAAAGGAGAGCCTTGATCCCATGACTGTCTTCTCTGTTATCCCATCTCCCCGTTCCAGCCATAAGCAATCATCGCACAGCTCTGAGTTGGAAGCCCCCCCCCCCCTATTTCCCAGTATGAATCTGTGTAGATTGGGTGCTAATTATGGGCTCCTGAGTGTCCCTATAATGCTTTAGGACAGAAGTCAGTGTACAGAAAATCATCTTCAATTCCTGGGCGCTGCTTGATTAAGACTGGGAGCATTGAGGGAAGGTGATGCTGAACAGTGCAGCTCTCTCTCACTCCCCCCCCCCCCCCTCCCGGTGTACTATACATCTTCAGAAATCTTCTGTGATCCAGCACCAGTGGCAGCTTTTCTCACAGGCTGCCTGTGACCTACGCTGGGCCTTTCTCCCTGCCTCATCCCACCCCTTATGATGTAACTTCCTGTTTTCGGAAGGATGGGATAGATCAGAGGGAAAGGTAGGGGGCAGGCCGGGGGGGGGGGGGGGGGAGGGAGGCAAGCCTGTGAGTAAAGCTGCTCTGCTGGTTCTCCAGCATGGAAGACTTCTGAACAGGTATTGTACACCAGGGGAATGAGCGAGAGCCCTACATTTTGCCCTTGAAGGAACATTTGCTGCAGGCCTTTTAAACCTCATGATGTTCATATGAGATGCAGGCAGCATGCCAGGTTTTCACTGCTGTTTCCACACCATGATTTGCTCACCAGTCTTTTCTCTCCCTGCAATCAATGGATTTCCCTGTGGCTCTTCACAAGACTCTGACGATTGACTGTTATCCTGATCTGACCTGAATGCTTTAGTTGCAGTGAAGAATGAATGAATGAAAAATTAACATAATCTCTTTCCTGTGTTGGCCTTGATAATGTGATAGATGCAAAGGTAGGCGATGGCGACGGTGGGAGAGGGTTGGCGGCGGGAGGGGGGTCCAGAGGGTCGTCGGCAGGGGTGGGGGTGGGTTCAAAGTTGGTGGCGGCGGGGGTGGCGGCAATGGGGGGGGCGGTCGGCAGTGCCGGGGGGGCTAAAATGTGCCCCCTCACCTCGGGCGCTGGACCCCCCTCCCACCGAAGTTTGGCTACGCCCCTGGTCCCGCAATTCCTAATACCGGCCCTGACCACGGTGACCTCTCCGTAGCAGACGGGAATGAGGCAGCGCTTCAGAAGCTCGTGCCCCTGCCCCCCCCCCCCCCTTGGACTGGGCATGAGCACAAGAGCTTTGCTTACACACAGCTTTTGTGTGTATGCCCCTGGCACAATCCTGCTGCTAAACTTCCTAATGCTCAACGCTAACAGCGCTCATATCATTTGCATACTATTAACGTTGAGCATTAGGAAGTTGTTTTTGGGCGCTGCTGTGGCGGTATTTTCTGACGCTGTTCTGTACAGTGCCAGAGTTTTGAGCATTTGAGCCACATGTATTTCATTTCATGGATCCAGAGCAATTGATTTAAGAATTAACTGGCTCGGCACTGAAAAGCATTTAAATGGCCTAATATTCAGCCAGTGCTGGCACTGGGGTTTAATTTAATTCATAGCCACTTCAGGCAGGTGGACCCAGGCCCATGCCCACCCCCACCTGTTACACTTGTGGTGGTAAATGTGAGCCCTCCAAAACCCACCCGAAACCCACTGTACCCACATGTAGGTGCCCCCCTTCACCCATAAGGGCTATGATAGTGGTGTACAGTTGTGGGGAGTGGATTTGGGGGTTTGGGGGGGGGGGCTCAGCACACAAGGGAAGGGAGCTATGGACGGGAGCAATTTAGGAAGTCTACTGCAGTGCCCCCTAGGGTGCCTGGTTGGTGTCCTGGCATGTGAGGGGGACCAGTGCAGTACGAATGCTGGCTCCTCCCACGACCAAATGCCTTGGATTTGGTCGTTTTTGAGATGGGCGTCCTCGGTTTCCATTATTGGCGAAAACCGAAGTCAACCATCTCTAAGGCCGACCTAAATGTTGAGATTTGGGCGTCCCCGACCATATTATCGAAACGAAAGATGGATGCCCATCTTGATTCGATATTTCCCCACCCCTTTGCGGCGCCGTCCTTAGAGATGGGCACCCTTAGAGATGGTTGTCCCCGTTTGATTATGCCCCTCCACGTAAACTGCTTTGAACGTAGTTGCAAAAAAAAACAAAACACAGAAAGGCAGTATATCAAGTCCTATTCCCTTCCTTTTATAAATGTTATTACTATTTGTGTTTTCCTGTTTCCTCCAGGACTGCAGTCTTTGACTGTGACCATCCGAATACCACTCAGAAGGACCAACAGGAATGTTTCTATCCCATGTCCCGTTATGGAAATAGGATATCATACCAGCCTCTTCTAAAACTATGAAAGTAGCACAGTAATAAATTCACTGCTTTTTCGGTTTCCTAAGACAGGGAGATTAGACACTGGATGATCAGGGACAGAATCTTGGAATCAAACCTTGACTTCAACATCAACTTGACTATGAGATGCTTTAATAATGGAGGAATGTACCTTCGAGTCAATGAAGAACTGAAGATGCTGACAAGCTATGATAACAGAAAGTCCTTCCCTTCTTTTACAGATTGTGAAGGGAATGAGTTTAAAAAGCAATAGCTAGACCGACCGAGATCCCTGGAGTATAGTGGCTATCTTAGTAATGTCTACTGGGGACAAGCTAGGAAATAAGGTATTCGTATCAAGCCGGCCATCGTTATTATTACAGGCACTTTCATGTCCAGGTTGTTAGGGCAACAGAGGAGTTCTGGAGGCAGCAGTTACTTTGATCAGACACTGCTGTAATGATTTTTATCAGACAAACTACTGATGATGTACCGTAGGAATCTTGCATTGCATAAACCAACTTTGCACAGTGAAATGCAGCCCTACAGGCATGGCGACAGTGAACAGGTCCAAACGCTTTTCTGACCAGAGATGAGGATTTCTAGCTTCTGTCTCTCTGATCCTTCAACTCAATCTGACCCCGTGATCTACTGTTTACAGGAAAAACAAAATGAAAAGGGCGACGACCAAAGAAGTGCCAACAAGGGATATTTATTAAAAATGCCACAAAAAAAATCAACTAAAAAAACATACTCTCCATAGGGGTGTATAAAAATGATATCAAGACTCAACACAGTCCTGTGTTTTGGCGCGCAGTGCGCCTGCTTCAGGAGTCTCAACTTCAGCTGAACTTGTAAATCCCTTGCACTGTCTAAAGACAGATATAAACACAAGGGTTACTATATGGCTGCAGAAAACGAAGGACAGATTGATCCAGTCCGGGTTTTACACCCAGACTTTATCAAGCAGCCCCCCACACTGTCGGGCTGTGATGGCAAAATGAAGTACATAAGTATTGCCACACTGGGACAGACCAAAAAGGCCCATCAATCCCAGCATCCTGTTTCCAACAGTGGCCAATACAGGTCACAAATACCTGGCAAGATCCCCAAAAAAGTACAAAACATTTTATGCTGCTTATCCCAGAAAGAGTGGATTTTCCCCATCCAATTTAATAATGGTCTATGGACTTTTCTTTTAGGAAGCTGTCCAAACCTTTTTAAAACTCTGCTAAGCTATCCGCCTTTACCACATTTTCTGGCAACGAATTCCAGAGTTTAATTACATGTTGAGTGAAGAAACATTTTTTCTGATTCGTATTAAATTTACTACATTGTAGCTTCATCGCATGCCCCCTAGTCCTAGTATTTTCGGAAAGCGTAAACAAACGATTCACGTCTACCTGTTCCACTCCATTCATTATTTTATAGACCTCTATCATATCTCCCCTCAGCCGCCTTTTCGCCAAGCTGAAGAGCCCCAGCCGCTTCAGCCTTTCCTCATAGGGAAGTCGTCCCATCCCCTTTATCATTTTTGTCGCCCTTCTCTGCACCTTTTCTAATTCCACTATATCTTTTTTGAGATGCGGCGACCAGAATTGAACACAATATTCGAGGTGCGGTCACACCATGAAACCAGCTGCTAAAAGTAGTGCAGCTGATGAATAACCTGAACAATTCGTTTTGGCAACAAAAAACCAAAAGGCCACAGGACTGCATTGAGTCTTGATATCATTAGATTGTAAGCTCTTTGAGCAGGGACTGGCTTTCTTCTATGTTTGTGCAGAGCTGTGTACGCCTTGTAGTGCTATAGAAATGCTAAATAGTAGTAGTAGTAGCATTTTATAGATCACTATGGACTGTATGTTTTTTAGTTGATCTTTGTTCGTGGGTGAGAGATGGGTAGTGCTCCAGAACTCAGCTCCCAAAGCACAGGGGACAGAGGATCTCTGTATTCCTTGGGTTTTTTGATATATTTTCTATCTAGCTGTGTCCTGTGGGGATTTCAGCTCAGTCAAAACTAGAATCTGTCGGGCTTCAATACCATTTGTGTTTTGGGGGGTGTGGGGGAGTTTCACTGTTCTTATACTTCTCTCCTAACCAGTGCATTTTTTCTAGCGAAAGAGGTGCCGGTACTCAAATGCCAGGCTACCCTTCAGGGGTGGGATGATCACTGAGGGACCCACCCCACAATAGCCAGTCTCCCCCCCCCCCAGAATCTATGACAAGGCAGAACTGGCATGCAGAGCCTGACCTTTTTCATTAAAACTTGGGGACTTTTCAGGGGAGTCACATATGTAAAAATTAATTCCTACACGTAACAGCTTAGAACACATAAACATTATAATCAGTTAAAAGCCATTGGTTGGGTGAAGTGCTGGAGTTTTTTGTTACATTTGTACCCCACGCTTTCCCACTCATGGCAGGCTCAATGCGGCTTACATGGGGCAATGGAGGGTTAAGTGACTTGCCCAGAGTCACAAGGAACTGCCTGTGCCTGAAGTGGGAATTGAACTCAGGTCCTCAGTTCCCCAGAACCAAAGTCCACCACCCTAACCACTAGGCCACTCCTCCACTGTTGCTACTATTTGAGATTCTACATGGAATGTTGCTATTCCACTAGCAACATTCCATGTAGAAGTCGGCCCTTGCAGATCACCAATGTGGCCGCGCAGGCTTCTGTGAGTCTGACGTCCTGCACGTATGTAGAAGCCTGCGCAGCCTTCTACATGGAATGTTGCTACTGGAATAGCAAGATTCCATGCAGAATCTACAATAGTAGCAACATTCCATGTAGGATCTCCAATAGTATCTATTTTATTTTTGTTACATTTGTACCCCGCGCTTTCCCACTCATGGCAGGCTCAATCCGGCTTACATGGGGCAATGGAGGGTTAAGTGACTTGCCCAGAGTCACAAGGAGCTGCCTGTGCCTGAAGTGGGAATCGAACTCAGTTCCTCAGGACCAAGGTCCACCCTTGCAGATCACCAATGTGGCCGCGCAGGCTTCTGCTTCTGTGAGTCTGACGTCCTGCGCAGCCTTCTACATGGAATGTTGCTAGTGGAATAGCAACAGAATCTTCAATAGTAGCATCATTCCATGTAGAATCTCCAATAGTAGCAACATTCCATGTAGAATCTCCAATAGTATCTATTTTATTTTTGTTACATTTGTACCCTGCGCTTTCCCACTCATGGCAGGCTCAATGCGGCTTACATGGGGCAATGGAGGGTTAAGTGACTTGCCCAGAGTCACAAGGAGCTGCCTGTGCCTGAAGTGGGAATTGAACTCAGTTCCTCAGGACCAAGGTCCACCCTTGCAGATCACCAATGTGGCCGCGCAGGCTTCTGCTTCTGTGAGTCTGACGTCCTGCGCAGCCTTCTACATGGAATGTTGCTAGTGGAATAGCAACAGAATCTTCAATAGTAGCATCATTCCATGTAGAATCTCCAATAGTAGCAACATTCCATGTAGAATCTCCAATAGTATCTATTTTATTTTTGTTACATTTGTACCCTGCGCTTTCCCACTCATGGCAGGCTCAATGCGGCTTACATGGGGCAATGGAGGGTTAAGTGACTTGCCCAGAGTCACAAAGAGCTGCCTGTGCCTGAAGTGGGAATTGAACTCAGTTCCTCAGGACCAAAGTCCACCACCCTAACCACTAGGCCACTCCACTTGTGATTCAGGCCACACTGGGGACCTGAATCACAAGTTTATGGGCCCCTGGGCCAACTAGCACATAGGATCCCCCTCCCTTCCCAGCTGCAACTGTACTCCTTTATTAGCCATGCGTTTTGTCTAGCAAAAAAGGTGCTGGTACTCAAATGTCAGGCTACCCTTCAGGGGTGGGGTGATCACTGAGGGACCCACTCCACAATAGCCAGGCCCCCACAGAATCTATGACAAGGCAGCATTGGCGTGCAGAGCCTGACCTCTTTCATTAAAACTTGAGGGTTCAAGGGTCAATTTTAGCAGACAACAGAAAAGGTGCTGGTACTCAGTACCTCCAAGTACCCCCTCAAAAAAAAGCCCTGTCTATTAGACATCACTACCCTCCACAGCTCAGCTCCCACTGCATTCCTCCAGCCCAGGAACTCTCTTTGGAGACTTAGGTGTCCCAGTAGCTGTCACTATAAGATGAAGATGTGTTGGGAGATAAGGGGGTGGTGAGCGCAACTTCCACAGTGTTCCCAAAATGAAAAAGGCAGGAACTAGATTCAGGAATGGACCTGGCCATTAGGCGGACTCTAGCAGTCCTGTATTTAAAATGATAAAATAACTGTAACATAGCCTAACATAGTAGGTGACGGCAGAAAGAGACCTGTACGGTCCATCCAGTCTGCCCGACAAGATAAACTCATATGTGCTACTTTATATGTATATCTGACCTCGATTTGTGTCTACCATTTTCAGGGCACAGACCGTAGAAGTCTGCCCAGTACTAGCCCCGCCTCCCAACCACCGGTGCTGCCACCCAATCTCCGCTAAGCTTCTGAGGATCCATTCCTTCTGTACATCTCGGTGTCATCACCAAGTGGTATGGTAAGGAATTGCAGCACATCTGCAACAGCCCCATTTTCCAGCCAGCCTGGAGAAGAAGTGATGAAACATAAAGCTACTTCACAGAGCAATGACACACCCTGCTGGGGAGAGCCAGAACCAGAACCACAGCTAGACAGATGGCTTCCTCATTTCCTGAGTCTTTCTGCCTTTATGTTCGTTCCAGTGTTGTCATGTCTGGACTGAATAATGTTTATTCTCCTCAGCTGACTCTCTGGCCAGTGTCTGGTTGCCCACTCTTCATTTCCAGCTGAACACCTCCCGGCACCACAGAAAATTAACAGCAGCTAAGAGGCCCGGTTTATTTGTAAATACTTCTGTGGAAGATACCCTGAGTAGATCTGATAGTAGTCCAAAATTCACATACATGATATGGAGATCTTTGCTTCCTTTGGTCCTAGTTGTGGCTTGGAAGACTGAAAGCTGGCTCTTTGGCCATGAGGTATCTGTGCAGTGTCTCTAATACCTTCTACATGGTGCGACCGCACCTTGAATATTGTGTTCAATTCTGGTCGCCGCATCTCAAAAAAGATATAGAAAGATGCAGAGAAGGGCAACAAAAATGATAAAGGGGATGGGACGACTTCCCTATGAGGAAAGCCTAAGCGGCTAGGGCTCTTCAGCTTGGAGAAACGGCGGCTGAGGGGAGATATGTTAGAGATCTATAAAATAATGAGTGGAGTTGAACGGGTAGATGTGAAGTGTCTGGTCACGCTTTCCAAAAATACTAGGACTAGGGGGCATGCGATGAAGCTACAATGTAGTAAATTTAAAACGAATTGGAGAAAATGCTTCTTCACTCAACGTGTAATTAAACTCTGGAATTCGTTGCCAGAGAATGTGGTAAAGGCGGGTAGCTTAGCGGAGTTTTAAAAAGGTTTGGATGGCTTCCTAAAGGAAAAGTCCATAAACCATTATTAAATGGACTTGGGGAAAATCCACTATTTCTGGGATAAGCAGTATAAAATGTTTTGTAGTTTTTCGGGGATCTTGCCGGGTATTTGTGACCAGGATTGGCCACTGTTGGAAACAGGATGCTGGGCTTGATGGACCTTTGGTCTTTCCCAGTATGGCAATACTTATGTACTTATGGTCACTCATTCTGTTATTTTACACAACTTTAAGAACATAAGAATAGCCATAATGGGTCAGACCAATGGTCCATCTAGCCCAGTATCCTGTTTTCCAGCAGTGGCCAATCCAGGTCACAAGTACCTGGCAGAACCCAAATCGTGGCAACATTCCATGTAGAACCCCAAAGAATAGCAAGATTCTGGAATCCTAAAGAGTGACAAGATTCCATACAGAATCTCAGAGTAGCAACATTCCATACTACAAATCCCAGGGCAAGCAGTTGCTTCCCACGTCTGCCTCAATAGCAGACATAGTAACATAGTAACATAGTAGATGACGGCAGAAAAAGACCTGCACGGTCTATCCAGTCTGCCCAACAAGATAACTCATATTTGCTGCTTTTTGTGTATACCCTACTTTGATTTGTACCTGTGCTCTTCAGGGCACAGACCGTATAAGTCTGCCCAGCACTATCCTCACCTCCCAACCACCAGCCCTGCCTCCCAACCACCGGCTCTGGCACAAACCGTACAAGTCTGTCCAGCACTATCCCCGCCTCCCAACCACCAGCCCCGCCTCCCACCACCGGCTCTGGCACAGACCGTATAAGTCTGCCCAGCACTATCCCCGCCTCCCAACCACCGGCTCTGGCACGGACCGCATAAGTCTGCCCAGTACTATCCCTGCCTCCCAACCACCAGCCCCGCCTCCCGATCTTGACTAAGCTCCTGAGGATCCATTCCTTCGGCACAGGAGTCCTTTATGCTTATCCCACGCATGTTTGAATTCCGTTACCGTTTTCATTTCCACCACCTCCCGCGGGAGGGCATTCCAAGCATCCACTACTCTCTCCGTGAAAAAATACTTCCTGACATTTTTCTTGAGTCTACCCCCCTTCAATCTCATTTCATGTCCTCTCGTTCTACCACCTTCCCATCTCCGGAAAAGGTTAGGGTTAGGGTTTTTCCTCCAGGAATCTGTCCAAACCTCTCACCCCTTCCATCTTTTGGATAGTGGCACTGCTCATGTCTCTTGAGACTCCTTATAAATAACATCTCATCATTTTATTGTTCACTGTTGTCTCTTTTATATCTTTTCATGACCACAGACCAGATTCTCTGACTGAGGGCTGCAGGAAAATGTCTTTTATATTGGTCCCCTTGGTGCTCTCATTCCACTAATATGAGTCACCCCTGCCTTCTCTCGCCCTGGGGGCTGAGTGCACCTTCTTCATGGCATGCCCGGGGGCGCTGCTAACTCTAAATCTTTAAAGCGCAGGGCACAGCACGGCAACTGAGCCACAAAGCTGCTTTTATTGAGTCTAACATCCTCACATGACCTCCATCTAAACTCAAAGCCTTGTCACATTTACCGTCAACTCTCGCTGTCTAACTGCACAGCAATTTTCTGCCACCCATCCATTTCTCCTAAGTCTTTACTCTTGCAATTATTGCTGAAAAGCTCGAATCTAGCATCTTTATTGTACTTAAATCATCCCCAGGTCCTTGCTCAGCTCTCCTTTTTTTTTTATCAGCAGCCTCTCACCTTTCCATTGCCACTTCTACAAGAATAAAACTTCCAATTGATTTGCTCTACTGTTAAAAATTCATTCACCCCAGTTAAGAGCGTTTTACAGTGAGAGGGAATTCTTTCATGGAGATGGACCTCTCTGTTTGTTTGGTTCCTTGGGGGGATAGTCCTTGGCGCAGTTGATTGCCGTGAAGCATTCGTGTTGGACATTTCGGGCCCTGGCTGGCTATTTCTAGAAAGTTTCCTTTAGGATCACCTCTCGCTTAGACTATTGCAACTTGCTTCTCACAGGTCTCCCACTTAGCCATCTCTCTCCTCTTGGATCTGTTCAAAATTCTGCTGCACGACTAATATTCCGCCAGGGTCGTTATGCTCATATTAGCCCTCTCCTCAAGTCACTTCATTGGCTCCCTATCCGTTTCCGCATACAGTTCAAACTCCTCTTATTGACCTATAAGTGCATTCACTCTGCAGCTCCTCAGTACCTCTCCACTCTCATCTCTCCCTACATTCCTCCCCGGGAACTCCGTTCACTGGGTAAATCTCTCTTATCTGCACCCTTCTCCTCCACCACTAACTCCAGACTCCGTTCCTTTTATCTTGCTGCATCATATGCCTGGAATAGACTTACTGACCCGGTACGTCAAGCTCCATCTCTGGCCGTCTTCAAATCTAAGCTAAAAGCCCACCTTTTTGATGCTGCTTTTAACTCTTAACCCTTATTCACTTGTTCATAACCCTTATTTTATCATCTTCACTTTAATATTCCCTTATCTCTTGTTTGTCCTGTTTGTCCTAATTAGATTGTAAGCTCTGTGGAGCAGGGACTGTCTCTTCATGTTCAAGTGTACAGCGCTGCGTACGTCTAGTAGCGCTATAGAAATGATAAGTAGTAGTAGTAGTCTTGGGATTCCGGAATCTTGCTACTCTTTGGGATTCTGCACGGAATCTTGCTACTCTTTGGGATTCCGGAATCTTGAAACTCTTTGCCCTTATCCCTTATTTGTCCTGTTTGTCTGTCCTAATTAGATTGTAAGCTCTGTCGAGCAGGGACTGTCTCTTCATGTTCAAGTGTAAAGTGCTGCATACGTCTAGTAGCGCTATAGAAATGATAAGTAGTAGTAGTAGTCTTTGGGATTCCAGAATCTTGCTATTATTTGGGATTCTGGAATCTTGCTACTCTTTGGGATTCCGGAATCTTGCTACTCTTTGTCCTTATCTCTTGTTTGTCCTGTCTGTCTGTCCTAATTAGATTGTAAGCTCTGTCGAGCAGGGACTGTCTCTTCATGTTCAAGTGTACAGCGCTGCATATGTCTAGTAGCACTAAGTAGTAGTAGTAGTAGTCTTTGGGATTCCGGAATCTTGCTACTCTTTGGGATTCTGGAATCTTGATACTCATTGGGATTCTGCACAGAATGTTGCTACTCTTTGGGATTCCGGAATCTTGCTACTCTTTGGGATTCCTGAATCTTGGTACTCTTTGGGATTCCAGAATCTTGGTACTCTTTGTCCTTATCCCTTATTTGTCCTGTTTGTCTGTCCTAATTAGATTGTAAGCTCTGTCGAGCAGGGACTGTCTCTTCATGTTCAAGTGTACAGCGCTGCGTACGTCTAGTAGCGCTATAGAAATGATAAGTAGTAGTAGTGATTATTTTTGCTAATTTTTTTCAGAAATGCAACATTTGCTTTAGTAATAAATGTACTGCCACATTAATTATTTTCCTGATAGTATTCAGGGATCCCTTAGGGTGTTAAAGCCCTGATATTTTGTGGTAATTTTTATTCTAGCCTCGCTTTGCTGTTCTTTCCTTGGAAAAATCAATTAATTCTTTTTACATAGTCTATCAAATATTTCCTACTTAGCGTCAGTGTCTCCCCCTCAGCAGGGCAAGAGAGGGCAGACATTTCCATACTCGCAGACTTTGAAGAGCTAATTTTTAAAGCTTGAATGGTTTTCTAATAACCCAGCACATGCAAAGCTGTTCATAAAAGGTTCTCCGATGACTACTTGATCGCCGTCTCTCAGGCGCTGCCACAATATCTCAGAAGGACAATAGAAACTTAGAAAAATATTAATAAGAACAGGGACTGTATGTTTTCACAGAACTGGCTTGTGGGGTTCCTCCGAGACAATACTTAGAGAGGATTCATTTGCCGTTTATTTTATTTACTTCATGACATTTGATATACTGTCGATTAGAGAATGACATGGGGACGGGGAACCGTAGTAACCGCGGGGATGGGGACAGAGCTCACGGGGATGGGGCGAGGATGGGGACAGAGTCCACAGGGACGGGGACAGGGGACAAACTTTGTCCCCGTGTCATTTTCTACTTTGAAGTCTGTTAATGAACTGTACTGTTATTTATGTTTGAGTGATGCCTACAAAGATATTTTGATTTTTTTTTTTGGAAAAACAAGCAAACATACTGGCCACAACTAGCAAAATTTGCATGGGAGACCCTGTACATCCTGCTACCAGCACATCTTCTAAGAAGACAACTTCTATTCCAGGAAGGACTGTGGAAGACAGGAGAGCTAGATTGAATCCTGAGATTGTTGATGATTTCTTATTTATCCACAGATTAAAAAAACATAACAGTGCTTTATAGGGCATATTTTTCCCCTCTAGGGCATACAGAAAGGGTTGTATTTTATACCCCTGGACATTTTAACAGTGTGAATTAGGATTCTTTGGTGTAGTAGCAATCAGCTATTGTTGGGGTTGGAAGGGTAGAGGGTGGTGGTGGGAAGGAGGGTTATTATAGCTGCCCATTGTTATTATTGTTCTCTATTTGTAATTTAAACACAACAGTTGCACAGCATATTGTTCCTCTTTATACTTTAATAAAAAGATTTAAATATAAAATCATAAGTGTTTAAGGCTTCTGCAGATGAGGACAGAGCCCATGGGGACGGGGCAGGGACAGGGACAGAACCTGTGGTGACAGGGCAGGGATGGAGGCAGAACCCACGGGGACGGAGACAAACTTTGTCCCCATGTCATTCTCTACTGTCAATCACATCTATAATGTTGCTAAGCAGTTTACAAGAGCATTTCTTAAGTGGACAGAAGGGAAGAAGAAAGGGAGGAGAGAGCGAGCGAGAAGATGATGACGAGAGATCATGCAGGAGGTGCACAGGGAAGGCAAAAAGCAAGAAAAATGGTTGACTAATGTGATAATTACATGAGAGGGCCATATGTAAGCTGGAATGGCCAGGTTTTGACTTGCTTCTCGAGAGAGAAGGTTGCAGTCTTGGATATTCCAAAGCTGTGATCTGGCATAACAAAAAGCGGTGTTACGACAACATACATGACATTGTGGGAAGCCTATTGACTGTTTATTTAGAAATAGAGTTGCAGGGGGACAGAAATTCCACCCATCCCCAATGGAATCTAACCCATTCCCACCAAGATCCATTCCATCCCCACACTTAATCTCCTTCATCCCCACCCATACCCACAGTTGTTGACGCTATCATTTACTTGCTTACAGTCCTCTGTTTCCTCCCAACCTCAACAGCCTCCAGTCCAGTGTTTTTTTGGATGGCATTCACTATTCAACCAATGAGTGTTCCAAGCCTCAGTCTCGTGTTCCAGCTGTGGAGGAGTAGCCTAGTGGTTAGTGCAGTGGACTTCGATCCTGGGGAACTGGATTTGATTCCCACTGCAGCTGCTTCTGACTCTGGACAAGTCACTTAACTGTCTGTTGCCCCAGGTACAAATAAGTAAACTGCTTTGAATGTAGTTGCAAAAGCCACAGAAAGGCAGAATATCAAAACCCATTAACAAGATTCCATGCACAGTCTCAAAGAGTAGCAACATTCCACGTAGAACCCCAAAGGACAGCAATATTCCAGAATCTCAAGGAGTGGAGGAGTAGCCTAGAGGTTAGTGCAACGAACTTTGATGCTGGGGAACTGGGTTTGGTTCCCACTGCAGCTCCTTGTGACTCTAGGCAAGTCACTTAACCCTCCATTGCCCCTGGTACAAAATAAGTACCCTGAATATATGTAAACCGCTTTGAATGTAGTTGCAAAAACCACAGAAAGGCAGTATATCAAGTCCTATTTCCCTTCCTCTCTCTATATATTCCAAGCCTCATTCTGGTGCTCCAATTGCCTCTCTCAGTGCATTTCAAGCCTCATTCTGGAGTCACCAATCCCACGGCAACTTCTTCCACACCTGTGGGTTCCATGGGATTCCCACAATCCCCATTCCAGTGCAATCCTCTATTTTGAAACTCATAATATTCTGTCCACTGCACAATCTGCTTTTCATAAAGGTTTCAGCACAGAGACACTTTTAGGTACTGTACATTCTGAGATATATATCCAGTTAGCCCACGGTCAGTAAATGATATTATTACAATTTGATTAGTCTGTAGTTTTTGATTTAATAGACTATGATTTATTGCTCCATCTATTGAGTTCAATTGGTATATCAGGTAGAGTGTTTTTAAGGTTAAGGGGGTTTCTTTGCGATAGATCTTAGAGAGTCAAATGGGTAAATTCAGTTTCTGAACAATGGAAAATGAGATGTGGAGCTCCTCAGGAATCCTCACTTTCTCCTATTTTTTTCAATATAGTTACAGTGGCATACCAAGGGTGGGGCGGTGGGGGGCAGTCTACCCCGGGTGCATGCTGCAAGGGGGTGCAGGGAGCAGCTGTGTAGCTGTCGGCTCCACCAGTTCCCTGCTCCCTAGTTTGTCTGTCCTAATTAGATTGTAAGCTCTGTGGAGCAGGGACTGTCTCTTCATGTTCAAGTGTACAGCGCTGCGTACGTCTAGTAGCACTATAGAAATTATAAGTAGTAGTAGTAGTAGTCTTTGGGATTCCGGAATCTTGCTACTCTTTGGGATTCTGCACAGAATCTTGCTACTGTGGGATTCCAGAATCTTGCTACTCTTTGGGATTCTGCATGGAATCTTGCTACTCTTTGTCCTTATCCCTTACTTGTCCTGTTTTGTCTGTCCTAATTAGATTGTAAGCTCTGTCGAGCAGGGACTGTCTCTTCATGTTCAAGTGTACAGCGCTGCGTACATCTAGTAGCCCTATAGAAATGATAAGTAGGAGTAAGTTTTCAAAAGTCATTCAAGTTGTTATATTGACGCACTGCACTGAATCCTATTTGTGTATGTTTTGAAGAGTAAGTTAACCTGTGGTACAAATGCAGATGATCCCTATATATCAAAAGATTAGAATAAAAGGCACCGAGCATTTCCTCTCAAAACATAGAGGAGGGTAACCTGCACAGGAGCAGAAGCAAAACCATGCTGATCTTTATCTGCTATCACTTACTATTTTACATGTCCAGGGTGGTCTCTTTAAGGAAAATACATGGCTCATTTCATTCTCTTCCCCTCCCTCCAGAGTGATTGAGTGCTACCCCCGCAGCGGTTGGGAGGAGGGAGGATAGAGCCTTTCCAAGATTTGCCTTTGGGATTATGATGAATGGTGTATATTAGATAGCTCTCATTCTGAAACTGTTACTATTTCACTTCTCATCCCTATAGTGCAATGAAAAGTAATGACAAAGGTTACAAAAGGAGAGAAGTGGGATGTAAGTATGATTAATTGGGCTGTCATTTTTCTGATGTTGTATCCAGTGGAAGACAGGTTGTATAATAAAAAAGAAGTAAGATTAAAACTAGGGTCTGGATTTGAGTCCACTTTTCAGTGATCTGTTGTTAAATTTAATATGAATTTCTTGTAGTTTTTCATTCTTCCGTCCAGAGGTTGAGGATAGATTAGGGCCCACTGCTCTTCTTCAGGTTTCACCGCCTTCC
Organism: Microcaecilia unicolor; assembly: GCF_901765095.1. Lineage (NCBI taxonomy): Eukaryota > Metazoa > Chordata > Amphibia > Gymnophiona > Siphonopidae > Microcaecilia > Microcaecilia unicolor. Next base: position 13,853,961 of record NC_044036.1, on the reverse strand, counting down.
CAGAGGACCCCTCCCAATCCCAGTCTGTAGGGTTGTTCTCTCCTTCAGTAGAGAGACATCCTCCTAATGAACGGAATATTTACTATCTGTCTCACGTAAGTTCCCTAACTCAGCTGCATTTCAGTGGAGAATTAAGACATTTCACTGTTTTCATGACCAAATCAAGGAGACCAGATAGCTCCATGTCATGAGCGCATGCCAAGTTCATCCTGGTTTTACTTCAAGAAATTTATGGAGCAGAAGAGTAATCTGGTGATTACAGTAGTGAGAGGGAATGTGTGGTACAAGGCAGGGTTTTCTTAAGGATGGTACAAGGCAGGATTTTCTTAAGGACACTCCCTCACTAAGGGAGCTGTGGGCCCTAGAACTGAGCTACCTTAAAGCAAGGAAGAGCCTAGTTAGCCTGCTGAATCAGGAATGCAGGGCCCAGGCAGAGAGGAAGTTAAAAGCCCCAGAGTGGTGTGATAAGGAAGAGGCTGTCCTATCCGGGGTAGGCCACTAGAGGGCGCTAGTAGGCGAATAGGTGGAGGTTGCTAGGACCGGGGAGAGCCCTGGGATGTCCACAGGTGTAGGAGGTTATGGGCTGGGTCCTGTGTAGCTAATTAACCACTTTATACCCCCACCTGAGTTGTGAAAGGAAGAGAAGTGAGCTGGCAGCAGAAGAAGAGAGATTCCCCTGGAAGATACTGGCTAACCTTATGGACTTGTGGTGGACTGGGTGTCTAAAGGAAACAAGCAGGCTGAAAATCCTGGGGTAAGAAGTCCCTAAAGCATTAGTGTTGGACTGTGTGTCCCCAGTACTTGTAAAGAACTGTGTGTTTAAAGGACGGACTGTGTGTCCAGGACTGTGTGGCCCAAGTACTGGTAAAGAACTGTGTGTTCAAAGGGAGGACTGTGTGTCCAGGACTGTGTGACCCAAGTACTGAGAGAAGCAGGCTGCAAAGCCTGGGGTTGGGAGTCCCCAAAGTATTGAAGCTAGTACTGAGCCCATGTATCTGTGTGGGGCGGCTTAGTGTGAAGACCTATGAAAGCATAAAGTATTAAGCTAGAAGAAGTGTGCCCAGGGGCTGGAATAAAGAGTTGCCTGAGAAATATGCAGTTGGTGAGACCTATTTAATTTGCTTAGTGGGAACCAGGTCACCCTGAGCGAGAAGGGGTAGCACACTAATTTGCATATGATCTGCATAGTGAGAACCAGGTCACCCTGAGTGAGAAGGGGGATATCACAGTGGGGAACAGAACAGGGAGGCCCAGAGGAGCAATACAGAATCCAGCTAATCCAACTACTTGCAGTGTTGAGAATAGTTTTACTTCTTTTCTTTCATCGAGGTGGTGAAGCATAGGGAGACACTGAGCACTGGGTAAATCTCTCTTATCTGCACCCTTCTCCTCCACCGCTAACTCCAGACTCTGTTCCTTTTATCTTGCTGCACCATATCCTTTTATCTTGCTGCACCATATGCCTGGAATAGACTTCCTGAGCCGGTACGTCAAGCTCCATCTCTGGCTGTCTTCAAGTCTAAGCTAAAAGCCCACCTTTTTGATGCTGCTTTTAACCCACTTGTTCAGTACCCATATTTTAGCATCCCCACCTTACAGGGGCTTTGCAAAGGCAAGGAATGCCACCACTAGTAGGCTAAAGTAGGATCCCAGAGTGATGTCATCCGGAGCCCTACCAACCAGGTGCATGGGAGCTCATGCAAGCATCAATGCACGAGAGTCTGTCAGTGTCAGCTCCCATCCTGCCAGTGGTTCCAGCGATCAGCAGCGGGTGAATTGTGCCCCCCCCCCCCCCGCCATGAAAGGTAGATGAGGGGTAGCCGTGACGTGGCCATAGCTATACTGTCTGTATTGCCTGAGAGGCGAGATAATAGTCAGAAATACAAAGAAATTGCAGCAGTTAAGAGATAGAGCTTTTCAGTGTTTAGAAAGATCTGGGCTCCATTAGATTTGTGTTGTCAATAGGTTGATATATAAAGAGTGTTGAATTTTCACTTCAGGGGGGAAAACAAGATGGCGACCTGAAGGGAGCACATCGAAGCAGCTCCTGAATCCAAGTACAATTATTCTAGTTTTTTCAAGCAATTTTTACCTTAATATGCCGAAACGGAGAGGCAGGCAAAGACCAGGTCCTGCAGCTGCCGCCTTCCCAGTAGTAGCGACAATGGACTGCTTCGTTGTAACGGGGTTACAGATGGGCAGTGATATATCGCAGTTGCGAGAGACGGAGAAAGGAGAAACGTCTCCACAACTTGATATTAACGTCTCTTTCAGCCCTGAATTGAGAGCTCCACCGCCAATGCCTGCAGCTGACCAGGAAGTCATCGCACAGGGTTTCACACTCTCCGAAGTGGGGGCAGTAATCCCTGCAGCAGGGCCAGACTCCAGCAATAGACTACAGAGCGCCCCGATGGGGAAGGGCGATAATCAGCATGGCGACGGCGTTTTGGAAAGAAAATCTGCCGAGAAAGAAGAGATTGCTTCTGGGAAAAGGAGAGTATTTCCTCATCACTAAGTCATCTTTATTTCTTAAACCTTCAACTATTACATTGGAAACAAGTTGGGACGCCCTTTTGACATTGGAAACGTCCTTTTCCCAAAAACTGGTGTTATTACCTCAGAATGCACAAACCCCTAATGAAACTATTTCGAAAATGGAGAAACAAATTAAAATTGTTGAAGAAAAATCTGAGAAATGTGTCGAGGATATAGATTCATTGCAACAGATTCAAGCAAACATTATAAAGGAAAATAAATGGTTACAAAGAAAAATTGAAAATTTAGAAAATCAACAGAGATGAAAGCAGTGGCATAGCGGAGGCAGCTGCCACCCGGGGCGGATCGCCGCTGCACCCCCCCCCCCCCCCCCCCGGGTGCAGACCAACATGACCCCCCCCCCGACCGGCGTGGACACCCCCCCCCACTGGCATAGCGCCACCCCCCCCCCCCCACCGGCATAGCGCCACCCCGACACGGTCCCCACCTGTCTATGCGCTCCATCCATCTGCAGCGCTGCTGTAAAAATCGCTTCGTCGGCCCTTCCCTCACTCACTGTGTCCCGCCCTCTGACGTAACTTCCTATTTCCTCAAGGGCGGGACACAGTGAGTGAGGGAAGGGCCGACAAAGCAATTTTTACAGCAGCGCTGCAGATGGATGGAGCTCGTAGACAGGTGGGGACCGTGTCGGGGGGGGAGGCGCTGCGCCGGCGGGGGGTGGACGGATGCACCCCCCCCACCCGTTGACACCCGGGGCGGACCGCCCCCACCGCCCCGCCCTTGCTACGCCACTGGATGAAAGACTCTACGAGTTATAAATTTTCCAAAACGAGAAATGGTTGCACCGCTACTGACATTTAAAAAATATATATTTGAAATTTTTAAAGTTCCAGAACAAGCTTGTCCACCAATTTCAAACATTTACTACTTACAACCATATAAAAAAATCAAAGATAGATGGACAACCTGAGTCTGAAGGGACTGAACTGATATTTGAGACTTTGAATCTCTCATAAGTTATAGAAAGAGAAGATGAGGGTTTGGAATTAGCAAACTCTTATTGTTACATTCGTATTACAACCAGATAGGGACTGGATATTAAAACAATTTTTCAGGCATAGAAAAGAATTGTTCCTTAATTCCAAAATAAGAATTATTATTATTATTAACATTTGTATAGCGCTACCAGACGCACGCAGCGCTGAACACCTGACACAGAGAGACAGTCCCTGCTCGATAGAGCTTACAATCTAAAAATACAGACAGACAAGACAATTAAGGGCGAGGGAAGTACTGGGTGAGAAGGAACAAGGATAGGGGAATTGAGTAGTGGTTAGGAGCCAAAACATTCCATCTAGAATCTCCAATAGTAGCAACATTCCATGTAGAATCTCAATAGTAGCAACATTCCATGTTCCACTGCACTAACCACTAGGCCACTCCTCCACTAGCAACATTCCATGTAGAAGCCTGCCCTTGCAGATCAGCAATGCGGCCGCACAGGCTTCTGTTTCTGTGAGTCTGACGTCCTGCACGTACGTGCAGGACGTCAGACTCACAGAAACAGAAGCCTGCGTGGCCGCATTGCTCATCTGCAAGGGCAGGCTTCTACATGGAATGTTGTTATTATTAACATTTGTATAGTGCTACCAGACGCACACAGTGCTGAACACCTGACACAGAGAGACAGTCCCTGCTCGATAGAGCTTACAATCTAAAAATACAGACAGACAAGACAATTAAGGGCGAGGAAAGTACTGGGTGAGAAGGAACAAGGATAGGGTAATTGAGTAGTGGTTAGGAGCCATAAGCAGTGGTGAAAAGGTGGGTTTTCAGCATAGATTTGAAAACAGGTAGAGACGGAGCTAGACGTACAGGCTCAGGAAGTCCATTCCAGGCATAAGGTGCCACGAGGGAAAAGGAACGAAGCCTGGAGTTAGCAGTGGAGGAGAAGGGGGACGACAAGAGAGATTTGTCCAGCGAGCGGAGTTTACAGGGAGGAATGTAGGGAGAGATGAGAGAGGAGAGGTAATGGGGGGCTGCAGAATGGATGCATTTAAAGGTCAATAAGAGATGTTTGAACTGTACGCTAAAGCAGACAGGGAGCCAGTGAAGTGAATATATCCAGACGTCTCCAAGGTAACAGAAAAGAGGCGTCAAACCTTTCTTAAATTACGTCTCATTGTGTTTCAATTGGGAGGTTTATTTTGGTTGAATTTCCCGTGTAAATGTGTTGTGAAACTGAACTCAGTGAAATATATTTTCTTTGACCCATTACATTTGAAAACGTTTCTGGATTCTAAGAAAGTAATCACTCCATCTCTGAGCTCAGAAACGCTTATAACAACTACACCTCAATTGTAATAGTATAATCCTGTAAACCTCCCTTCTAAATCTCTGTTTGAGAATTTAAAATATTGTGTATTTGCTTTGTATTGTGCCTTGTTTTTCTCCCAATTTAGTGGACTAACATAAGAAGGCTAGAAATTATTTCTCATTATAAGATAATTATTTCTTTTCATATTATAAGATTTAGTGAATATAACCTTCTTATTTCTGTACAAGATTTGTTCTTGGAATTGTTAATAAGAAATATAAATAAAGAATTTAAAAAAAAAGGAGTGTTGAATTTTGGTTTTTGTTAACAGTGAGTATGCATTATATTTGTAAGACCCAGGGTTTTTGGTTTGTTTTTGTATTTATATTTCATTTTTGGCACCTCTGTTTGTAAAAATAAAAAGTTTATACTACATATATATAATATGTGATACTGGGAGCATAAGCGGGCTTGAAAATCGACCGATGTTTTTTGACTAAATTTGTGGTTAAAGTAAATGAGAGTAAAATTGTGTGTGAATGGTGTGGGGAGTGAATGATTTAAGGGATGTTTGCACTATGATAGAGGTTAAAAGATGAAATTAAGATATGAAGAAAAAGCTATTGTACTGGACTGCATTGAATTCCCTTGTGACTCTCAGAAGTAATGTCTCCAAGAGGGTTAGTTTTGTGGTTACCATGACAGTAATAAGCCTCGCTTCTAAATCATGGTATGTGCAGTATGATTTCAATTTCTCAACATTACTGCTAACACTCAGTATGTTACTTGCACTGTGCCAAAGTCAGCTTGTTCTGGAGTTCATGGGATGTACTATGGGTATCAGGCGAGATCCCACCTGGACAGTTCCCACCAGTGACATAGCAGGTGGGCCTGGGTGGGCTGGGGTCCACCCACTTAGGGCTTAAGCCCACCCAACAGTAGCACACATTTAGCGGTAGCTGGTGAGGATCCCAAGCTCTGCCAGCAGAAGACTTCCTCCTGATGGTAATGAAAACGCTACTCTCCACGATACCGGCACCTACGCATGCTCAGTTTTCAATGCATGCCTGCTGCAGACTGCCAGGGTGGAAACGAGCGTTTTCCCACTAGCTGAGATATTTTTTTTGGTGGTGGTGGGGGAGGGGGAGGGGGGAAAACACTTAGTGCCCACCCACTTCTTGCCTAGGCCCACCCAAAATCTGTTGTCTGGCTATGGTCCAGGTTCCCACCGGACAGTTTCCACTCACCAATTCCCCCTGAGACAATTCCTACCTAGGATAATTCCCCCTGGGACAATTTCCACTTAAGGGGGACAATTCCCAGCAATGACTCCCCCCCCCCCCGGTCATTCCCCCCGCTCCATAGCCTTTTTTTACCGACCGTAGCTTCTTTCTTGTATCATTGTCCTCTCTGGCGTGGTGGGGATTGGTTCAGTGGGAATTGTCCAGATGGGAATTGGTGGGTGGGAACTGACCTAGAAGCATACTATGGATACGCAATGGGCCAAATTCTATGAATGGCGCCTTAAAAATCGGCTCCAAAAAACCCACGTGGTTAAATGCGATTCTATCTATAGTTTATAGAATACGCTCATGCGCTGTTCTTGGGACTAAAATTTAGGTGCATCCATTTAGGCCACCTAAAACAAGGCCTAAACACCTGCACCTAAGTTAGGCGCAGGTCGGGTGCATTCCATAATAGTGTACGCCTACAACCTGCCCGTGGCCACACACCCCTTTTCGACTGCATACATTAGAATTTACGCACACTGCTTTGTAGAATGCGCCTAGAAAGTTGTGTGCATAAATTTTAATTCAAGCCAATTACTGCCACTAATTGGTGGTTAAGTAGCAATCATCAGCGCTGATTGGCTTGTTAATCAATTAAGTTGTGCGTACAGTTTGACCATGCAGCCAAATTAACACGCACAAGTTAAGGTGCCATATATAGATTTCGGGGAATATGTCCAGGTGTACTTGGAAATTGCTTTTTTTTTTTTTTGTATTATTTGTTTATTGAATTTTACAACTTATACAGACATAAGAACTGCTAAGTGAAATACAGCTTTAGAAACAAAAAATAAACGAAACAGGAATTACTTTCCTCAAAATCATAACATTTAGCTTCATTAGACCACAATAAAAGAGGGAGGTAGGAATTTGTGAAGATTATACTATATTATTTCTAAATTATTAAAGAATTGATGGCCCCACCATTCTCGTGTGCTCCTACAAATTCTCTATTGTTGTTTAGAGTCTAGGAAAGATTTAAGCTGATCTGGGTTAAAGAACACATATTTTGTTTGATTTAACCTTACAAGACATTTACATGGGTATACGAGAAGGAAGGATCCTCCTAATTCTATTATTTTAGACCTCATAGAAAGAAACAATTTCTTTTTGTTGAGTGGTCTTAGTCACATCTGGATAAATCCAGATTTTTTGTCCTCCAAATGTACGATTTGTAGATTTAAAGTAAAGTCTCATCACTGAATTCAAATCTTGCTGGAAGACGAAAGAAACAAGCAACGTCGCTCTTTCCGTAGCCTCTTCTAAGGTTTGTTCCAAAATGGCTGTAATATTATCTAAGTCCATTGATCTCTCTCCTTCTACTTTTTTAACTGTATTAGGTATAAAATATATTTTATTCAATGGTGGGATTGCCTCATGTGGAAAATTTAAATTCTCTCTCAAAAATCTTGTAAAAATTTCTAATGGAGGAATCCCTACTAATTTAGGAAAATTAAGTAGACGGAGGTTTAGTCTTCTATTAAAATTCTCCATTTGCTCCACTTTTCTTCTTAACTCCATATTGTCTTTTATTACAGCCACTTTAAATTCTATAGTTTGATTCATCTCTTTCTGTAAGGTCTCTATCTTAGAGGAAAAATCTTGTTTAACAATTTCTATAGAATCCTTCAATTCCTGTACAGTAGTATTTAAAGTTTTTACCTCCATTGAGGACTGCTGCAAGGTTTTATCCATATCCACCAATTTCAACCATATCTGACCTAGGCTGACCTCCGGTTCTCTCCCCGCAGCAGTTGTTAACTTCACAGGGTCGGTTACCCCACAGGGTCCTCCAGCTTCAGCCTTTCCGGCTTGCAATGGATTCCCCTCTCGACTCGCTGTGTGCGCGGGGCACGGAGGGATCATAGAGACCGGTGGAGGAGATAGAGATGTTTCCACTTCCCGCGAGGCAGCCGCTTCACCGGCTCTTCCCGCTATGGACTCCAATTCGCTAACTTCACGAGCGAGAGCAGGGAAGAAACGCTCCAGCCCCGACCTCATCGGCGTGGAGGTGCCGGTAGGTGTGGGTACTGTCCGGACTACCCCTTTACGTTTTGAATGAGGCATTTTAGTAGAAGGAAAAAGAAAAGTTGTCGAGGCAAAGCTGGAGCAAGTTACTAAACCTCCGCTCTTGGAAATTGCTTTTAATCAGGTCTATGGTGCCCAGCATGATGGGAACTATTTCTGTATCTTTCAGCCACATTTTCCTGGTCTCTGACCGCATCGCTTGGTAATTGAGGATCTTCTTTCTCTCCACAGGATTCAAAGCATAATTACTTGGCACTGATACCCTCTATTATCAACGCCATCTTCTGTTTTTCTCTTTTACCGCTATGTCTGTTTTTCTTGTGAGCTTATTAGAAGTTGGAATAGGACTTTCCAAGGGGATCACACCCTCTTAGGGTTGTGATCCTGGTTACTGTGATGGTTGTTCTTGGAACTTAACACCATATCGCAATTTTCAGTTATAATTTCTTCATATGAATAATAGAAATGTTAAAAAGAAGAATGACTCGGGCCATCCAAGCAGGGAGAAAAGAGTCACTGTATAAATGTGCTAAGCAGAATTAAGGGTCAGTTCCAGACCCTTCAGTTGCTCCATCAGACTATGTAGTTCATTCATTCGTTCACCCCCCTGGGAAGCGGTAGTCGTGGGTGGCGCCCGTATACTGTAAAAAATGGTGACGTACGAGAGGCAGTGTGGAGACCGTTGTTATAAGCGAATTCAGCCCAGGGGAGTAATGTGGACCAATCATCCTGTCGGTTATTAATATACATTCGCAGGAAGGTCTTGAGAGTCTTATAAAGTCCAATTTGCCTGCTAAACTTAGCCGGTTAATGCTGAATATTGCCGGTTATCACGCGATATAGCTGGTTAACTTTTCGGTGCTGACCGCAAATATTCAGCGGAGATAGCCAGCTATCTCCTAACCGGCCAGGAGCCATTCCTGGCCAGTTACATAGCACTGAATATCGGGGGGCAAGTGTTTTTGATATTGGTGCTGGGCAAATGTTTCGTTAACAACCTTCCTGAGCCCTTACGCCAAGCCCCCTCCCTGCCCATCTTCAAGTCTTTGCTTAAAACCCACCTCTTCAATGCTGCATTCGGGACCTAACTCTTACCATTCACTAAACCCAGACTGCCCCAATCTGACCGCCCCTATCGGACTGTCCGTTCACTTGTCTCTTAGATTGTAAGCTCCTTGAGCAGGGACCGTCCTTCTATGTTAAATTGTACAGCGCTGCGTAACCCTAGTAGCGCTTTAGAAATGTTAAATAGTAGTAGTAGTAATAGTTATAACGAGGGTGCCAGCAATTATGGGTGAGGGGGTTTCTAATAATATCAGCAATCGTCTACTTGCAAGGAGACCTAGAACCTCAACTTGTTTCACAAGGATTCCTTTTTCTGATTCCCCCCACAAATATTTCAAAGTTTTTCCTCCTCTCTCTGGAGTATAATATCCTTCTGCCGGTAAGAACCTCCCCCTCTCTCCCACCACGGCCAAAAATGCATATACTTAATTGTGTATTGGGGATTAATTCTATAAAATGGTTTCTGAAGCAATGGAACAGAAATCTAATTTCTCAGATACAGTCAACCCTGAAATGTGAGCATTCGGAAGAGAAGGCAATTCTGAGAGTTTTTTGTTTCTGTGTCTGCAGGTTGTAAGAAGTTACAGCATTAATTTCAGAAAGTAATTCTGGTCTGCTGTTTAAGAATTCATCAGGAGCTGCAGGGTATGGAGGCCATTTTGGCTGTTGTCGTCTTGATGAGATCAGTCTTCAGGGAGCCTCCAGAATGTGTTGTGTTCCTTCAAGGGAAGTCAGACGAGGGTCAATGCGTTTCTTATGGAAAGGATACTGTCAGGATTGATCGTTTAGAAATTACTGATACTTTTTACAAGTGTGGTGAAGCAGAACGATGTACAAACTGAAGATTTTATTTTGCAGCAGTCATTTACTATGTTACTCTTTGGGGTTCTACATGGAATGTTGCTACTAACTGGGATTCTGGAATCTTGTAACTCTTTAGGATTCCAGAATCTTCAGAACTTTTAGTACAAGAACAGTGCTGGGCAGACTTCTACGGTCTGTGCCCTGAGAATGGCAAGGGCAAATCAAACTCGGGTATACATATAAAGTATCACATACCATGTAAAATGAATTTATCTTGTTGGGCAGACTGGATGGACCGTACAGGTCTTTATCTGCCGTCATTTACTATGTTACTCTTTGGGGTTCTACATGGAATGTTGCTACTAATTGGGATTCCGGAATCTTGTAACTCTTTAGGATTCCAGAATCTTCAGAACTTTTAGTACAAGAACAGTGCTGGGCAGACTTCTACGGTCTGTGCCCTGAGAACGGCAAGGACAAATCAAGGTCAGGTATACATATAAAGTATCACATACCATGTAAAATTAGTTTATCTTGTTGGACAGACTGGATGGACCGTACAGGTCTTTATCTGCTGTCATTTACTATGTTACTATGTTACGTGCTTAACTGGCTATGTTTTAGCCGGCTCCGCAAACCTGGAAATTCAGGGGCCCTTTTACAAAGCATGCTAAAATGGAACTACCACCATTGGTAATTCCATCTCGAGCGTGCTCCGTTTCTGGCACACTGGAAAACATTTTTTTTCTAGTGGGGCTCTAACCTGGCACTAATCGGGCATTTCTGAGTGCCACCTGGTTTACTGCCTCAGTGGGTGACGGTATGTGCTCTCCACCACATGGCCAGGCGGTACGAGTTATCTTGCTGCATGGCCATTTGGGGGGGGGCTTTTACTAGCTGTGGAAAAAGGGTCCTGGTGCGTGGGAAAAAAGACCCCCACCACTACCGCAGGGCCGTTTTTCCTGCAGCTTAGTAAAAGGACCCCTCAATGCAAAGCCTAGATATGGCCTGGTGTTGAATTTCTGCGCATAGCATCAGCGGTGGTCAGCTGAATATCGACCCCAACAATTTCATCTTTCTCATCTAGTTCTGATGACAAGGTGAGTCCATTTTGCACAAACAATCACTTCCAGGAACTCTCTAGCTCTGTATTCTGGGGGAAAGCGATGATCTGTTGTCTTGCAGCTGTCGGGGGTGGGGCTTCCTTATGTGCTGCAGATATTAAATGCTGGGAACAGTTCTGTTAACACAGCGATCAGCTCTTTCTTGCACTTTTAATACTAGTCATTCTTGCTCTCCTATCTGATCTCTATTCTTTTGTAGCGGCAGGTCTCAGTTCTTGCTCTCTCCTGCCTCTGAGTCACCTCAGCTAAGTAAAATGATTTTCTTCCATGGCCCAAGGAAGAGCTCAGTAGTCTGTGGCATTTCTCATTCCTACAGTCACGATTCATCTTCCAGTGCTGCTTCTAGGACTTACGCCCTTTGAGCACATCCAAACGAAATGGGTGTCAGCTGTTACTAAGACTCACGAGCCCAGGCTTCTGGCTTTAAATTTATCTTTTCAGTTTTCTGCACTGATTTGTCTTTTCCTGCCTAAAACCCTCGTCCTGCTTTTGACTGAATATGTCTCCTTTGCTCCAAGGGCACAGAAAGGAATTAATCTTGCAATCCAATTGCAATATTTTTTGGCCAGTCTACTTTTAATGTAACCTTGGTCCTTGCCTTATGTGGCTAGAAGAACCTCAGGGCTACCCCACTCAGATCCTAAATCTTGTCAATTCAAATGAACCTGAGTTTAGGTCAGGGGCGTAGCTACGGGGGGCCACGGGGGCCTGGGCCCCTGCAAATTTTATCCAGGCCCCTGGTCTGGCTGGCGGGGGTCTCCAATCCCCACCAGCTGAAGCCTTCTTCAGCACTGGTCTCCGGCGCAGCCGCGTTCGCTGCCTGCCCCCTGCTCTTCTTTCTTCTTGCTCCTCCTGTGCACGCTGATGCTCAGCGGTCTCCGGCGCAGCCGCGTTCGCTGCCTGCCCCCTGCTCTTCTTTCTTCTTGCTCCTCCTGTGCACGCTGAGGCTCAGTGGTCTCCGGCGCAGCCGCGTTCGCTGCCTGCCCCCTGCTCTTCTTTCTTCTTGCTCCTCCTGTGCACGCTGACGCTCAGCGGTCTCCGGCGCAGCCGCGTTCGCTGCCTGCCCCCTGCTCTTCTTTCTTCTTGCTCCTCCTGTGCACGCTGATGCTCAGCGGTCTCCAGCGCAGCTGCGTTCGCAGCCTGCCCCCTGATCTTCTTTCTTCTCAGGAGGAGCAAGAAGAAAGAAGAGCAGAGAGCAGGCAGCGAATGCAGCTGCGCCAGAGACTCGCGCTGAAGAAGGCTTCGGTTGGCGGGGGTTGGGGACCCCCGCCAGCAAAGGTATTTGTTTGTGAGGCGAGGCGAGGCGGGCGGTGGGGGGGCGAGAAGGCGAGGCAAGGTGGTGGGGGGGGCAAGGAGGGGAGTCGAGGTGAGGCAAGGAGGTGGGGGGTGCGAGGAGGCGAGGCGAGGTGTGGTGGTGGGGGAGCGGCACTCAAAATGTGCCCCCAACCTCAGGTTCTAGCCCCTTCCCACCATGAGGTCTGGCTACGCCCCTGGTTTAGGCAGAGCTGCCAGGTGACCCAGTTTCTGGACGGAGATGCTTAGGCAGTCCTGGCTTTTGAAATTGCCTCCCAGTGCATCGTAGTATTTCTAGTCTAACATGCATTGGGCATGTTTCAAAAATCATTAAGGTGCCCTATTACATTGCAGGCTTACCATGCCCCAATCTGTAGCTACCGCTGGCCCAGCGCAGGTGCTGAAGCTAGTTCCACCCCCAGCTTGCGGCATTTCCAGCGCTAACCTGACGGTAATTGGGCAGTGCTGCCCGCTACCTGGTTACCACCAGGTTAGCGCAGAAGCCCTTACCGCCATCTCAGTGGGTGGTGGTGTTTCCCCACCGCATGGCTAAGTGGTAAATGAAATCTTACCGCAAGGTCATTTCTTTTTTCAGCCTTTTTACCCGCTGCGAGATAAAGGGCCTCAGTGCATGGCACAAACAGCCCCTGCCACCAGCCCAGGGCCTCTATTTTACCATTGCTTAGTAAAAGGGCCCCTGAGTTTCAGCCACGGACCTGGTTCTCTGCGTAGCTCTGGGTATGTCCAATTGTTCTATTTTTTTAGGTGTTCCTTTCTATGTAGCCAACCCCAGACATCACAATAATCATTATAGGATGAGATCAGAAAAATTGACTGATAAAATATGTTCAAAACACATCCTGACCTTCATATTCTAATTCCTCTCTGCAGTAGTTGGATGCATTCCAGTAGACTAAATGGATGTACCTTAAACCGGAGACTAGAAAGCAAACAAGGTTGATTTCTTTTTTCCTAGCATCCTTCTCAGAAGAGGAACTGCTGAAACACTCCAGAAGGAAACACACTAGCAGTGTGGTGCCTTGTTTGGGTTTGGAAACCCAAGGGCAGTGGATTTAATTAGAAAGCTAACACTCCTGCAGGACTCACAGGCTGGTTCTTGCTAGAACTGAGGCAGCATTCACAGCCCAGAAATGAGTGAGAAATGCCCAGACAGGCAGAACGGCAGGGGGAGGAAGAGACTGAAGATAGAGCTTCGGGGCATCAACAGGGGCACCATTTCTAATCCAGCAAATCGCAGAATTTGACAGAAGGATCCCAGACAGGGTGTGCAGGAATGTCACTTCTTCATTTGAAAATTAAAAAAAATAATAATAATTGAAATTTCCAAAATCTTTCTTCAAAATAAACCCAGCATAAAACAATAAAAATAACCACAACTGTTTTAATAATAATAATAATAATAATAATAATCACATACTCAAAATTATCAAACTCATTTAAATAAAGGAAAAACCAGGTGCTCAAAAACACAAATCACCTCCAATTAATTAGATAGAGATGAGAACTCCAATCCATTGCCCCCCCCAGAAAAAAACCTTCAAATACAGCAATAATCAGTGATCATCCAAAACTAAAAAAATAAGAAAAAACAGCATTAAAAAAATGAAAAACTTTATATTATATACCTGTATATTTTATTTGGATTTTGCTCACACCTTTTTCTGTAGTAGGTCAATGTGGGCTCACTATCTAATGGGCCGATGATCAGAAGCAAACACAGGCGCTAGAGGCTGTTAGCGCCGTATTGGCGCCTGCATTTGCTACCGCCACATGATCAGAGCCCCCAGACGTGTGAAACAATGCGCTCACGGGCTCTGAACGCAACTAGCCTGCAAATGCATGCAAAACAGGGCTCTTAGCGCAAGGAGCATGCAAATACATGCTAAATGTATTCCTCCCCAATGATCAGTGAGCAGCGCGCCAAACATCGGCGTGCTGTCCGCGGCAAACCCTACGCCAGCTCGGAGCTGGTGTTAGGGTTTGCAGAGCATTGGGGAGGAATGGTGAGCCCTGTCCAGTATGCATTTGCATGCTAGCAGACCCCTATTTCCCCCAATGTAGCAGCCCAACCTGCAGGAGCAGGAATGCCGACCTGACTCCCCCTCCCCAGTGACACAGGGGCTGGCCAGTCCCCCAACCCCCTTGACACGTTCATGGGTCTCCAGCCCCCCCTAATCTCCCCTAGCATCCCCTCAAATAGAGAATCAACCCCCCCCGACCTAGTGATCTAGCGGCCCTCTTCCCCACCCCCTACCTTTGTTGGAGGAGAGAGGCGGCCCCCTCCTCTCCATAGGAGCCGCTTCGAAAATGACGGCAGCCAGCCCTGCCCAGAGCATCCTGGGATGCACTGGGTGGGGCTTCACACCATATAATGGTGGGGAAGAGGGCCGCTAGACCACCAGGTCAGGGGGGGTTGAGTCATGGCCCGCTGGGCCACTACAGCTCTTGAGGGGATGCTGGGGGGGGGGGGGGGGTTAGGGTGGCTGGAGACCCAACGGATCTCCAGACCCCCCTGAAGTTGTGTTAGTGGGGGGGTTGGGGAGACTGGAGGTCTGCTGAACCTCCAGCCCCTGTGTCGCTTGACTCGGGGTGGGGGGTACTTGGCCACCAGGGCCATGCTGTTTGGGGTGTGGTGGTCCCAAGCCCCTTGGATATACATATAAAGCATTGCATACCATGTAAAATGAGTTTATGTGGTGAATTTGAAGCAAATCGGAGAGAATGTTTCTTCACCCAACGCATAATTAAACTCTGGAATTCATTGCCGGAGAACGTGGTGAAGGTGTTTAGCTTAGCAGAGTTTAAAACGGAGTTAGACGGTTTCCTAAAGAACAAGTCCATAAACCACTACTAAATGGGAAAAATCCACAATTCCAGGAATAACATGTATAGAATGTTTGTACGTTTGGGAAGCTTGCCAGGTGCCCTTGGCCTGGATTGGCCGCTGTCGTGGACAGGATGCTGGGCTCGATGGACCCTTGGTCTTTTCCCAGTGTGGCATTACTTATGTCCTCTACATGGCTCACTTTTATTACATAGAGCAGTGATTTAACCTATTGTGATGTCATAGTGGCTCATTGCACCAATAAGAGCCAACCTCATTAGTGATGTCACAATGGCTTGATTGTATAGAATGTTTGTACGTTTGGGAAGCTTGCCAGGTGCCCTTGGCCTGGATTGGCCGCTGTCTTTTCCCAGTGTGGCATTACTTGTGTACTTTATCTTGTTGGGTAGACTGGATGGACCGTTCAGGTCTTTATCTGCTGTCATTTACTATGTTACTATGTATTATTGCTTCCATTTTCATTTTCCTGTCTTGTACTCTGTCATGTTATAGTAAAATTATCTTTGATGTTAGCATTTGAATTTTGAGAATTTTATGATTTGATGTGGAGGGGCATTTTGATATCACATATAGCCATTTTCAAACCTAAAAAATGTGTGTCTGTATTTTTTTTAAATGACCATTTGCTAGGCCTTGTTGTGCTCAGTCCCACTCCCACCGATATTTAAAAGCATTTAAGCAGCCAGAAATGGCTACTGGCCAGTTAAATGGTGATATTCAGCCTGAGATAGCTGGTTATCGCCTGCTGAATATCGCCACTTAGCACTTGGCAGATAGTCGGTTACATCGTGCCAGATAACTGGCTATTCGCTGATGTTCAGCACATCGCTGGCTAAGTTTGGTGGCCAAATTAAGCTGCCAAAATAGGAGCCCTATCTTTGGCTGGTTCCAACTTCACTAGCCAGTAATGAATATTGACTTAGCCGGTTAAGTTGAAACCAGCCAAAAAACCACCTAGATATTCAATGCCAGAAATGGTGCGTCATTGAATATCCGGGCTCATCGCTGACTGCGGGAGGCAGACCAACGACCTCCTTAATATCGGCCCCAGTACGTCTATCTTTTTGGATCATACTTGGGAAAAAAAATGTCCAAGTGAAATATGCACAAAAACAAGCCTTTGGGATGTAGGAGGAGCCAGCTTTCCACACAGACATCCCAGCAGAGCAGTGGAGCACCCTAGGGGGCGCTGCAGTGGATTTCACATAAAAGGTCCCAGATACACATCTCACCATTGCCCTCCAAAACCCACCAAAAAACGACTACCCAACTGTACACCGCTACAATAGCCCTCATATCTGCAGGTTTCACCTATATTTTTATTTATTTATTTGTACATTTATACCCCACGTTTTTCCCACAGTTTTGCAGGCTCAAAGTGGCTTACAATGCACTGATAGGCTATTGCCAGATCAGAGGTGATTAAATTTGAATCAAATAGATAGAATCAAAGAATCAGAGAAAATAGATAAGATGAAAGGTGAAAAGAATTTAAAGATGGTCCGCAAATATGTTGGTAGGAAGGACTTCAGGCGGTATGTTGAAGCCTTGGAGTAGGCTGAATCTCTGTGGCTGCCTGTGCAAACTCCGACGTCGAGAAGGTTTTGACTCATTGTGTGAGGCAGGATGAGACGAGAGCTGCCGAACAGGCCAAGTCGAAATAGCAGGCTGCAGAAGGAGTCGAAAGCTGCTCTTCATAACATCGCCAGAATTCGCCCTTTCCTTTCTGAACACGCTATCAGAACCCTCATCCACACTCTCATCACCTCTCGCTTAGACTACTGCAACTTGCTTCTCTCAGGTCTTCCATTCAGCCACCTCTCTCCTCTTCAATCTGTTCAAAACTCTGCCGCACTACTAATATTTCGCCAAAGTCGTTATGCCGATATCAGCCCTCTCCTGAAATCACTTCACTGGCTCCCTATCCGTTTCCGTATACAATTCAAGCTCCTCTTGTTGACCTATAAGTGCATTCACTCTGCAGCCCCTCACTACCTCGCCACCCTCATCTCTCCCTACACTCCTTCCCTAGAACTCCTTTCACTAGGCAAATCTCTCCTAATTGCACCCTTCTCCTCCATCGCTAACTCCAGACTCCGCTCCTTCTATCTCGCCGCACCTTATGCCTGGAATAGACTCCCCGAGCCATTACATCAAGCTCCATCCCTGACCGCCTTCAAATCTGGGCTAAAGGCCTACCTGTTTGATGCTGCTTTCGACTCCTGACTTGTAACTTTTATCTTATCCTTATGTGTCCTTCTGTCTGTCCTTCCCTTCTCCTTTTTGGTCCTGTCTGTTTGTCCTGATTTAGATTGTAAGCTCTTTTGAGCAGGGACTGTCTTCTTCATGTTCAATTGTAAAGCGCTGCATTTCGACTGGTAGCGCTATAGAAGTGATTTATAGTAGTAGTAGTAGTACTCTTCAACCGACCACACCAGCTCCCCAGACAATGGCTGCAGCAACCAGGTGTCGTAGATCTAAAAGGCCCAACAACCTAGCCGCAACGATCAACGGTTGAAGAACGGGACTGGAGCGAATGGGTACATTAGGTTTTTTTGGTGGGTTTTGGAGGGATCACACTTTCCACCACAAGTGCACCAGTTAGAGTACGATATGGGCCTGGGTCCCCTTCTCTACAGTGCACTGCACCAACCGCTAGGCTACGCCAGGGACCTGCTTGTTCTAAAAGGACTGACCGTAACATCTGAAGCTGTCATAGAGCCTGGTATGCACTGTTTCTTTTAACTTTTTGGGGGGAGGGGTTGGGGGGGGAAGGGGGGATGGGAGTCACGCCTTAATCTCTCCAGTGGTCATTTGGGACCCCTTTTTGTGACTTTAGTCATCATAAAAACAGGTCTAGCCCAAAACATCTAAGTTTTAGTCCTGGATGTTTTTGCTTTGTTCCATTATAGGAGAAAAACGTCCAAATGCTAGAAATGCTCAGATACAACTACTACTGCTACTCATCATTTCTAAAGCGCTACTTGACATACGCAGCGCTGTACACTTGAACATGAAAAGACAGTCCCTGCTGGACAGAGCTTACAATCTAATTAGGACAGACAAACAGGACAAATAAGGGATAAGGACAAAGAGTAGCAAGATTCCGGAATCCCAAAGAGTACTACTACTATGTATCATTTCTATAGCGCTACTAGACGTACGCAGCGCTGTACACTTGAACATGAAGAGACAATCTAATTACAATCTAATTAGGACAGACAAACAGGACAAATAAGGGATAAGGACAAAGAGTAGCAAGATTCCGGAATCCCAAAGAGTAGCAAGATTCCGGAATCCCAAACAGTACTACTACTATGTATCATTTCTATAGCGCTACTAGACGTACGCAGCGCTGTACACTTGAACATGAAGAGACAGTCCCTGCTTGACAGAGCTTACAATCTAATTAGGACAGACAAACAGGACAAATAAGGGATAAGGACAAAGAGTAGCAAGATTCCAGAACCCCAAAGAGTAGCAACATTCCGTGCGGCATCCCAAAGAGTAGCAAGATTCCAGAATCCCAAAGAGTAGCAAGATTCCGGAATCCCAAAGACTACTACTACAGCGCTGTACACTTGAACATGAAGAGACAGTCCCTGCTCGACAGAGCTTACAATCTAATTAGGACAGACAAAAAGAACAAATAAGGGATAAGGACAAAGAGTAGCAAGATTCCGTGCACAATGCTAAAGAGTAGCAAGATTCCGGAATCCCAAGACTACTACTACTAATCATTTCTATAGCGCTACTAGACGTACGCAGCGCTGTACACTTGAACATGAAGAGACAGTCCCTGCTCAACAGAGCTTACAATCTAATTAGGATAAGGACAGACAAACAGGACAAACAAGAGCTAAGGGAATATTAAAGTGAGGATGATAAAATAAGGGTTCTGAACAAGTGAATAAGGGTTAGGAGTTAAAAGCAGCATCAGAAAGGTGGGCTTTTAGCCTAGATTTGAAGACGGCCAGAGATGGAGCTTGACGTACCGGCTCAGTAAGTCTATTCCAGGCATATGATGCAGCAAAATAAAAGGAGCGGAGTCTGGAGTTAGCGGTGGAGGAGAAGGGTGCAGATAAGAGAGATTTATCCAGTGAACGGAGTTCCCGGGGAGGAATGTAGGGAGAGATGAGAGTGGAGAGGTACTGAGGACCTGCAGAGCGAATGCACCTATAAGTCAATAAGAGGAGTTTGAACTGTATGCAGAAACAGATAGGATCCCACCTCCAACATGCCCCCTTGTGATATGGATGCACTGCAGACAAACTGCATAGAAAAACGTCTTAAAAATGTGTTTTGAAATAGCGATTTGGACGTTTTGGGTGGGTGGGTGGGGGTGTCCAAATGCTGCTTTCTCCTGCTTTGTAGACATTTTTTTGTTTCGAAAATGAGCCCCATAGCCTGATTCTCATTGTATCATATTTTCTAATTTTACGGTTCATGTTTTGTATTCACTCCGACTTTCTTCAGTACAGACGCTCATCATAAACCAAATATTTAGATATGTAACTGTGCCCCCTCTCCCCATCCTAGGACCCCATTACCCAAAACCTAAATGAAACATGTTGGGAGGTGAATAAAAGAGCCAAGGCAGAGTTGCAGAAACCTGTCCAACAGTAAAGAAATCCTGACTCTAGATGAACTCTGCTTTTCATCCTACTGTAAAATGTCTACGAATTATTAAATACTACTGGGCCTGCTTGCAACAGTGGCCACAGGATACAAATTCGGCATTTAAAATGTAAAACATTCAATACAAAACAATCAGATCATGCAAGTAAACCATTCATAAGTACATAAGTAATGCCACACTGGGAAAAGACCAAGGGTCCATCGAGCCCAGCATCCTGTCCACGACAGCGGCCAATCCAGGCCAAGGGCACCTGGCAAGCTTCCCAAACGTACAAACATTCTATACAATCAAGCCATTGTGACATCACTAATGAGGTTGGCTCTTATTGGTGGAATGAGCCACTATGACATCACAATAGGTTAAATCACTGCTCTATGTAATAAAAGTGAGCCAAGTAGAGGACATAAGTACATAAGTAATGCCACACTGGGAAAAGACCAAGGGTCCATCGAGCCCAGCATCCTGTCCACGACAGCGGCCAATCCAGGCCAAGGGCACCTGGCAAGCTTCCCAAACGTACAAACATTCTATACAATCAAGCCATTGTGACATCACTAATGAGGTTGGCTCTTATTGGTGCAATGAGCCACTATGACATCACAATAGGTTAAATCACTGCTCTATGTAATAAAAGTGAGCCATGTAGAGGACATAAGTAATGCCACACTGGGAAAAGACCAAGGGTCCATCGAGCCCAGCATCCTGTCCACGACAGCGGCCAATCCAGGCCAAGGGCACCTGGTGAGCTTCCCAAACGTACAAATATTCTATACGTGTTATTCCCGGAATTGTGGATTTTTCCCAAGTCCATTTAGTAGCGGTTTATGGACTTGTCCTTTAGGAAACCATCTAACTGTCTAACATGAAAAGGAAACAATAAATGAATAACAGTATTTTGCAGCATGTATAACAGTACAATGACGATAAGCAACGCTCATGATATTTAGCAGCACAGTAATTTCATGGAAGAGCACCATTAAATATACTCTTCTACATGTCAATTTATTAAAGCAGTGAATAAATGAAATCCATCGATTTGCATGCAGCACAAGTGCAGGCTGCGGTGAACAGCAACCCAGTGAGGGGCGTGCCCATTTATGAGTTAATAATAGGGTCTACAGAGTGTCTGTGCTCTAGCAGAGCACAGTTCCAGTCCTGGAAACCCCCAGCACACTGCAACTCGGTCTTTGAAAATTTATCTCGTGAAAACACATTGTAGCTACGTTGGGGAGCTCCTTCCCGTAGTCCACGTAACACCTCAAAGCACTTTATAATTGCTGTTTCTCAACAGTCGTGCAGCCATCTCTGGGGTGCAAGAGAGCTTCTGAAGGGTATGAGAGGAGGCGACATGCAGAGATTAGTATTATCTAAATAGTGTTCACTAAACTACTTTACCTCGACTAGACTTAAGCAGTAACAATTAATCAGTTCAAATAAAGATGAAACATCAACTTTTGAACGTTTGTGTGGTAATTTAGAAAGAAGTCTCCCAGGGGATGTATTTGCAGAGGTCTAACTCATAATCCATACAATCTTTGAATGCATCAAAAGCTTCTATTAGGTGCCCAGAAGGTCCCTATGGATCTAGCTCAAATGAGTTGGAAACAACAGATGCGATTAGATTTTGCGCAAGCCATGAAGAAATGAGAATAAGGTAATCTTTGCTCCGTGCCAAAAACCAGAACCTGCGGGAACCATCCATGTCCCAGTGAAGCAAGGCAAAAGAGTCTGCTGGCTGAGATCAGCTCTACTGAGTACCTGAAAGGGGTTCTTTGGTCAAGACATAGGAGTTCACAGAAAGGCCAAGAGGGGCATAACTGAACATCGCTGGCGAAATCGTTCGCCGGCGATCTATTTTGGTGGCGGCGCAACAGCTGGCCGGAACCGTAGTATCGAGAAGGATGGCCGGCCATCTTTTTTTCCAATAATACGGTTTAGCCCGGCCAAAAGCCAGAGTTCGCCGGTTTCAGATGGCCGGTTTTGTTTTTCAGCGATAATGAAAAAAAATGCCGGCCATCTCAAACCCGGCGAAATCCAAGGCATTTGGTCATGGGAGGAGCCAGCATTTGTAGTGCACTGGTCCCCCTGACATGCCAGGTCACTAACCGGGCACCCTAAGGGGCACTTCTAAAAAATTTTAAAAAATACAAAAAAAGCTCCCAGGTGCATAGCTCAGTTACCTTGGGTGCTGAGCCCCCCAAATCCCCCCAAAACCCACTCCCCAGAACTCTAAACCATTACCATTGCCCTTATGGGTGAAGGGGGCACCTACATGTGGGTACAGTGGGTTTTGGGGGGGGGGTTGGAGGGCTTAACATTTACCACCACAAGTGAAACAGGTAGGGGGGGGATGGACGTGGGTCTGCCTGCCTGAAGTGCACTGCACCCATTAAAAACTGCTCCAGGGACTTGCATACTGTATGGCTGTATGACATTTGAGGCTGGCATACAGGCTGGTAAAAAAAGGTTTTGATTTGTATTTTTTTTAGTGTGGGAGGGGGTTGGTGACCACTGGGGAAGTAAGGGGAGGTCATCCCCCATTCCCCCATTCCCTCTAGTGGTCAGTTGGGGCACCGTTTTGAGGCTTGGTCGTGAACTACTACTACTACTACTACTTAGCATTTCTATAGCGCTGCCAGGGTTACGCAGCGCTGTACAAGTTTAAACATGGGGAAGGACAGTCCCTGCTCAAGAGAGCTTACAATCTAAAGGTAACAAACTATGTAGTAAGTGTAGGTATCATGAATGGAGAAGGTGGTTAGGCGCCAAAAGCAAGGGAGAAGAGATGGGCTTTGAGTAAGGACTTGAAAATGGTCAGGGAGGGCGCATGGCGTATGGGCTCGGGAAGTCTGTTCCAGGCATAAGGTGATGCGAGGCAGAAGGGGCGGAGTCTGGAGTTAGCGGTGGTGGAGAAGGGTACAGATAGGAGTGATTTGTTCTGAGAGTGGAGCTTACGGGTGGGAACATACGGGGAGAGGAGGGTAGAGAGGTAATGGGGGGCTGAAGATTGAGTGCACTTGAAGGTCAATAGGAGAAGCTTGAACTGTATACGATAGCGAATCGGGAGCCAGTGAAGCAACTTGAGGAGAGGGGTGATATGAGAGTATCGTGAAAATAAAAGGACCAAGTAAACCCGGCGAAATACTGCTTAGCACCACTTTTTTTTCCATTATCCGTGAAAGCCGGCCATCTAGTAGCCACGCCCATGCCTGCCCATGTCCCGCCTTCACTACGCTGCCGACATGCCCCCTTGAACTTTCGCCGGCGAGGCGACGGGAAAGCGGCGATGCTGTCAAAAAAGCCGCTTTCGATTATACCGATTTCGCCGCTTTTGAGAGATCGCCAGCCATCTCCCAATTTATGTCGGGAAATGGCCAGCGATCACTTTCGAAAATAAGCCTGCAAGTTACTCAGTTCCAGGCTGGCGATTTTGGGATAGTCCTGGTTTTGAACTTTCATCCCAAAGCAGTGTGGGAGTTGTGGTGCCTGATCCTGCCCATGGAAATCAGTGCTGCAAGTCCCGTAATGCATCGGGCTAGAGTGGTCAGAAATTCAGGACTGTCCCATAGTCTTCAGCCTGGAATGGGGTAGCTTGACATCTCTGCATTTATCTGTGATCATCGGCACCTGCATCACCTCTTCAGCGAGCGTAGGCCTCCTAACGCACCCCAGGTTCAGCATGATGTCCTCAAGATTACTTGTCCAAATGGCAAGAAAAGTAGGATTAGTCCCTTCCAACTGTATTCTCACTCCCCTGAACCTCGTTCAGTAGCCTGAGAACCTGAGGAATTGGGTTCAAGTCCCACTTCAGCTCCTTGTGACTCTGGGCAAGTCACTTAACCCTCCATTGCCCCAGGTGCAAACTTAGATTGTGAGCCCACTAGGGACAGAAAACGTACCTGCATATAATTTACATAAACCGCTTTGCTTGTATTCACAAAAAGGCATTATATCAAATCCATGACCTATCTAGACCTATCAAGTCACTCCACTGGCTCCCAATCAGATACCGCATACAGTTCAAGCTTCTCTTACTCACCTACAAATGCACTCGATCTGCGGCCCCTCCTTACCTCTCTACCCTCATCTCCCCTTACGTCCCTACCCGTAACCTCTGCTCTCAAGACAAATTCCTCCTTTCAGTACCCTTCTCCACCACCTCCAACTCCAGGCTCCGCCCTTTCTGTCTCGCCTCACCCCATGCCTGGAACAAACTCCCTGAGCCCATACGCCGTGCCCTCTCCCTACCCATCTTCAAATCAATGCTCAAAGCCCACCTCTTCAATGTCACCTTCGGCACCTAATCACTACACCTCCTCTCAGGAAATCTTAACTACTCCAACTTGACATTTCGTCCTTTAGATTGTAAGCTCTTCTGAGCAGGGACCGTCCTTAATTGTTAATTTGTACAGCGCTGCGTAACCCTAGTAGCACTCTAGAAATGTTAAGTAGTAGTAGTAGTAGTAGAATGTACGTGGTTGTGAAGCAGGGGCGTAGCCAGCCTTCCGTGGGAGAGGGGTCCAGAGCCCGGGGGGAGGGGGCACATTTTAGCCCTCCCCCGGCGCCGCCCCCCCACCGCCGACATTGCCGCCCCCCCTCCCGCCGCGAACCCGCCGCTGCTGCAGCCTACCTTTACTTTTGCTGGCGGGGGATCCCACTCCCCGCCAGCCGACGTCTTCTTCTTAGTCGCTTCCCGCTCTTCAATTTGTTTGCTGACGTCCTGTTCTCTGAGTCTGACGTCCTGCACGTACAATTACGTGCAGGACGTCAGCAAACAAATTGAAGTGCAGGAAGGACTGAGAAGACGTCGGCTGGCGGGGAGTGGGATCCCCCGCCAGCAAAAGTAAAGGTAGGCGGCGGCGGGGGCGGGTTCGCCGGGAGGGGGGTCCTGGGGTGAATCTGCGGGGGCCCCGGCCCCCTCAGGCCCCACGTAGCTACGCCACTGTTGTGAAGTTTCTGGGTCCTGTGGAGGGCTGAACTTTTGCCAGAACCACTGTCTGATAGGATATCAAATAAAATAATCTCTGCAGATAATCTGGTTGAAGTTTTCAATAAAAAAAAGGACTCTTGTATGATGTGTCATAAAGGTAAACGGCAAAGTGTGACAGTTTCTCTGTGCAAACCAGCAGTGGGGTGAGTTAACTTTCCCTTATTGCTGCAAGGAATTGTGGGAAGCCATACCTGCAAAGGGAGGGGGGAGAGAAAATGGGTGAAGGTACCGGTGGGGGGGGGGGGGGGGCATAGCCAGGCAGCCAATTTTGGGTGGTCCTGAGCCCAAAATGGATGGGCACAGAATTCAATTCCCTCCTGGCCCCCCTCCACTCTGCATTCTGCCTCTCCCCCTACCCTCAAACACAAAATATTAAATACCTGAGATGGTGGGGACAGTGGCGTAGGAAGGGGGGGGGGGCGGGGGCGGTCCGCCCCAGGTGCACGCCACTGGTGGTGTCGGCTCCGCGCTGGTGCACTGCCCTCTCTGCTCCGGAACATGTTACTTCCTGTTCCGGGACAGAGAGAGCAGTGAACCAGCGCGGAGCCGACACACCCCAGCAACGTGTAGTCGGGGCGGATCGGCCCTCCCGCCCGTCCCTCGCCGCAGGTATGCGCTCCGGGGGGGGGGGGGCGCTCCAGCGGGAGGAAGGTGCGCCGTGCTGCACCCGGGGGGGGGGTGCGCAGCGGCGACCCGCCCCGGGTGTCAGCTTCCCTCGCTACGGCTCTGGGTGGGGATCCCCAGACTGCAAAGGCAAAACAAAAAGGAGGTAAAAACCCTCATGGAACCGTGAGATATGAAGCAAAAAAGTGAGGAGAATGAATGAGGATACCAAATAATATGTTTATTCAAATGAAAAAATGACGTGATTCACATAAAAAGGACCCGACACGGCCGTGTTTCGGCCCAAAGGCCTGCCTCAGGGGTCTTTAAAACCTCAGAGAATATAACGTGAAATGTGTACTCCAAGGAAAATGATGAAACGTCTCTCTTGTTCCTGGTCATACAAAAACTTTTTTTCGAAGAGAGGAGACCCAAGAGAGTTCTGTTTCATCATTTTCCTTGGAGTACACATTTCACGTTATATTCTCTGAGGTTTTAAAGACCCCTGAGGCAGGCCTTTGGGCCGAAACACGGCCGTGTCGGGTCATTTTTTATGTGAATCACGTCATTTTTTCATTTGAATAAACATATTATTTGGTATCCTCATTCATTCTCCTCACTTTTTTGCTTCAGATCCCCAGACTGCACCAGCTGAAGATTTCCTCTTCCTTTGGCAGCCAGTGCTCTTCCAAACACCAGCTGGCAGCACTTGACTTGAGCTGACACCGCTGCCAGTAGTCCGTACACGCTCATTGCTTCCCAGGGGCATAGCTAGGTGGGCCACGGAGGCATGGTCCCCCGCAGATTTAGCCCTGGCCCCCCTGCTTTCACCCCCCAAGCCGCCGACCCTCCCCCGCCACATTTGACCTCCCCTCCCACTGCCACGTCAAGTACCTTTGCTGGCGGGTGTCCCTAACCCCCGCCAGCTGAAGTCTTCTTCAGCGCCGTTCTCCAGCGCGTTGCTGATCTGGATTCTGTTTCTGTGAGTCCTGATGTCCTGCACGTAGGAATGTGCAGGACGTCAGGACTCACGGAAACAGAATCCAGATCAGTGAATGCGCTGGACTCGGAGACCGGCGCTGAAGGGGACTTCGGCTGGTAGGGGTTGGGGACCCCCATCAGCAAAGGTACCTGGTGGTGGCGGGGGAGGATTGGCGGCAGCAGGAGGGGGGGGGGGTCGAAAGTGGCAGGGGGGTCGGTGGTGCTGGGGAGGGGGCTAAAATGTGCCCCCTCACCTCGGGCTCTGGACCCCTCTCCCACCAAAGTGTTGTTCCTGGCGAGCAGACAGGGCTCAGGTTACATGACTATGAGCGCTCAGATTCCTGTCTGATACCACTCTCCTTGAGGCCTGTTATCCAGTTCCACCAAATAATCACATTCAAATTACACTAGATTAGATTTATTATTTATAATCTGCCCTTATCCAGGGTGGAGAACAATAAAACATATATAATATATAAATAAACCATTATGATAAGAAAACATAATTACTGCTACTACTACTACTGCTACTTATAATGTTTATAGTGCTACTAGACGTACGCAGCGCTGTACACTTGAACATGAAGAGACAGTCCCTGGTCGACAAAGCTTTCAATCTAATTAGGACAGACAAACAGGACAAGTAAGGGATAAGGACAAAGAGTAGCAAGATTCTGGAATCCCAAAGAGTAGCAAGATTCCGGAATCCCACAGTAGCAAGATTCTGTGCAGAATCCCAAAGAGTAGCAAGATTCTGTGCAGAATCCCAGAGAGTAGCAAGATTCCGGAATCCCAAAGACTACTACTACTACTTATTTCTATAGCGCTACTAGACGTATGCAGCGCTGTACACTTGAACATGAAGAGACAGTCCCTGGTCGACAAAGCTTTCAATCTAATTAGGACAGACAAACAGGACAAGTAAGGGATAAGGACAAAGAGTAGCAAGATTCCGGAATCCCACAGTAGCAAGATTCTGTGCAGAATCCCAAAGAGTAGCAAGATTCTGTGCAGAATCCCAGAGAGTAGCAAGATTCCGGAATCCCAAAGACTACTACTACTACTTATTTCTATAGCGCTACTAGACGTACGCAGCGCTGTACACTTGAACATGAAGAGACAGTCCCTGGTCGACAAAGCTTTCAATCTAATTAGGACAGACAAACAGGACAAGTAAGGGATAAGGACAAAGAGTAGCAAGATTCCGGAATCCCACAGTAGCAAGATTCTGTGCAGAATCCCAAAGAGTAGCAAGATTCCAGAATCCCAAAGACTACTACTACTACTTATAATTTCTATAGTGCTACTAGACGTACGCAGCGCTGTACACTTGAACATGAAGAGACAGTCCCTGCTCGACAGAGCTTACAATCTAATTAGGACAGACAAACAGGACAAATAAGGGATAAGGACAAAGAGTAGCAAGATTCCGGAATCCCAAAGACTACTACCACTTATCATTTCTTTAGCGCTACTAGATGTACAAAGCACTGTACACTGGACATAAAGAGACAGTCCCTGGTCGACAGATCTTACAACCTAATCAAGACAGACAAAAAGGACAAATAAGGGATACGGGAATCACTTAAGGTGGGAATGATAAAACATACATGGGTACTGAATAAGTGGAGTTAGGATTTAAAAACAGCATCAACAAGGTGGGCTTTTAGCCTAAACATGAAGACAGCCAGAAATTGAGCTTGACGTATTGACTCAGGAAGTCTATTCCAGGCGTATGGTGCAGTAAGATAAAAGGAACAGAGTCTGGAGTTGGCAGTGGAGGAGAAGGGTACAGATTAGAGAGATTTACCCAATGAACTGAGTTCCCGGGGAGGGGTGTAGGGAGAGATAAGAGAGGAGAGGTGCTGAGGAGCTGCAGAGTGAATGCACTTGTAAGTCAATAAGAGGAGTTTGAACTGTATGCGGAATCAGAGAAGGAGCCAATGAAATGACTTGAGGAGAGGGCTAATAGGAGCAAAGCGACACTGGTGGA
Organism: Microcaecilia unicolor; assembly: GCF_901765095.1. NCBI lineage: Eukaryota > Metazoa > Chordata > Amphibia > Gymnophiona > Siphonopidae > Microcaecilia > Microcaecilia unicolor. Next base: position 13,825,473 of record NC_044036.1, on the reverse strand, counting down.
ATATAAGTCGTGCAGCAGAATTTTGAACAGACTGAAGGGGAGATAGGTGGCTTAGTGGGAGACCTGTGAGAAGCAAGTTGCAGTAGTCTATGCGAGAGGTGAACCAATAGGTCCAACCAGAATAGATTATGATTCAACAGTCAACCAAGGCAAAGTCAACAAGATTCCAGTGCACTAGGTACATACTAAGGCAAGCACTGGTGTTTGAAAGCAGCCAAGCACGTTTCCCTTTTAATCCTGGTCCAGGCAACTTATTCCACTCCTGAGATGGAAAACACTCCCTTCCTTGTTTGGTCCAAATTGAAGCGCTAAAAAGCTGGTACAACAAGATCACAGGCCATTGCTGACTGTAATGATCGTGATTGAACATACCATCAAACAATTGTTTTTCAAATAAAAGGAGGAATTTTGATAATGCACACAATGTATAAGACATAAGCATCGCCACACTGGGACAGACCAAAGGTCCATCTAGCCCAGCACCCTGTCTCCGACAGTGGCCAATCCAGGTCACAATCACCCGACAAGATCCACGGAGCAAAGCATTTTGTATTGCTTGTCCCAGGAATAGTGGATTTTTCCCTACGTCCATTTAATAACATTCTATGGCCTTTTCCTTCAGGAAGCCGTCCAAACCTTTCTTAAACTCTGCTAAGCTAACCGCCTTAACCACATTCCCCGGCAACGAATTCTAGAGTCGAATTACGCGCTGAGTAAAGAAAGTTTCTCTTATTTGTTTTAAACTTACTGCACTCCAGCTTCATCGCATGCCCCCTTGTCCTAGTATTTTTGGAAAGTGTAAACAGACGCTCCATATCTATCTTTTCCATTCCACTCATTATCTTATAGACCTCTATCATATCATCCCTCAGCCGCCTTTTCTCCAAGCTGAAGAGCCCCAGCCGCTTTAGCCTTTCCTCATAGGAAAGTCGTCCCATCCCCTTAATCACCCTTGTCGCCCTTCTCTGCACCTCTTCTAATTCCACTATATCTTTTTTGAGGTGCGGTGACCAGAATTGAACACAATACTCTAGGTGTGGTCGCACCATGGACCGATACAGTGGCATTATAATATCCTCATTTTTGTTTTCCATCCCTTTCCTAATAATACCTAACATTCTATTTGCTTGCTTAGCCGTATCATTAACAACAGCTTAAATTTTATATGGTAACTTATAGGAAGCCATCATAACCACTTCAAATAGGCAGTATTATGTTCAGAGTTTGATAAGCAGTACACAAAATGTGCCGTAGAATTCCGTACATCTTGAAGCGATTATTCATTTTAAGGCTACGGCAAACAAGAAATCAACCAGTTGTATATCTGCTTCGGAAAAAGGAGAATGATTCTGCTAAGGACTTCCAAATAACTATCTTGAGAGAAAAATCCTCTGTAATGTGCTGAATGTCTGTAATCTTGTGCCAAAATATCAGACCTGAAATACGTGAATTGGCACATTCAAGTGGCACATTGCCACTTGAGAACCACGCAAATAACACGACTAAAAAGATGTTTCATGCAATGTGGAAACTAAAAAGAGTCAGACCATTTTTTCCAAGAAATGTCTTTCGCAATCTGGTACAATCATTGGTACTTAGTCATCTGGATTACTGCAACTCACTTTACGCTGGCTGTAAAGAACAAATATTTAAAAAACTCCAAACAGCTCAGAATACAGCAGCCAGACTAATATTTGGCACTCCAAAATACGAAAGCGCGAAACCCTTGCGGGAAAAATTACACTGGCTCCCACTAAAGGAACGTATCACGTTCAAACTTTGCACCCTGGTCCACAAGATCATCCAAGGTGACGCCCCAGCCTATATGTCAGACCTGATAGACCTACCACCCAGGAACGCAAAAAGATCCTCTCGCACATTCCTTAATTTACATCCTCCCAAATGCAAGGGTTTGAAATACAAATCAATGCATGCATCTACCTTTTCCTATACGAGCACGCAACTTTGGAACGCGCTGCCACGCAACCTGAAAACGGTCTATGAATTGACCAATTTCCACAAACTATTGAAAACCTATCTTTTTGACAAGATATATCACAAAGATCAGCATGTGTAACTGTATAATTCAACATGTGTAACTTTATAGTCTTAAAACTTCTAGACTGTCTTATAATGTGTTATAATGTCTTTCTGCTCTAACGCCCTCATCTATCTAACTACCATGTAACACAAAACCCTCTGTAAACCAAATGTATACTCAATGCTACTTCCAGTATCCATGATGAAATGTAAGCCACATTGAGCCTGCAAAAAGGTGGGATAATGTGGGATACAAATGCCATAAAATAAATAAATAAATAAATAAATGAATCATGTGTAAGAAGAAGCCAGAAACATCATGACAGGGCCAACATAAATCACCTTTAGCTAGCCCAGTCCTCCAAGATTGAAATGTGCATCTCCTTCCTGTCTTCCCTTCCCTTCATCCATTCATGCCCAGCAATTCTCCTGTCTCCCCTGCCCTCCCCTCCATTCATCCATCCATGTCCAGAAACTCTCCTCTCTCTCCCCTGCCCTCCATCCATATCTAGCAAATCTCCTCTCTCCCCTGCCCTTCCCTCCATGTCCAGTGATTTCTCTTCTCACCCCTGTCCTCCCCTCCCATCCATGTCCAGCGATTCTCCTCTGCCCCTGTCCTCCCCTCCATGTCCAGCGATTCTCCTTTGCCCCTGCCCTGTCCTCCCCTCCCATCCATGTCCGGTTACTTGTCCCAGCCCCCCTTTTCAGCCCCCCAGTTCGAGGTGTAACCCAGCCCCACCTGCCTGTCCTCAGCTCCCCAACAGCCCACCATTCCATTCCTGCTGCAGCCGCCCTGCGTTTAAAACCTGTTATTTTAAGTCGCAGCGGCGGCTCGCCTCCAGCCTTTCCTTTCCCGCTGAATGTCCCGCCCTCACGGAAACAGGAAATACCTCATCAGCGGAAGGCGGGACACTGAGCGGGAAGGGAAAGACTGGACTCGAGCTGCCGCTGCGACTTAAAATGACAGGTTTAAACGCAGGGCAGCTGTGTTGGGAACGGAATGGAAGGCATGTTGGGGAGTTGAGGGCGGGCTCAGCCGGGGGTGGGGGGAGAAGGCGGAAGATGCAATTTGTTCTTGGCCGTACCGGTGGGGCCACATTGGAGGAGAAAGCAGGCGGGGAAGGTCACAGCTGGGCTGGGGAGGCTTAACCTCCTCAAGCCTCTTTTACGGGGCGCCTATGCAGCAAAGAGGTACAAAGAGTGGTATAAAGACCCCAAGCCACAGGGAGAGGGGCAGAATAGGACTGGCTAGACTGCAGACTTGTTTACCCAGTACCAACAAATCTGTGGACATGGCCTTGATGGTACTATGTCACAAATTCATGCAGAGATCTCACTTGCAGCGGACTGAAGCTGGTCTCTGCTGCGTAAAGTTGCAGCTTTTATCAACAAAGACAGTTCAGTGATGCCCACAGAGATCTGGTAGGTAAAGGTGAGGGGGCGAATGGTAACTGACAGGGTATTGCTTGTGCTACACTTTCTCCTGCTGCATCTTCACTGTCCCTCTACATCTGGTGCTCATTTCCTCTATCTGAATGATCAGCCTACTCCTCTGATACATCAGGAACTTGCACTGGAGGGTGATACTTCCTTTCACCTGTGTCTCACACAGGATTGTGAGCATGTAAATTCAAAATAAAACACTTTTTTCTACCTTTGTTGTCCGGGCATTTTATTTTTCAAATCATGTTGGTCCCAGTTTCTCTTTTCTGTCTACTGTTAAATCTTTCCAGTGGCTGCTCTCCATTCGTCCACTGATCTTTCCCTTTTAGCTCTTTTCTCCCTTTCTTTCTTCTTTGCCTTTGTCTACTCAAATTTCACCCTCTTTCTCACCTTTCTGTTTTCCACCTCCTTATTTTTACTTTTAACATCAACTTTTCAGCTCCTTTTCTGTCCCTAGCTCTTCCATTTATGCTCTCACTCCTTCCCCAGTCTTTTATTCCCTTCTGTCATCCAGGTCTCATTACCACTTTTTTTTTTTACCCACTGTACTCACCACCATCCTTTCACTCATATTCTTAACAACCCACATAGCCTTTTCCACATGGTTCCATCATGCTCAACATCTCTCTCCCTCCACCTTTGTAGCCAAGCATCCTCTCTCTTCCACTCCACAACACCCTTGTAGCCTAATATCTTCCCTTTTCTCTCTCTTCTTCTCTTCACAGCCCAGCATCTTCTTCTTCTCTCCCCCATCCTTGTAGCCCAGGTTTCCTCTCTCTCCCCCACATTTGTAGCCTAGCATCTCCCTGTCCCCTCTTCCTTCTAACAGTACAGCTTCTCCCCTTTTCTACTTCCTCCCATGGTCAGCATCCCACTCTCTCTCCCTTTCTTCTCCTTCCTCCAATAGTCAGTATCTCCCTACTCCCACTTCATATCCAGAATCCTGCTGTCTCGTCTATTCCTTTGTTTCCATTTCCCCCTCCTCCCTGTCCAGCATTTCTTCTCTCCTCTCCCTATAGTCTAGCATCTCTTATTCCCTCCCCAGCGATCTGGCATTTCCACCCCCCCCCCCATCTCTCAACGTTCTCCCCTTGTGTATCTTTAAAAATTGTCCTCTCTTCTAGAGGTTGCCAGCAGCAAGCAGTGATTCACACATACAGCTCGTGACCAAACCCAACGTCTTCTTTCTCTATGCAGATTTAGAAAGTTGTGAGCATTTCCCCCCTCTGAAAGTACTCTTCTGTGTCTGGCCCCTGCAATGATGCTGAAAACAAATGTGCATGAATGAGGATTTGACTCTCTCCACCCCATAGTCATTCATTTTGTTTAGGTATATATGAATAAAGAATTCCCTTATTTGTTACACTGTACTACTCGACTGAAAATGAATGCACATCTCTGGTGTGTATATACACCATAACATAACATAACATAACATAACATAACATAACATAACATAACATAACATAACATAACATAACATAACATAACATAACATAACAGTAGCCATGCAATGGTTAATCTAGCCCAGTATCCTGTTTCCAACAGTGGCCAAGGCAGGTCACAAGTACCTGGCAGAAACCCAGATCGTGGCAACATTCCATGTAGAACCCCAAAGAATAGCAAGATTCTGGAATCCTAAAGAGTGACAAGATTATATGCAGAATCTCAAAGAGTAGCAACATTCCATGTAGAACCCCAAAGAATAGCAAGATTCTGGAATCCTAAAGAGTGACAAGATTCTATGCAGAATCTCAAAGAGTAGCAACATTCCATGTAGAATCCCAAAGAACAGCAAGATTCTGGAATCCTAGAGTGACAAGATTCCATGCAGAATATCAAAGAGTAGTAACGTTCCATACTACAAATCCCAGGGCAAGCAGCTGCTTCCCCATGTCTGTCTCAGTAGCAGACTATTTTCCTGCTGGTCCACATTACATCCCCTGGTAATGCCTACACAGAGTTCACCTAAACATTTGTGTGTTCTTGTTGGCACATATATTTGTATGCACATATGGAATCGCACAATCCTATAAGAGTCATTTTCCATTTGTAAAATGTGTTATAAAATTATCCCTGAAATGTCAGCTCTCATGCCAGGAAGCGCCCATAAAATTGTTCAAAGGTACAATACAGAGCTGAAATTCTTCAAATGGTGTTCACATGATCTTGTTCAGGATGAGGATATCACCATATAACAGGGGTCAGCATCCTCAGTCCTCAAGGACTGCAACCCAGTCAGGTTTTCAGGATTTCCCCAATGAATATGCATGAGATCTATTCGCATACAATGGAGGCAGAGCATGCAAATAGATCTCATGCAAATTCATTGTGGAAATCCTGAAAACCCGATGGATTGCAGCTGTCGAGGACTGAGGCTGCCCACCCCTGCCATGAAACATAGCTACATAAGCTGCTAAGATGTCAGAGAACAGGAGTTGGCTTCCAAAAGACAAATGGTCAAGTTTTCCCAAGTAACCACTGTCATAAATGAAGAATTTCATGGTCTGTTCATTAAAGGAAAAAAAAAAAGATATTCATCACAGCCAGAAGAAAACTAACTGCCTCTATCCTACCATAAAGACATTTTAAAATGCATTATTTTATCTACTTGCTAGATCCTCACACTTGAACAGCTCCCAGAGTGTGCTCTGACACAGTGCTGCTTAATTAATGCAACCACTGAGATCAAAGAGAACTAGTTGATTGAAGCCAATGTTAGACACAGTGGGAACCAATTACAGATCCCAGAATGCTTTGGTATTGCACATGCAAAACCTAGACTGGCATAAGTCACACAGATGACTTGGGATCTGTTGGATATTTGTGCGATTACGAAAGGGAAAGTACCGGAATAGTACAACCCAATGCATCCTGGGAACTGTGGAGATACGATGAATAGTTTTGGAGAGCATTGTAGACTGCCCTCCCGAGGACTTCTAGAACTACTCTGGAGGTTTTCTGAAGTTTTGCTTGTGTCCTGCTTTTGTCGAATACTCAGATTGTAAGTGTACAAAATCCAGTCCCTGAGGGCTGCAACCAGATTAGGTTTTCAGAGTAACCAAGCCATTTAAGATAGCTTCCTTCTTAAGCCAGGTAGATAAGTAAATTCAGTGTATTGACTGGGGGGTTCACTGTGGATAAGAAGGGCTCCCACTAGCTGAAAAAGCCAGAATGTACTATGTAGGACTGAAATTGCTTGAGGCTGAGTGGATCTGCTAGACCAAAACAGTATAGTCCATATTTTTGAGGTAACATTTGATGTGATACCCGCAAGCAAGCAGGTAGTGATCTGTAATCTGTCATTAAAAAATCATCCATAGTACCTGAAGATTAGGGGGTGGCCAATTTAACGCCTATTTTTAAAAAGGGATCTAAGGATGATCCGGGAAATTACAGACTGCCGGGCAAAATAGTGGACACTATTATAAAGAATAAAAATACAGAACACATAGACAAACATGGTTTAATGGGACAGAGTTAACATGGATTCAGCCAAGGGAAGTCTTGCCTCACCAATTTGCTTCATTTCTTTGAAGGCGTGAATAAACATGTGGATAAAGGTTGATGCAGCGTATCTAGATTTTCAGAAAGACTCCTGAGAAATTAAAAACCTACGGGAGAGGAGGCAATGTTCTGTGGTGGATTAGGAATTGGTTGATGTAGAGAAAAGAGAAGGTAGGGTTAAATGGCCAATTCTCTCAGTGGAGGAGGGTGAAGAGTGGAGTGCCACAAGGATCTGTACTGGGACCGGTGCTATTTAACATATTTATTAATGGTCTGGAAATGGGATTGATGAGTGAGGGGATTAAATTCCCTTCGACCATTACGGTGCCTGACACGCACCTACCTCATTCGACCACAACACAACCTTGTATTTGTTATCAACTGACTGGAGAACGCCTTTGTGGTATTGTGTGAGCCACATTGAGCCTGCAAATAGGTGGGAAAATGTGGGGTACAAATGTAACAAATAAAAAAAAATTGCAGACGACACGAAACATACAGAATAAGAAGAATGCTTTTTCTATAAAACATACAAACGAGGTGGGGAAAACTCTAGTAATATAATCAAATCTTAAGTAACATAATAGATCAACACTAATGGCTATAAAGGCTTGAAATCAGGGATATTCAGTTCCTCCTCTCCAGCACCTCAAAACAGGTCTGATTTTCAAGATGTCCACAATGAGGGGCATAATTGAACGAAAACGTCTATCTCCATGGGCGTTTATCCCCGAGAACGGGTCCGTGAAGGGGCGGACCGAACCGTATTTTCGAAAAAAATAGACGTCCATGTTTTATTCGACAATTTGTGAGCTGGGCGTTTTTGTTTTTCAGTGATAATGGAAAATGAAAGCGCCCAGCTCAAAAACGAATAAATCCAAGGCATTTGTTCGTGGGAGGGGCCAGGAGTCGTAGTGCACTGGTCTCCCTCACATGCCAGGACACCAACCGGGCACCCTAGGGGGCACTTTTACAAAAACAAAAAAAAAGGTAAAAGAGCTCCCAGGTGCATAGCACCCTTCCCTTGTGTGTTGAGCCCCCCAAATCCCCCTCAAAACCCACTGCCCACAAGTCTACAGCATTACTATAGCCCTAAGGGGTGAAGGGGGGCACCTACATGTGGGTACAGTGGGTTTGGGGGGGTTGGACGACTAAGCATTAAGCAACACAATTGTAACAGGTAGGGGGGGATGGGCCTGGGTCCACCTGCCTGAAGTCCACTGCACCCCCTAACAACTGCTCCAGGGACCTGCATACTGCTGCCAGGGAGGTGGGTATGACATTTGAGGGTGAAAATAAAAAGTTGTGAAACATCATGTTTTGTGGTGGGAGGGGGTTAGTGACCACTGGGGGAGTCAGGGGAGGTCATCCCCGATTCCCTCCAGTGGTCATCTGGTCATTTAGGGCACTTTTTGGGGCCTTATTCGTGGAAAAACAGGGTCCAGGAAAAGTGCCCTAAATTCTCGCTAAAAACGCATATTTTTTTTCCATTATCGGCGAAAGGCGCCCATCTCTGTTCGGGTGATAACCATGCCCCAGTCCCACCTTCGCCACGCCTCCGACACGCCCCCGTCAACTTTGTACGCTTCCGCGATGGAGTGCAGTTGAAAACGTCCAAAATCGGCTTTCCATTATACCGCTTTATTCGTTTTTGTGAGATAAACGTCTATCTCCCGATTTGGGTCGAAATCTAGGCGTTTTTCTCTTTCAATTATAAGGTGGAATGAATATTCATTAGAAAACTTTTATATCGTACAGTAATTATCCTGGTATTGTAGCAAAGCATTAGCAATATACCTATGTTAGTTGAATGTTCTAATGCTGCTTATTAGGTGGATCATTAGTATTATGCTAGCATTGTATTATACCTCTGGTATTTGAATTTCAGTGCTGTTAAAAGTGCATATTGTTGATCCTGTTTCATGCTAGTTCTATTATTAGGTTTTAATTTGCTTTTTCCAAGTTTGCCTCATTTTTTATATTTATGTATTGGGATTTAATAACTTTATGAACAGATTCGCCCAAGGCAGGAAGTCATCCCATCCCCTTCTCTGTATCTTTTCTAATTCCACTATAAAGAGAAAAACGCCTATATTTCGACCCAAATCGGGAGATGGGCGTTTTTCTGGCAAAGGCGCCCAAATCGGTATAATCGAAAGCCGATTTTGGGCGTTTCCAACTGCACTCCGTCGTGGAAGCGAATAAAGTTGACGGGGGCGTGTCGGAGGTGTGCCGGAGGCGGGACTGGGGCGTGGTTAGCAGCCGAGGAGAGATGGGCGTCTTTAGCTGATAATCGGAAAAAAAAAAAGGCGTTTTTACCGTAATTTTGGGTCACTTTTTTTTTACCCTTTTTTTTCACAAACAAGTCCCAAAAAAGTGCCCCAACTGACCAGATGACCACTGGAGGGAATCGAGGATGACCTCCCCGGACTCTGCCAGTGGTCACTAACCCCCTCCCACAAAAAAAACCGACTTTAAAAACTTTTTTTCCCAGCCTGTATGCCAGCCTCAAATTCCGTACCCACCTCCATGACAGCAGAATATGTTCGATCCTCTCACAGCCTTTCCCTGGGTCAGATGTGGCTCTCGGGTGCACTACAGGGTCACATCAGCATTGCATTGTGGTGGGTGTAGGGTATTGGGCTCCGTGATTTCATTAGCTTGTGTTACAGTCTCACGATGTTGGTAGTTGGTAGGCTCTTCTCCCATGGTGCTTTTCTCCCTGCCTACTGGGTCAGAGTGTGCCCTGTTGTGTTTCCGGTAGTCCATGAGGTAGTGGCCATTTTTGTAAGCCAGTTTTAGATCCCTTCCATGTGTTAGCCACGTTAGAGAACTTAGTTCTTACCTTGAATGTGGCTGAAAGAGGGCATTGTACAGCATTCTGCCAGCTCTGACCTGCTAATCTGACTACCAGGGAGACTCGTTGCCAGTGGTGGGGCAGAACCTCTGATCTGCAGTTAACTGTGAGTAAACGCGGTTATTCCAATAAAGGATGTTTTCTGAGAGATTAGTCTTCAGGTGTCAACTGGTGTGCCAATGTTATACAGCAGTAACAAGTCCTAGAGGCCTGCGTGTATGCAGGTCCCTGGAGCACTTTTAGTGGGTACCGCAGTGCACTTCAGGCAGGCAGACCCAGGCCCATCCCCCTCCCACCTGTAACACTTGTGCTGGTAAATGGGAGGCCTCCAAAACCCACTGTACCTACATGTAGGTGCCCCCTTCACCCCTAAGAGCTATGGTAGTGTTGTACATTTGTGGGTAGTGGGTTTTGGGGGAGGGGGGTTGGGAGCTCAGCACCCGTGGTAAGGGAGCTATGCATGTGGGAGCTTTTTCTGAAGTCCACCGCACTGATCTCTAGGGTGCCCAGTTGGTGTCCTGGCATATCAGGGGGGCCAGTGTACTACCAATCCTGGCCCCTCCCACGACCAAATGGCTCGGATTAGGACGTTTTTGAGCTGGGCGTTTTTAGTTTCCATTATCGCTAAAAAAAACAAACACCCAGCTCAAAACGTCCATTTTTTTCAAAAATACAGTTCGGCCCGCCCCTTCACAGACCCGTTCTCGGAGATAAACGCCCATGGAAATAGGCATTTCCATTCGATTATGCCCCTCTATATCTTTTTTGAGATGCGGTGACCAAAACTGAACACATTATTCGAGGTGCGGTCGCACCATGGAGCGATAGAAGGGCATTATAACGTCCTCATTTTTCTTTCCCATTCCTTTCCTAATAATACCTAACATTCTATTTGCTTTATTAGCTGCCGCCGCACACTGAGCAGAGGGTTTCAATGTATCATCAACAATGACACCTCGATCCCTTTCCTGGTCAGTGACTCCTAATGTGGAACCTTGCATCGTGCAACTATAGTTTGGGTTCCTCTTTCCCACATGCATCACTTTACACTTTGATCACATTAGGGGGACAGAATTGCAAGAGAGGGAATAAAAGTATTAATGTGAGTACAACTGTACTATGAATAGGATAAGAGGGATGATATGCCTCACATATAGCCTTTACTGTACCCCAAAGCCTTTTTATAAAGGGAAGTCTCTTAAGGGTCTTTTTATTAAGCTGGGCTAACAGATTTAGTGTGTGTTAAATGATATGACATCCTTAGGGATATAATGGACACGGGCAGGGTGCACAGAAATGCTTCTCAAAAAATGACAAACTGTCCAGAATACAGCTGCAAGACTGATCTATGGTAAATCGAAGTTCGACAGTTCCAGACCAATACGTGAAAAACTGCACTGGCTACCTGTCAAGGATCGTATAACATTTAAAATTTGCACCCTGGTGCATAAAATCCTCTACGGCGAAGCTCCAGCTTATATGGATAATCTTATCAACTTAACCACCCAGGAATTCTTACAAATCTTCTCGTTCATATTTAAATCTCCACTACCCCACATGTACCGGCCTCAAGTATAAAACCAGTTACGCACCTACCTTTCCCTATATCAGCGCTCGATTGTGGAATGGTTTACCAAAATCAGTAAAAGCTACTTACGATCAACCGACTTTCAGAATATCGCTGAAGACCACCTTATTTAGAAAAGCTTACGCTAAAGTCCCGCATTGCATTAGTGACTCCTGAACTGTTACTGTTATACGGACGTATTGTACCCTTTTGCACCTTTCTCTTTTCTTCCCCTCTGTCATTGCTCACCAACTACTTCAACCTAAATGTATCCGATTGTTTGTTACTAGATTGATGTAAGCCTTTTTACACTGATGCAAGCCACATTGAGCCTGCCCATGGGTGGGAAAATGTGGGATATAAATGCTCTAAATAAATAAATAAATAAATAAATGTAACGGGCTTGTTATTTAGCGCACCTTAGTAAAAATACCCCTTAATCGCCAACATTTATTTTATTTATTGCATTTGTATCCCACCTCTTTGCAGGCTCAATGTGGCTTACAATACATTATGGATATTGGAAATGAGAGGAGAGTAAACATTTGGTGTTACAGAAGGATTTGGGTTGTATGATAATGGAATACATAATAATAAAAAACAGAAGGCATTAAGTTACATTCGCCGTATATGTGGGAGTTTCACATGACTTGGTCTTTGTGATAGGTCTTGTCGAAGAGATAGGTCTTTAGCAGTTTCCGGAAGTTGGTCAGTTCATAGACCGCTTTCAGGTTACGTGGCAATGCGTTCCAGAACTGTGCGCTCATATAAGAAAAGGTTGATGCGTGCATTAATTTGTACTTTAGACCTTTACAGTTGGGGAAATGAAGATTGAGGAATGTGCGAGAAGATTTTTTAGCATTCCTGGATGGTAGGTCTATCAAGTCTGACATATAGGCTGGAGCATCACCATGGATGATTTTATGTACTAGGAAAAGCAGCACTATCTCTTTAAAAATGGGTTTTACATGGTAGCCATTAGCTAGTGTGTAACAAGAATTGCCAATAAACTGAATACTATTTTTTTAAGTCTACTTCTTTGGCAATGGTTTCATCAAGGATTGGACATAATTAGGGATGGTCGCACACTCTAGCTAGTAAAAATCACTGCTTCTGGCTGCATTTCAGCACCATGGTCTGAACAGCTCCTCCAACCATTAAAAAAAAAAACAAAAACGTGAGGAGACAGATGGTGCATTTCAGATGTCTGAACCAGGGGAAGGCTCTCAGATTTTGGCCCACTGCTGCTGGAGAGAAATGAAAGCAGTGTGTGTATTTGGGTGATTAGGTAATTCCAGGCAGGTGTATGGGCAGGGTTGAGGACATTAATTATAAACAGTGTCAATAAAAAGCTGTGAAAAGCTCCTTATGTGCATTCTTGTTTAGACTGGGATGATGAATACATAGACCAACAGTTGGTTACTTGGGACATCCTCACCATTCATAGGTCTTTGTCTTCTGGAATTCAACCCCTGTCTTACGATTATCTTGGTAGCTTATTTTATCACATTATATGGTGATGAATTAAAAGGCCACTGGAATTAAAAACTACCATTGCCTTCCTCTCCACATCTAGCTCTCCAGAAACTCTTAAGAATAAATACACGACTTTCAGATATCCTCTCCCATTATAAAGCATTATTGGAACTCCACCAAATTGAAAATTGTAAGCCATTTTGAACTGAAAGTTGTTTTTGGATTATAGTGGGATACAAGAATTTTATTTATTTATTTATTTATTTATTAGGATTTATTTACCACCTTTTTGAAGGAATTCACTCAAGGCAGTGTACAGTAAGAATAGATCAAACATGAGCAATAGGCAATTACAGCAGTAAAAATATTCAAGTAACAATACAAAGTATGGCATGGTATACTACTTGCAATGACTACACAATATGTACTAGAACATTACAATTGGTAGTGAAGGGTGAGGCAAAGTTGTAACATATAGATGAGTAAGAAAGTAGGAAGAATTAGAAAGTAAAGTGATTTATTTGAAGAAAGTTGCACGTGAGGTCAGAGAGATGGTTAAATATTATCTCAGCTAGGGTAGGAGTGGATAAACATGTCCCGCTGCAGTATGTGCAGCCTGAGTCAATCCTTGTGTGTGTGAGTGAGTCTAACTAATTAGTTACTTCTTCCATTAAAGGCATTAAAGAATGCGTAAATAAAAGTAAATAAATGCCACATGGCACAGGTCTGATTTCTTTGGTACCAGATTCCCTCCAGTCCACTGATCTCTGTGGGAACATATTTTTATATTGCATGTAATGTCAGAGCTAAACCTGAGATTCATTGTGATTTGGAAAATTCAGAACTTCTGAGCTGATTTATCCCTGGCTTTTGACAGATTGAGTATAGAAAAGAAACCAACCTTTTCCATGAAAGCAATCCAGTTTATTTGAGGTGACTTCTTTAAGATGAGAACTTTTGTCACGGCAGGTATGAATTGTTAAAGCAGCTCATGGCTGAGATTTCTCGGGTTGGTTGATGAATTTCAATTCTGCCACACGCCAGTACCTGTGTCTTTAACGCTGTCATACTACAGGCTTCTCTATCAGAGCTCAGTGCTGGGGGGCGGGGGGGGGGGGGGGGGCAGAACTCAGCAGTGGGTCGGGGCAGCATGAATCAGCTTAGGAAAAATCACTGAAGCCAAGATCTGCCAAAAAGTTGAAGGGGGGGGGGGGGTAATTCGATAAAGAAGGTGCCAACATTTAAGGGCAAACAATTATTACGCATATATACACCTACAAATACCAAAACCAAAACTGGCCCAGCCCCCAAACAGGTACAACCCCTACACCCTCCCTCCTTCCTCTGCAATTGGTCCCGCCCCGGAACTGAAGGAGCTCCAACTTCCTCTCACCATCTTCTCCTTTGAACCCCTCCCCCCCCCGCTCAACTCGTAAGCTCCCCCCGGGCCTACCATACCATTCTAGTGATCTAGTGGCTAGTTGGGGCAGGAGCAATCCTTGGTCTCTCCTGCCTATACCAGCTCCGCAGTCAAAATGCCACAACTTCACAGCAGACTTGCAAGATTGCAACATTGAAAATGTTCCAGCAGGTCCTGAGCTGTCGGTGCATGAGGACGACTCCTCGGTGGAGCAGTCTGCTTGCATTTTTTAATACTATCTGCATGTATGCGTGAAATGTGTATGTAATATATTTGTGCCTCCCACATGTAACAACACTGTTAAAAAGTTGTCGTGGAATCCCTCCCCCCAAAAAAAGAAACTCCATATGATGTCATATACAATGGCTGTATATGACACTCGCCTATGGCATGGTTGTCACCTTTTTTTTCCTGAGCACCATTGTACAACATTGACGCTTTCCACGAGACTGTTCTAGGCATGTGCTTGGCGCTTTCCCTACTGAGCTGCTTGCAGAATTTCCACGCATCTCGTTTGCATGCAATTTCCTTTGAGCGTCAATCGCTGTTTCAAAATCGGTAAGTTCAACCACGGATATAGACGTATGCGGTATTTAACAGTGACTTTTGAGCATCTGGGCCTGAGTACTTCAGCCTATAATACTCCTGAGGGCCGTAGGACACAATGTTCCCATTGAGTATTTCATCCTATAATACTCCTGCTGTGAACCACTGAGTAGAATACTCGCTCTGAGTACACAAAGCTATAATGTTCCCACTGAGTACTTCAACCTATAATACTCCTGTGGGTTTTAGGCAGAGGTGTAGCCACGGGTGTCCTTGGGTGCTCCTTTCTGTGCATCACATGGAAACCTCTGTACATCACACAGAAACATCTGTGTATTGCAAGGAATGCTCATTTTAATACTAAGGAGCTCATTGTAATACATTTACATAGGATTATCGGTAGCTGTTACTGTGAATAGTAAAAGTAATGCAGAATCCCTTTGTGCATTAGAGGTTGAATAACGTGCATGCTAGACTGGCTACAACCAGTCTAAATCGGAGATTGCGAGCACAATAAGGTTTCAGCATTGGGACCTCAGTGAGAACATTGTAGCTTTGGGTACTCGGAGGGAGTATTTTTCTCTATGGTTCACAACATGAACAGAAGAGATCGACCACAAGAACGTGGAGGAACACTCTATCCCTACGAACGTAGAGAGACACCAATTCAAGAGTAGGGTGAATAGGCACTTCCAAAGGACGTAAGGGAGACGTAATGCAACTGATATGTAAGGATTTATTCAAAATGCATCAAAAGACTCGACACAGCAGCTGTGTTTCAGCGTAAGCGCCTGCCGCAGGAATCTGAAGATACAATGTAGACTGTTCATCAAATCCTTAACACAGGGCTTCTCTTACAAGGCTGTGCTAGTGATTCCCGATCAGCAAAAGAGAGGAAGCCCGTAGGAACTGAATGGGCTTCTTCTCATTTGCCGTGCAGGAATCACTTGCGCGACTTTGTAAAAGATGACCTTAGTGAGGAGGAAAATGTTGTAAAGCAACAATCTACCCCCAAAAAAGCAGCTTCATTTCTAACCCATTGAACAATGCCTCTAGGTTAGTGCTAGTCCCTCTCTCCTCTATTATGAGGGGAGGGGGTTGGGTTTGGGAGGGAGGGAGGGGAACCCCATTGCTAAACTACCAGGACTAGTGGGGGGCTGTCAAGGGTCCCACTGGACCACCAGGGTATTTTTTTGGGGGGGGATGCTTTGTGTTTTTTATTTTTAGTTACATTTGTACCCTGTGCTTTCCCACTCATGGCAGGCTCAATGCGGCTTACATGGGGCAATGAAGGGTTAAGTGACTTGCCCAGAGTCACAAGGAGCTGCCTGTGCCTGAAGTGGGAACCGAACTCAGTTGCTCAGTTCCTCAGGACCACAGTCCACCACCCTAACCACTAGGCCGCTCCTCCACTGTTGCTACTATTTGAGATTCTACATGGAATGTTGCTATTCCAACATTCCATGTAGAAGTCAGCCCTTGCAGATCACCAATGTGGCCGCACAGGCTTCTGCTTCTGTGAGTCTGACGTGCAGGATGTCAGACTCACAGAAACAGAAGCCTGCGCAGCCACATTGGTGATCTGCAAGGGCCGACTTCTACATGGAATGTTGGAATAGCAACATTCCATGTAGAATCTCAAATAGTAGCAACATTCCATGTAGAATCTCCAATAGTATCTATTTTATTTTTGTTACATTTGTACCCCACACTTTCCCACTCATGGCAGGCTCAATGTGGCTTACATGGGGCAATGGAGGGTTAAGTGACTTGCCCCGAGTCACAAGGAGCTGCCTGTGCCTGAAGTGGGAATCCAACTCAGTTCCTCAGTTCCCCAGGACCAAAGTCCACCACCCTAACCACTAGGCCACTCCTAGTGGTTAGGGTGTAAGGGGTAAGGGGCCTCTGGGGGTCCACCGGACCTCCAGCCTCCCTGTGCTTGGGGGCTTGAGATTTGACAGGTATGGGCTTTTTTTCTTTTTTGACAGCCTGGACCTGTCAAGCATGTGTAGGAGAATTGTATCCGTGCATGCCCAGGCACAATCCCCCCGTGTTTTCCTCCGACGATCAATGCTAATAACGCACCTAAATTTGCATATTATTAGCATTGATCATTGGGGAGTTAATTCCCTGTGCTGTTCTGGTGCTATTTTTGCTGTTTCGGAACAGGGCGGGGAGTTGATAATCGGGTTCTAAGTAATAAGACAGCTGATCTAGCCGAACAGTAGTATAGTATATCCAATGCAAATATTCAGGATTTGTTTTTTGAATGAAGTAGTGCTATTGAGGTTATTTTCAAGCAACAAAAGGTTTCCAGCAACAATAGCTGAAAGTGCCTTTTTGATGCCAGAGAGACAAATATAGTATTACTAGTAAAAAAGCCCCGTTTCTGATGCAAATGAAACGGGGGGGGGGGGGGGGGGGGCTAGCAAGGTTTTCTTCAGAGTGTGCATGTGGGAGTGTGTGTGTCCCTGCCCTCTGCCCTCTCTCCCTCCCCCCTCCCAGTCCAGTACTTCAGTGTTAAGTTTCCTGCTGTTCTGTGTTTGTGTTACAGAGAGAGTGAGGGCCTCTCTCCCCTCCCCCCTCTGAGTCCTTCACTGTTACAGAGAGAGGGATTTCGTGCTGTGCTGTTTTCCTTCACTCATGGGGAAATCGGATATCTCTGGCGCTTCACACTTACTACTACTACTACTACTTAACATTTCTAGAGCGCTACTAGGGTTACGCAGCGCTGTACAAATTAACAAATAAGGACAGTCCCTGCTCAGAAGAGCTTACAATCTAAAGGACGAAATGTCAAGTTGGGGTAGTTAAGATTTCCTGAGAAGAGGTGTAGTGATTAGGTGCCGAAGGCGACATTGAAGAGGTGGGCTTTGAGCAATGATTTGAAGATGGGCAGGGAGGGGGGCCCGGCATATGGGCTCAGGGAGTTTGTTCCAAGCATGGGGTGAAGCGAGGCAGAAAGGGCGAAGCCTAGAGTTGGCGGTGGTGGAGAAGGGTACTGAAAGGAGGGATTTGTCTAGAGAGCGGAGGTTGCGGGTGGGGACATAGAGGGAGATGAGAGTAGAGAGGTAAGGAGGGGCTGCAGATCGAGTGCATTTGTAGGTGAGTAGGAGAAGCTTGAACTGTATGCGGTATCTGATCGGAAGCCAGTGAAGTGACTTGAGGAGAAGGGTGATATGAGTGTATCGGTCCAGGCGGAAGATAAGACGTGCGGCCGAGTTCTGGATGGACTGAAGGGAGGGATAGATGGCTAAGTGGGAGGCCGGTGAGGAGTAGGTTGGAGGCTTCATAGAACGTTGGTGGTGCCTTTTATATATATAGATAATTTCTGTGAGTCACACGTCCAGTGCCCCCTACTACACCTTCCACCGCACTCTTCTGTCAGAGATGAAACGTCGGGTTCCCTTACAGAAGCACCGCACTAAATATTTCTGTGAAATGTTCCATGCACATCCCAGTACAATTGAAACTGTGGCTGGTGACTGTGGCTTTTTATGCTGGCCTGTAGGGAAACTGTTATCACCTTCATTCATTTCCATGTCACTGCACTGAGAAAGCGCACCAAAATCACTTACAACCTCATTTAAAGAACCTTTGCTGGAGAATCAAGGGAGACCAGTGGTAAACCCTCTGCAAGAACAGTGTCGGCATCACCAGTCACGCATGTCTTTTCCTGGCCTGATGTGCACCGTCTACTTCCTAAGAAAAAGAGTGGTGTTTGCCTGAAATGCAACAGGAGGTTGTGAAGACAAAATCAGTGATGGAATTCGGGAATGCGTGGAATGAACACAGAGGAACACTATATAGGCGGGGCAGCCTGACCGTTCGGGCAACTGGGCAGTGCCTGAGGGCCCAGGGGCTGTAGGGGGTTCAGGCAGAATAGCAGTAGTGGGCAAGTAAGAGTGGGGTTCCTTCCTGCCCCTGAAGAAGCCACTAAGACTACCAGGGCCCTTCAAGGTAGGACTGGGAAGGACCCACTGAGGTTCTGGGGACTGTGGTGTGGGGAAGGAGGCAGGGTCGCCGAGAGACTGGGCCGGGCCCAGGGCAAGGCCGCCCCCGGGGCCCTGCCCTTACCAGCCTCGGCGCCCCGCCCTCCCGAGGTCACCGTGGCCACTCCCTCCTCCACCCCCCGAGGTCGCCACTGCTCCCCCCACCCCCGAGAT
The DNA here is from genome assembly GCF_901765095.1 of Microcaecilia unicolor. Lineage (NCBI taxonomy): Eukaryota > Metazoa > Chordata > Amphibia > Gymnophiona > Siphonopidae > Microcaecilia > Microcaecilia unicolor. Next base: position 13,806,451 of record NC_044036.1, on the reverse strand, counting down.
CGCCGCAGCCACTGCTCCCCACCTCCACCCCCTGAGGTCACCACCGGGCCGGGCCCCCTGCATTGAAATCGCAGTCTCACCTCCGTGAAAGCAGCGCTGCAGGCAGCAGAACGCCTCCCTTCGGCCCTACTTCCCTCCTTGTGTCCCACCCTCACGGTAGTTACGTCGACCACGAAGGGCAGGTGGGACTGCGGCGCCGGGCCACCCTTGCTGGGTAGACTTCTATGGTCTGTGCCCCAAAACTGGCAGGGAGAGACAAAGACTAATTCACAAAGAAGTGAAGCAGAGTCAAATCTGGCCACCTTGTTGGGGAGACTAGATGGATCATGCAGGTCTTTATCTGCCAACATTTACTATGTTACTACATGAGTATATAGGGAGGGGGTACATGGACCATAGGACTGGCAAAGTAAGGTTCAAAACAAATAGTAGAAAGGGTTTCCCCCCCCCCCCATACAGTGCGTAATCAAGCTGTGGGATCTATTACTGGAGAATGTGATCGATGTGACCAATACAGTGGGATTCAAAAGAGGATTGGATGAGTTTCTGGAGGAAAAGCCCATAAAAGATTATTAGCCAAGTAGACCGGCCAGAGCCATTGTTTATTCCTAGAAACAAACTATGGAAAATCGATCGACGTTTTGGATTCGGCCAAGTACTTGGAACACAGACAGGAGACCGGGCTTGATGGACCTCGGTCTGACTCAGCAAGTCAATGTTCTTACTTATCAATTTATTGAGATTTATTAAACGGCTTTATGAAGAGATCCACTCAAGGCAGTGTACAGCAGGAACAGTTTAACGTAAAACTTACAATTTTGTTAATAGCATAACAACAGAAAAATGACCAACATAGTAACATAGTAACATAGTAGATGACGGCAGAAAAAGACCTGCATGGTCCATCCAGTCTGCCCAAGACAAACTCATATGTGTATACCTTACCTTGAATTGAATTTGTACCTGTCCTTTTCAGGGCACAGATCATATAAGTCTGCCCAGCAGTATTTCCCGCCTCTCAACCACCAGTCCCGCCTCCCATCACCGGCTCTGGTACAGACCGTATAAGTCTGCCCTCCCCTATCCTCGCCTCCCAACCACCACCCCCTCTTCCCCCCACCTGCTCCGCCACCCAATTTCAGCTAAGCTTCTGAGGATCCATTCCTTCTGCACAGGATTCCTCTATGCATATCCCATGCATGTTTGAACTCCGTTACCGTTTTCATCTCCACCACTTCCCGCGGGAGGGCATTCCAAGCGTTCACCACCCTCTCCGTAAAAAAATACTTCCTGACATCTTTCCTGAGTCTGCCCCCCTTCAATCTCATTTCATGTCCTCTCGTTCTACCGCCTTCCCATCTCCGGAAAAGATTCGTTTGCGGATTAATACCTTTCAAATATTTGAACGTCTGTATCGATTAAATATAGTATAATAAATGAGGTAACCTTGGAAATGGCAAATTGAAATCTAGAAACAGGACTAATGAAGCAGTTTCAGAAGTATATACACTTAACCAGTGCACTTTTTCTAGTGAAAAAGGTGCCGGTACTCAGATGCTAGGCCACCCTTCAGGGGTGGGGGTAATCACTGAGGGACCCTCCCCATAATAGCCAGGCCCCCTGCAACCAGTCACAGAATCTATGACAAGGCAGAATTGGTGTGTAAGATCTGAGCTCTTTCATTAAAACTTGGGGGCCATGGGTAAATTTTAGCAGCCAATGGAAAAGGTGCCGGTACTCAGTACCCCCAAGTACCCCCTTAAAAAAAGCCATGCATTTAACAGCACTGTAGAACAATCACATAACACTACTACATGTACACAGCAGGGCTGCTAAGAAACTGAACTGGACCTGGAGCAGGGCCACCGCCGCTGCCGCTCCCCCGCCCTGGATCGTGGCTATCCCCCCACCCCAGATCGCTGCTGCAAAATATCTTATTGGCTGGCGGGGATCCCGAGGCCCATCCAGCAGAAGACGATTGCCTGTCCCTGCGGCTGCTTTATGTGCTCTGAGAGAAAAAGTAGTCACTCAGCAGAGCAGCGCTGGAGTTGCTCCTCTGGGTCCTCTCCAGCCTCCAAGAGGGGCCCGGCCATGGCGTCTGAGTTTTCTCTCTCCTGCTCCTGTCTGGACACAATTACTTGGGTCTCGGCAGGAGAGAGAGACCCCAGTGCTGGGCCCCCCTTGGAGGCCTGGGCCTGGGGAATTTTTTCCCCTGTGCCCCCCCCCCTCTCGGCAGCCCTGGTACACAATGCTGTACACATTATATGCAGGTACTTTCTCTGTCCCTAGAGGGTTCGCAATCAAGTTTTTGTACCTGGGATAATGGAGGGTTAAGTGAATTGGCCAAGGTCACAGGGAGCTGCAGTGGGAATTGAACCCAGATCACCAGGTTCACACTGTCTTGTACTAACCATTAGGCTATAAAGGAATAGGATAAATGTAGAAATGTACAATAGAAATGATACCGTAATAGACAGCATGGAAGAACATTTGAATAACAGAGATATAACACAATGTCAGCATAATTCCAATGAAACATCTAACAGGCAGGCATTAGAACATTCAGATAACACAGATATTGCTGTTCCTACAGTATAATGAAACATCTTTAATAGGTAGCTGAGGGGACAAGTGCAGTTAATTTGATGGGATTAGTTGGCCTAAGAGATTTCTCACAGGGATACAGAGCTGCTCACCGCTAGGATTGACTGGTGCAAGGGAAGCAGAATAGAAATGGAGACATAAGTTTACTTTCCTGTGTCTAGCAGACCTATGATTGGCACAGGGATACAGGGCCTTTCAAGTCTAAGATAATTGAGTAGATCAGCACAAGGATACAGGGTTTTCTCTGCTGGCTCAACACAGGGACCCAGAGCTTTAAAATTCCAGCTCACTGGTTCCAATTTGGCTCAGTCTGACAAGAATTTGCTGTCTGATGATAACTCTGCGGCGATCTAGGTGAAATGAGCTGCTGGTTTGAATCCAGGAGACATATGTCCACATCACTGAAAACCATCATTTTAATTGCACCCCCCCCCCCCCCCAGTGACTGTCACAGGAGAGAGACCAAGGGACAAATGACCATGGAAAGTACCCATGGAATAGTGTCTCCCAGGGGTGTAGCTAGGTGGGGGCATGGGCCCCCACAGATTTAGTCCAGACCCCCTCCACTTTCGACCCCCCCCCCGCCGACCCTCCCCACCACTTTCGACCCCCCTCGCCGCCGCGGAGGGGGGGGGGTCGAAAGTGGCAGGGGGAGGCAGGCTAAAATGTGCCCCCCCCACCTTGGGCTCTGGACCCCCCCTTCCACCGAGGTCTGGCTATGCCCCTGGTGTCTCCTGCGAGGAAAAATGATATTAAAGTTATTCTGTGGCTAGATGTTTCTTTTCTGTGCTTAAACTATTAATGATGGCTTTAAAACGGTTAAACAAACAAAAAAGTGGGCACAAAACCAGGAGTCCCAGAGACTGGATCACAGTAAAGCTAAAGCCAAATTTTATTAATTAGTATATTTGACTCGACACAACTGTTGTGTTTCAGCCAAAGGGCCTGCATCAGGAGTCTACAAATAAAAACAGTAACAATAAACATTTGACATAACATAAAATTAATTGATATATAAATCTAAATAAGACATACAGTATATATAAAAGAACATAAAAACATTATAATAATATGTAGAATATTCATAAAAATACAAACACAAAATATATATCAAATGATCAGAACAACAGCAAAATCATAATGATAATAATACATGCGTAACTCCTGGTTTTGTGTCCACTTTTTTGTTTGTTTTACAAAGTATCCGTGGGTCTTCTTTGAGTTCTCCACGCTTTGTGGATTCTCTATTTAAAACGGTTAAACCAGCCCAACTTGACAAATAAACACTCAAGTTAAAAATCCAATTATAATAGGAACCTTGGTTTTTTTTCCCCACTTTGTGCATAGTAAAGAGATTGAAGCATTTCTCTTATATGAAGGCATGGTAGAAGGAGCCCTGAGCTTGGTGTTTTAATGGGATTTAACAACCTGTATTGTTCTATGTGAACAATCACCCCTTAGCTGGCTGCCGAAAAATATACTCTCCCCAGAGAACTGAAATTCCTGTTCCAATGTGAAGCAGACTTTGCTTCCTCTGGGGACAAAGCCACAGCTGAATCTGTCAGTGTGGTTTGAAATGACCGTGGGCGGACGTGTGATGGTGTCTGACAGGAATTAGAATGAAAAAATGGTAGCATGGAGGTGACATTTTCTAAGGAGGCGAGTTTAGCAAGTCCGGCGGCGTAGACTCACCATGAATCCATATCGTTATGCATTGACATGAATAAGGAAGTCAAAAAGGGGGCCATCGCCTGCCAAAAGCTCAGAGGCCTGTGAAGGTTTAGCCCCACATAGTCTAAAACGCTGACCCACTTCCACTGCAGAAACACAACATTTCCAGACTGAGAAGTAAACAGAGCAGTGAGTTGGGACCACAGGAAGGTGGTATATCAAATCCATGACCCTGACTCCCTCCCGTCATGAAAACATTTAGGGGGAGTAGATGGTATAGGGAAGAGTTCCCCCTCGCTGTTGATACAGTTCAGCCACCTTGCAGTAGGTGGCGCTAATCTGCTGAGGCGGAGGCTAAGCCTGAGTCAGAGCCTAGAGGGGCAGGGCTCAGGCCAGGAGGGCATTAAATTCCCTGAGCCAGAATAGTTCCGGGAGACCCCGATACAGAGGTTTCCACCAGGGAAGCCCTGGGAGGAGAGAAGCTACCCTGAAGTGAGGGTCTCCGCAGATTGTAAGTACGCTGCCAGAGCCTGATACAAGGTAGGCTAAGCTTGACGTTTAAGCTACACAGGATACCGTTGAGGTCTGGTGGGAGGCAGACCCGTGTGGTAAAACCTGGGAAGGAAAGGAGTTTATGTACTGTGGGGTTAAAGTTAGTCATTTACACGCCTGCACAGTTGACACTGGAGTAAAAGAGCCTGTACTTGTTCACCGTACCTGTGGGATTACAGACGGCAGTAATCCTTCCTATATAATAATTTGCACCTCCGTCTGGATGCCTGGGTTCGTAACACACTTCCCATTGGTCGACCCTGGGGATGACATCACAGGGCGGACCAATGGGAAGTGAGAGGGAAGGGAAGCCAGCACCAGACACCGGAGGTCTCTCTCTCTGTCCCCTCGGAGTGCAACGACAACCTGGGAAGGGAAGCCAGCACCAGCCGGCGGAGGTCAGTACACAATCGCTCCCCGCCCCCGAGTTCTAGCCCCCTCCTCTCCAAGCTCCAGGGCCCCCTACTTCCCTCCCTCCCTCCACTCCTGTCCGAGTTCCACGCCCCCTCTCTCCTCCGAGTTCCACCACCTCGTGCCTCCCTCCCTCTCTCTCTGTGCCCTCTGAGTGGAAGCAGGACGTGTGCGGCTGCCCCTCCCCTTCGTAAGTGCCAGCTGTTATTTAAAACTTCTTATCTCCTGGTCCGCCGGCAACAGTGAAGTCGAGCAGGCACTGCACGGCGCTTCAGACTGCCTTCGCTTCTGTTTCAGCTCTGCCTCTGGTCCCGCCCTTCTGCAAACAGGAAAAGAGGGCGGGACTAGAGGCAGAGCTGAAACAGAAGCGAAGGCAGTCTGAAGCGCCGTGCAGTGCCTGCTCGACTTCACTGTTGCCGGCAGACCAGGAGATAAGTAGTTTTAAATAACAGCTGGCACTTACAAAGGGGAGGGGCAGCTGCACACATCCTGCTTCCACTCGGAGGGCACAGGGAGAGAGGGAGGGAGGCGCGGGCAGTGGCGTTCCTAGGGGGGGCTGACACCCGGGGTGGATCGCCGATGCGCCCCGCCCCCCAGATGCAGCGCAACCCCCCCCCCCCCCTGCGAAAGAACCCCCCGGGTGCACGCCGCTGGGGGGGTGCTGCGCGCACCTGCCCTTCATTCGTTCCATGCTCCCTCTGCCCCAGAACAGGAACCTATTCCGGGGCAGAGGGAGCATGGAACGAACGAAGGACAGGTGTGCGCGGCACCCCCCAACAGCGTGCACCCAGGGCGGACCGCACCCACCGTTCCCCCTAGGAACGCCACTGGGTGCGGGGGTGCGGAACTCGGACAGGGGGTGCATGGAACTCGGAGGGCAGGGGAGGAGAGAGAGGGAGGGAGGGGGTCCTGGAACTGAAACGGGAGGGAGGGGGTCCTGGAACTGGAGGGGGGGAGGGGGTCCTTGAACTGGAAGGGGAGGGCCGGTCCTGGAACTGGAAGGGGGGTCCTGGAACTCAAAGGGGAGGGGGGCATGGAACACGGAGGACAGGGAGGGAGGGAGGGGCCATGGAACTCAGAGGGGAAGGAGCCTGGAACTCTGAGAGAGAGGGACGGACAGGCGGGGGTGTGGAACTCCAAAGACAGAGACCGAGGGAGGGAGAGCTGGAACTCTGAGGAGAGGGAGGGGGGCCTGGAATTCACATGACAGGGAGGGAGGCAGGAGGCCAAGCTGCAACTGTGAGGAAAACCTTGCAAGCGCCCATTTCATTTCTATCAGAAACGGGCCTTTTTTACTAGTGGTTTAATAAAAGAGTTTTATTTTGCTTCCCCTTGGCCTGGATGTCCGTTTGTGATGGCCTCCTGCCCAACTCGGTTCACAGGGAGTTCTATAAACGCTGCCTAAAGTTAGGTGTGGCAGTGGAAATTAACGAATGTTAATGGGGCTGAAAGGGCAGTTAGGGGCCACAGGGAACTTAGGTCCAGGTGCATTAAACTTAACGAGCCAGCAACGTGGTTTTTAAACTGGTTCTAGCCAGTTTAGCGCACAAGTAGTAAATCAGGACATGCACAAAAGGGTTCTCTGAGCCATTTTCCTGTCACGGTAGCAGCTAACAAAAACAGAATGCAAATGAGCTAATTACTATTATAATGTGAATGCGATGCGATGCACTACTGTTTCCGACCCCATGCACCGTGGAAATCCTAACTGGAGGTCTGCATCTCTCATTGGGGCTGCTGTGAACAGGACCCATGCAGAGGAGGGCGCCCATCGCAAAAATCGGAAGAAAAAAAAAATGTCCAAGTGCTCGTCAGGGACGTCCTTTCAAGTGCCTAACACCTGGACATCCTTCACTCAAAAAAAAAAAAAGGACGTCCCTGACGAGCACTTGGACGTTTTTTTTCTTCAGATTTTGTGATGGGCGTCCTTCTCTTGGACGTGTTTTTCTTACGTGCCCGAAAACCGCCGGAAAGAATCGGGGATCGGGACGTGCGAGGACGCCCAAATCAAAACTATTTGGACGTCCCCTTTCGATTATGCCCCTCCAGGTCTCTCTCGGCCAATCACAGCGCGTTTAGCTGACACAGCTGTGGTAAAAAGTGTCCCAGTGTGCGCCAATTTCACGCGCTCACAGTAGCGCAGGTCACTATTTACCCTGGCTTAGTAAAGGACCCCTTAGGCTCTATTTTATATCAGCAATTATGCCTGCAATTACGGTTATAGGATTGAATCTGCCCCTAATTGGCTAGTTCCACGGTGGTCTTCACAGATTTTCAGTGGCGTTACCTGGCTCAGTGGGAGATAACTGCATAGAAGCCCTTCCTACCTGCTTATCTTCCGCTGAATATCAGCTCTTACATTTTTTAGTTGTAGCTCCATCTTTTTGACGTAATCATCTCTGTTCAACACTGCCGAGGGGCGGACTGACAGTGGTCGGGACCCCCGGGCAGTAAAGGTCATTGGGGCCCCCTGGCTGCTGCCTGCCACCCCACCGTTGCACTCTGAGCGCTCACTCTAAAATAGCCTTTACTGCACTTTTCAGCGCCAATTTTGGCTGCAAAGTCTTACACCAACTGAAAAAGAGGAGGAGGGGAGGTCCTCATAACTTCCACAGGAAAAGCATGCAAAAACACCAGAAGTGCAGTGGCATAGCAAGGGCGGGGCGGTGGGGGAGGTCCGCTTCGGGTGCACGCTGCTGGAGGGGTGCAGAGAGCCGCCAGGTTACTTCCTGTTCTGGGGCAGAGGGAGCCAGAGGAGCCAACATCCGCGCGGCTGCTCCCAGCAGCTAGCAATGCACCTGGGGTGTGTGTGTGTTATTGCGCCTGGGGGGGTGTGTCATGCTGCACCCTGGGGGACGGACGCTGCTGTACCGGAAGAGGGGGGTGCGCAGCGGCGATCCGCCCCGGGTGGCAGCCGACCTAGGAATGCCACTGCAGAAGTGAGCACGCAGTTCTGGAACGCGCTGCCGCGCGGCCTGAAAACGATCTGCGAACAAACCAACTTCCGCAAATTATTGAAAACATATCTTTTTGAGAAAATTTACGGAAAGAACCAAAACACATAAAATCCACACTCACTGTTCAGTAATACATCAACACATCCACTTATGAATTCTCAATCCTGAAACCTCACCACACTCATACCTCCACTCACACACAAAAAAAAAATGTATACCATATGTTTTTTGTTATTATATATTGCCCTTTAGCTCCTCGTTGTTTCCTTCCAATGTTTCAACGTTCTTTTCCATTGATATATTCCTTACGATACTTTGATTTTGTCTCGTATAACTCTTCACAATGTAATCCATAACTGAATTGTAACAAAATGTATTTCCATCATTCATAATGTATTGTAAGCCACACTGAGCCCGCAAAAAGGTGGGAAAATGTGGGATACAAATGCAATAAAATAAATAAATAAATAAATAAAGTGAAGAAAGATCCAAATGACCAAGGCAAACACAGAGTAACAGCATCCAAAAGTTTATTTGCAAAATATGCAGGAGTGGAAACGTTGCATGCCATGATACTATCTGATTTGTAGAACCAACCCCCCCCCCCTCCCCAACAGTTAGCAGGAAGAGCCTCTGTTCTCCCTCTTAAGGGACGTCACTGCAAATGGGCTCTGCAATGCAGGCAGCTGTTCAGAGGCTGCTTCTGAATGACAGAGGTCAGCGCTGCTGTCGTAAATGGAAGACGTAACTGCGGAAAGTTTATGAGCCGTAAAGGCCACGGTCAGGAGTTTCCTAGTGCGTCCCATCACCAGTTGCGTCATATCTCATTGCGGCGGCAGCCAAGTCAGGAGCAATGGGAGGCTGTCTCATCTGTAACTGTGGCGAGAGGATGCTTTTCTATTCTGTGCAAGAATTATGATACTGAAAGTTTGCAAAAGATCACGGGACACTATCCCAGCCTCTGCTGGTGGAGTCATAAGCGTTGCTGAGAGCCACGGTCTCTCTAGTCACCCATTTCCCATAACGTCACTGTGACCTCAGATTTAGCAGCTTAAATAAAACTGGGTTTAAAAAAGGTTCGGACGCGTTCTTGGAGCAAAAGTCCATAGCCTGCTATTGCGATAGACATGGGGAAGAAGTCACTGCTTGCCCTGGGATTGGTAGCATAGAATGTTGCTACTCTTTGGGATTCTGGAACCTTACTACTGTTTGGGAGTCTGGAATCTTGCTACTCCTTGGAATTCCGGAATCTTGATATTCTTTAGGATTCCAGAATCTTGCTAAGTCTTTGGGATTGTGCCGGGTACTTGTGACCTGGATTTGGTCATTGTTGGAAGCAGGATACTGGGCTAGATGGACCATTGGTCTGACCCAGTATGGCTATTCTTAGTTCTTAACTAATAAATTCAGATTCAAATTGAATTACGTGTTCCAAAGGAAGAGGAGCAGAGGCCTGAACATGTACAGGTAATTGTGACCCAGGAAATAGCCAGAGAAAATGCCCAACCCTTACTAATTACACTCCTGAAGAAAGAGGGAACCCAAACCTACAATTTTTCCCTGGGAAATGGCACACAAAACAACCGTCATGTTCAAGGATTTGGCAAGGTGCTCTGTGTGCTTTCTACGTGGCTGATAATCACATGTCCCCTCATTCTCTAACACATCTCCTGACTTTCAAGTGCTTATATTTATAGAGTAATGCTGTGCACATGGGTACGGGTAACACTTACACACAGAAATGGCAGATCGTTCCTTACCGCTGTTCTATAATTATGCACAAAAATGACTAAGCCATTCACAGGGCAGGGACATGGGTGACATAACTTACAGAGCACAGTGGTTATGTCAGACAATTACGCAAGCCACACGTCTGTCATAAACGCACGCTCTGATGTTTTGGCATGTTGATGTGGGTTTCTTCTAGCACGCCAGTGGAGGCATATTTTCAAAGCACTTTGGGAGGCTAAGTTCCATGTGTTTCTATGGAACTTTGGGAGGCTAAGTGCTTTGAAAATAAGCCTCTTAAGTATTCTATTCGTGTTCTTATAGGATAGGCTCACTACCCACAAAAATATGGGAAAGAATGTTGGCACCAGGGTATACAAAGTCTCCATGATGTTCAGTCCTCTCTCCCCTGCCCTCTCCTCCCATCCATGTCCACCGATTCTCCTCTGCCCCTCCCTTCCATGTCCAGTGACTTGCCCCAGCCTCCACCTGCCCTCGAGATCCTTCCAACCCCATCCCCACCTGCCCGCCCTCAGCTCCTCAACTTTCCAATCGTGCCCCCTGCTTTGAAATCTTCTATTTACCCAAAGTTGCAGCAGTGAACCGGCAGTGAAAGCAGCAAGCCAGGCAGGCTCGCCTCCTCATCATTTCCCTTCCCTCTCAGCTTCCTGCCTTACTCAGATGTAATTTCCTTTCTGCAAGGGCGGGACGCTGAGAGGGAAAGGAAGTGACGAAGAGGCGAGCCTGCCTGCTTGCTGCTTTCACTGCTGGTTCGCCACTGCGAGTTCGGGTAAATAGAAGATTTCAACGCAGGGGGCACGAATGGAAAGTTGGGGAGCTGAAGGCGGGCAGGTGAGCCGGCCCTCAGAAAAAAGGTGCCGGTATGCTGTACCAGTGCAAAACAAAACAAGTACATAAGTATTGCCATACTGGGACAGACCAAAGGTCCCTCAAGCCCAGCATCCTGTTTCCAACAGTGGCCAATCCAGGTCACAAATACCTGGCAAGATCCCCAAAAAGTACAAAACATTTTATACTGCTTACTCCAGAAATAGTGGATTTTCCCCAAGTCCATTTAACAATGGTCTATGGACTTTTCCTTTAGGAAGCTGTCCAAACCTTTTTTAAACTCCGCTAAGCTAACCGCCTTTACCACATTCTCTGGCAACGAATGCAGCCTTGAAAACAAGCACAGGGAAAGTAAGTCGCACTGTACCACAGGAACAACCCCAGCAACACAAGCAGGGGCAAAGTAACCTGCCCTGTGTGGTAGATACAACCCAAACAACAAAAGCATGGGGAAAGTATCCCACACTGCTTGGCAGCTACAACCCTCTAGCAACACATGCATGGGGAAGTAACCTTCCTGGGCACACTCGATGGGCCATGCTGCTCGCAAAACCAGGAAAAAAAGGGGTATATATGTGGAAAGAAACTAAACAAATTCTCTGTAACCTTGGAGGATGTAATGGGTCAGTTCAGCAAGCTGAAGAGTAGTAAATCACCGGGACCTGATGGTATTCATCCCAGAGTATTAATAGAACTAAAAAATGAACTTGCGGAGCTACTGTTAGAAATATGCAATCTGTCCCTAAAATCGAGTGTAGTACCGGAAGACTGGAGGGTAGCCAATGTTACTCCGATTTTTAAGAAGGGTTCCAGAGGAGATCCGGGAAATTATAGACCGGTGAGTCTGACGTCGGTGCCGGGCAAGATGGTGGAGGCTATTATTAAGAATAAAATTGCAGAGCATATACAAAAACATGGACTGATGAGACAAAGTCAGCACGGATTTAGTGAAGGGAAGTCTTGCCTCACCAATCTAATGCATTTTTTTTGAGGGGGTAAGCAAACATGTGGACAATGGGGAGCCGGTTGATATTGTATATCTGGATTTTCAGAAGGCGTTTGACAAAGTGCCGCACGAAAGACTCCTGAAGAAATTGCAGAGTCATGGAATCGGAGGTAGGGTATTATTATGGATTAAGAACTGGTTGAAAGATAGGAAGCAGAGAGTAGGATTGCGTGGCCAGTATTCTCAGTGGAGGAGGGTAGTTAGTGGGGTCCCGCAGGGGTCTGTGCTGGGTCCGTTGCTTTTTAATGTATTTATAAATGACCTAGAGATGGGAATAACTAGTGAGGTAATTAAATTCGCCGATGACACAAAATTATTCAGGGTCGTCAAGTCGCAGGAGGAATGTGAACGATTACAGGAGGACCTTGCGAGACTGGGAGAATGGGCGTGCAAGTGGCAGATGAAGTTCAATGTTGACAAGTGCAAAGTGATGCATGTGGGTAAGAGGAACCCGAATTATAGCTACGTCTTGCAAGGTTCCGCGTTAGGAGTTACGGATCAAGAAAGGGATCTGGGTGTCGTCGTCGATGATACGCTGAAACCTTCTGCTCAGTGTGCTGCTGCGGCTAGGAAAGCGAATAGAATGTTGGGTGTTATTAGGAAGGGTATGGAGTCCAGGTGTGCGGATGTTATAATGCCCTTGTATCGCTCCATGGTGCGACCGCACCTGGAGTATTGTGTTCAGTACTGGTCTCCGTATCTCAAAAAAGATATAGTAGAATTGGAAAAGGTACAGCGAAGGGCGACGAAAATGATAGTGGGGATGGGATGACTTTCCTATGAAGAGAGGCTGAGAAGGCTAGGGCTTTTCAGCTTGGAGAAGAGACGGCTGAGGGGAGATATGATAGAAGTGTATAAAATAATGAGTGGAATGGATCGGGTGGATGTGAAGCGACTGTTCACGCTATCCAAAAATACTAGGACTAGAGGGCATGAGTTGAAGCTACAGTGTGGTAAATTTAAAACGAATCGGAGAAAATTTTTCTTCACCCAACGTGTAATTAGACTCTGGAATTCGTTGCCGGAGAACGTGGTACGGGCGGTTAGCTTGACGGAGTTTAAAAAGGGGTTAGATAGATTCCTAAAGGACAAGTCCATAGACCGCTATTAAATGGACTTGGAAAAATTCCGCATTTTTAGGTATAACTTGTCTGGAATGTTTTTACGTTTGGGGAGCGTGCCAGGTGCCCTTGACCTGGATTGGCCACTGTCGGTGACAGGATGCTGGGCTAGATGGACCTTTGGTCTTTCCCAGTATGGCACTACTTATGTACTTATGTACTTATGTATAATAGGTCAAATAAAACTCCAATACTATTATAAATCAAGAAGGGAGGGCATCGTTATAAAGACCAGGCCATTGAACCTCACACCACGCACAGCTGTTCCAAGCCTTCTCTGCTGTCATTTAGGCCAAGATGCACCAACCAAACGTAAAAGAATGTAAAACGTAAAAGTTCTTACTGAATTTGAAAAAACGAACAATGCACTAAAAAAACACCTCAGAAATGTTCGGTGCGGTATTCAAAAGTCGGATGCATGAATACCTTCGGTAAAGTGTCAGTACATTAAAAAAAAAAAGTGCCTATGGACGTCCGTTATGGACATCCTTTAAGGACGGCCTTTGCCCCTCCCCCCTGCCCGAGGTTGCCACTGCTCCCCGCTCCCCCCTACATTTAAAAAATCGTGATTTTAGGCAGCACTGTCCCCCCTCCCTCCCTTCCTTCCTCTCTTTCTTGCCCTCACAGCGCCTTCACACAGAGGTAAGAGGCGCTGCGAGGGCCCGGTAAGACGGAGGGGGGGGGGCCAGTGGAGGGGGGAGCGGTGGCGACGACCTCAGTGGGGGCGGGGCACGGGGCGGAGGATGGCGGGAGCTGTTTAGAAAGAGAGAGAGGAAGGAAGGAAGGAAGGGAGGGAGGGGGGCCAGGGCTGCCTAAAATCACGATTTTTTTAATGCAGGGGGCAGCGGGGAGAGCGGCGACCTCGGGCGGGGGGGGGGGGGTGGCAAGGACGCCCACAAGGACGTGTTATGACGTGTCTGTATGACAGCTCCGGCCTTACCGACAGCTCTGACCACACGTTAAATATATCGCAGTAAATGAGTCGGTGCAATCGTCGGTATGGTTAGTGCATCCCGAATCGTCCACATTACAATGGTAGCTACTCGTTTGTATTCCGTTTTCGTTACCTGCTACCGCCGTCGGAAAAAGCTGTTTAGTGCATGCCATGGTTTACTACTTGTTTGTTAATGGCTCGTTATTGGCTCCTTAAAGGCTCGTAAAGTTTAGTGCATCTGGCCCTTAGAGCAGAACTGAGGGCTACCGTTGATAACTTCCCCCTTTCCTGTATTATTATGTAACCTGCCTAGTGCTATTCTAGTACCTTGAGACCCAGCTCACCCTCTACCCCTGAAGAAAGGATTAGTCCTTGCTTGTTCTGTGTTCGGCTGTATGTTTCACCATGAACTAGAGCACATTCTGAGTATCAGACATTGTAAAGCTTCCTGATGTGCTGCCGACTGTGGTCCCATAATGCTGTCTGACAATTTTTTCAAAGCACCTCAGACTTAGGCTGGAAAGGCCATGACGTCTACCAGTGGTGGCCATCGATCTCTGATATTGGCTTTGCCTGCCAGCAAGGGCTCCAGCCACCGAACGCCTCTTGAACTAAATGATGTGGGAGAGAAAGACTAAAGAAAATCTTTTTTCCAAGGGGCCAAAATGTACTGCTTGCTTCTCCAGACGTGGGCGGGTTAATAAAAGTTCAGCTTCTTTCTCCTTTTGCCAGTGCACAAAACTTTTACGGTTATCGGCACTTAATTGCCCAAGAAATGTCTTTGCCCTCCATTAGTGCCTATAATTAGTGTCTTTGTTCAAGTAGGCTCTCAATCAACCTGAAAACCAGAGGGTCTTCCAATCATTCTGAGAGGAGGTAAAGGAACAGATCTGAGCAATTACAAAGCCATTAGCCATCAGTCTCAATTGAGGGGAGGGGGGGAGGGCCTTAAGTTAGGAAAGTGGAGGAATGAAGTTGCAGAGAGAAAGACTGAGACATATTGGGCCCTACTCAAGAGCGCCTGAAAAGACCAAAAGTGGAAATTCAACTGGATAAACTGAAGTGAGTGATTACTCATCTGGAATTCCAGAGATTCTGAAATTGTGAAGTATGAAGCAAATTGGGGGGGGGGGGGAGGGAAGGAAAGGAGAGAGGATACAGTTCCTTCATAAAGGAAGAGGCAACTGTCACCACTAAAAGGAGAGATACTAAATATTTCTGCTGAAAGAGCTCTGACAAGCTCACTTAAAGCAATTGACTATCCTAAGGGACAGCAAATCTGCTCCTCAAAAGCACCAAGCATGAGGCTGCTTCCAATGATGAATAAATATGCAAATAAGAACGTACGCGTTCCCATATAGGACAGACTGAAGGTCCATCAAGCCCAGTATCCTGCTTCCAACAGGGCACAAGTGTCACGCCACTGAGGGTGATCCAGAGTAGTGAGCCCTTGGGCTACTGCCAGAGACTGGCAACAGCAGGAAAGCCACCCAAACTGCTGGAACGGACTTGGCTTGGCCGGACTGGAACCAAATGCTGGAACAGACTTGGTTTGGCTGGACTGGAACCAAATGCTGGAACAGACTTGGCTGGACTGGATTCAGGACTTTCAAACAAGGCAGACACAAGCAGGGTAGGGCAGAAGCTAAGGACAAGCAGGTTGATACAAGCAGGAAGGGAACTAAAGCCAAAGACATACAGGGCAGAGATACAAGCAAGGCGCAGTGCCCCCACGGGTGCACGGAGCCGCCCATAATATGGCGCCGTGCCCCGATGGGCATGCCCACCAGGCCAGCGGGGTGCAAACGAGGCATGGTGGGCACATTCCCACCGCCCAAAGGGCACCCCGCTGAAAAGGGGAAGAGCTACCAAAGGGGTTTAAAAGCCCCTGGGCGGAGCCCGGACGGCCTCTTCAGGTGTCCGGGCTCCAGCATACAGTGGGAGCGGTTGCACAATTCCTCGGTGTTCCGCATGCGAGTGCTAGACGCGAGGAAGTGGCACCCCCCGCGAGCACCGGTTCTTGCCCAGCTGATCGCCGTGGAGTCCTATGGCCCAGAGGTGATCGGGCGCCCGGGCGCTTGAAAAGAAAATGCGAGCGGAGAGCAATCGGTGCGCGGCGAGTGTAGGCATGCACGCCGAGTGTCGGGCACCAGCATGGAGGTCCGTGAGAGGAACAGTTCCCCTCGACACAATCCGCGGGAGCGCGGCCTTGTAAGGAACTGAAGCTAAAGACACGCAGGACAGATACAACAGTAAGAAACAGAAGCTAAAGACAGACAAGGCAGATACAGCCGTAAGGAAACAGAACTGAAGACAAACAAGACAGAAATAACCAGTAAGGAACTGAAGCTAAAGACAAACTAGACAAGGAAAAGCAGAGCTAGAACTGCAACAAGCACTCACAGACGAAAGCACGTCTGAAGAAGACCTCTGTTGCAAAGGCAAGTCTGACAATTCCCAGGAGCTTAATAAAGGCAATTACAGATGAGGTCACAGGTGAAGCTTGGCAGCAGAAACCTCGGGGCAAGTCTGGAGTGCTGGAACATCAGGACCGGAATAGAACCTGGACGATGTCTGAGAAACAGGAAAAAAAACAGTCCACAGCAACCACAGGGCCTGGTCACAAGGGGGCAATGTGAGTGTAGGCATGGAATACAGTCACAATCGTGACAACAAATACCAAAAGAGTAAAACAGATTTTATGCTGCTTATCCTAGAAAAAAGCAGTGGATTTTCCCAAGTCCATCTTAATAATGGCTTATGGACTTTTCTTTTAGGAAACTATCCAAACTTTTTTTGAACCCTGCTAAGCTTTTATCACATTCTCTGGCAACGAATTTTGGAGTTTAATTACTCGTTGCGTGAAGAAATATTATCTCCAATTTGTTTTAAATTTACTACTTAGTAGCTTTAGTGCATGACCCCTAGTCCTTGTATATTTAGAAAGAGTGAACAAGCAATTCACGTCTACCTGTTCCACTCCACTCAGTATTTTATAAGCATCTATCATATCTCCCTTCAGCTGTCTCTTCTCCAAGCTGAAGAGCCCTAGCCGCTTTAGCCTTTCCTCATAAGGAAGTTGTCTTATCCCCTTTATAATATTGTTGTTGCCCTTCTCTGTACCTGCTCTAATTCCGCTATATCTTTTTTGAGATGCAGTGAACAGAATTGCACACATTATTTGAGGTTCAGTCGCAGCATGAAGTGATGCAAAGGCATTATAACATTCTCATTTTGGTTTTTCATTCCTTTCCTAATAATTCCTAACCATAGGCGGTCGGTGGCCCAAGTGTTTGGGGAGGCTAAAGAGGGCGGGGTTAGGGGTGGGGTCAGGGGTGGAGCTTAAATCCATAATTGTCTGATAACACACAGAAAAAAAATAAATAAATAAAAATAAAAGTCACAATTAATACCTTTTATTAAATTTAGATATTAGATATGTATCATATGTCAAAGAATAAAGTGGTTGCTCAAAGCATATACTAACCACAATCGCTCAACTGCAAAACACTATGCACAACTTTGTGCAAAAACACGCTCAGAACCTTACCGTACCATAAATATTACACTGGGCAGAACCTAATACACCAATATACCACCCATACGGAAAATGCAGACCGTCAACAATATGAAACAAGGGATCATATCATCACAATTCTCATGTAGAGCCACAAAACACCCTAATTCGTGTTTAATGTGGGATAAAATGCCATAAATAAGTAAATAAATATAAACTTTTAATGTTGAGCACTTGATTCTCAAAGTGGACATATTCCAAACAGTATAATGAAAATAAAATGATCTTTTCTACCTTTGTTTGGTGACTTTTTCTGATCATGCTGGCCCAGTATCTGCTGTTATCTGTTCTCAGTGCAGGTCAGGAAGTCAACCTCGTTAAATATCTCCCTGGCAACCCAGGACACCTCCAGCCAACCCCCCCCCCCCCTCTCCCAGCAGTAAGGTAAACAAACCATAAACCAATTTCTACAATTGGTTACACAAGGCTAGAGGGCTTTCACTGCAGCTCCTGCTGTGAGGATGGAGGTAAATCAACAATTTAAACCCCTCAGAGCACAGCAGGAGAGGCTTAGCCTGTCCAAGCCTCTTATACCGGGCGCCTATGTTCCTAACATTACTTTCTTAGCCACCGCTACACACTTAGTAGAGGATTTTAATATATCATCCACAATGACACCTAGATCCTTTTCCTGGATGGTGATTCCCATGTGGAACTTTGCATCACGTAACTATGGTTTGGGTTCCTCTTTCCCACATGCATCACTTTGCACTTGTTCACATTAAATGTCATCTGCTATTTGGATGCCCAGTCTTTCAGTAAGACCTTCTTGTAATGTTTCACAATCCTCTTGCGATTTTAACAAACAGGAGTGACACAGTCTGCCAGTTTGACATGCAGGGCCGCTGAGAGACTGGGCTGGGCCGCCGAGAGACTGGGCTGGGACCCCACCCCTGCCGCTGCCCCCTCCACCCCCCCCGAGGTCGCCACCACTCCCCCCTCCACCTCCACGAGGTCGCCGCAGCCACTGCTCCCCCCTCCACCCCCCTGAGGTTGCTGCCACTCCCCCCTTCTCCGCCACCAGGCCAGGCCCCCTGCATTGAAATCACAGTCTCACCTTCATGAAAACAGTGCTGCAGGCAGCAGAACACCTCCCTTCGGTCCTCCTTCCCTCCCTGTGTCCCGCCCTCATGAAAGTTACGTCAGACAAGGGCAGGACACAGGGAGGGAAGGAGGCCCGAAGGGAGGCGGTCTGCTGCCTGCAGCGCAGCTTTCACAGAGGTGAGACTGCGATTTCAATGCAGGGGGCAGACGGTCGACGATGGAGGGCGGGTGGGACTGCGGCACCGGGCCCAGGGAATTTTGTCCCCCCTGCCCCCCCCTCTCTGCGGCTATGTTGACATGGAGCTGTACAGTCACTGATGTGCAGTGTCATGCTTTCCTATTTTTCTTTTAAAGATCATAGTTGCCCACCCTAGGAACACCTTTAACAAATAGAGCTGATTAATATCTATCCACTATAGCATGACATGGTGTGACAGAACAGTGTGTTTTAAGCCTGTACACTGCCTTAAATTAATTTGGAAGTGTATTTCTCTAGTTTGACCAGCAGGTGGTGCATGTTTATGCTTAAAGCTGTTACAGAGGACTGACCTCTCTTTCTTTTAGAGGTAGACGCATGAAAGAAACGTAGAAGAACCGAAAATGTAAAGGTCCACGTTACAAGATACCGATTGTGAAGAAATGACGGATGCTGAAAAAAAAAATCGCAAGCAAATGAGCCGCGCGGTAATACAAAGGTCGATGCATGAAAGTCTCGCTAACCTGTTGAAATCCACGGTAGCGATGTAGCAAACACATGCGCACAATAGTCATTCACTAAGCACACAGCAAGCGCTGTAGCTGTTGTACGCATGTCTGAAAAGATTGCATCACAGACGTGCATCCTGGGTGTGTGAGATAGACGTCACTCGTAAGCAGAGCCTTCTAGGCCCCAATTCGTGTGCGATTTTTTATCGCTCTGCAGATGGTTACTGTGTGCTGTGCCACTTTGCTTGCATCCCGTTTTTTTTGTGGTGTTCTCACGTTTTTGTTGGTGAGTGTAAGACGTTTCTCATTTCTCAATTTCTCCTGTTTTGTTCATTTTTTGCATTGGTTGAGAGGCAGGAAGGAGAGAGGTGACTTGTTTTTTCTGTGGCCTGCACAAATTTTTTCGAGGGGGGTGTTCCTAACTTCGGATAGGAATGCTGGATTTGCAGGGGGATGCGGGGACCATGTGCAGCCATGGCTTCTCCAACATGGATGTGCATGTACATGTGCGTGTGCGCACGCATGCATAGGGTTACCTATTTTGTCCTCTTAAAAAGAGGACACATGTCCCGCCCCTATCACCTTAATAAATTGATTCATTTTTTTATTCATTTTACTTGTGTCGTCCACTTTTTCTTCTTTTTTTTGATTTTTATACCTCAGTTCCTTTTCCTTTTTTAAGTTTTTCTTTTTTAACACATATTTTGTAATTTTCCCTTTTCTTATTATTATTTTTTTTCTTTTTCGTTTTTTTATTCATCTGTGTCATCTTCGCTGTTTTTTGTTTACACCGCCCCTATCCCGCCCACGCCCCACCCCTTTTGCATCATCGCCCCACCCCCTGTCACATATTTCCCTCCCCCCAGGTCACATATTCCCCTCCCACTGGGTCACATATTCCCCTCTTCTCCCCATCACCTCCCCTCCCCCGGGTCACATATTCCCCTCCCCTGCCCCCCTGTCACCTCCCCTCCCTCTTGTCACATATTCCCCTCCCCTCCCCTTACTGCCCTGGTGGTCTAGTGACCTCTTCGGGGCAGGAAAGAGCCCCCTCTTTCCTGCCCGGAGCGCTGCTTTGCCCTGCATCCTTCTCGGTCTTGCGAGGCCGCGTCAACTCTCGGTGGCCATTTTGAATCCTGAGCCGAGACTGAGAAGAATGCAGGGCAAGGGCAGGCAGGCCCCAAAGAGGTTACTAGACCACCAGGGCAGATAGTAAGTAAGGGGGGGGGGGGAGGGGAGACCCATGGTGCCGCTCGCCTGCCCACCCGTTTGTCCAGAAATCCCGCCCAGACACCCCGGACATGTCCTCAAAAAGAGGACATGTCCGTGGAAATCTGGACATATGGTAACCCAACGCATGCATAAATAACACGTTGATGACAGCACTTATGCACGTACTTTATGGACATACGGTCTGTGCCAGAGCCGGTGATGGGAGGCGGGACTGGTGGTTGGAAGGCGGGAAGTACTGCTGCGCGGACTTGTACGGTCTGTGCCCTGAATAAGGCAGGTACAAATCAAGGTAAGGTTTACACATATGTTTGTCTTGTTGGGCAGACTGGATGGACCACGCAGGTCTTTTTCTGCCGTCATCTACTATGTTACTATGTTACTTTATGGACATGTTTATGTTGATGGCAGATGACAGCTCTCTGGAGTTACCAGCAGCCCCTGAGCACCCATTAAATATATCACGTTAAAGGTGTGCAGACCTTTCTGTGCATTGCTCTTAAATGGATGTGCATGATGCGTTGCCTTCATTTAAATGAGAACCACATAATTACATTTGCATAGCATTTTTGTTTTGTGCTTGCGAGTGCGGTAAACAGATCGCTGTAGGCTTTTGCGCATTCTTCGCTAGATACTGTGATTGCTAAGCCGGTTCAAACTGGCTCAAAATCGATCGCTCCCGGCATGGTAAGTTTGATGCATCTGGCCCTTATTTAGCAGACAGATAAAGGAAACCGTCTGAATGTTGTTGACTGGGCTCCGATTGGCCCAGTAGCTATTTTCATTTGAAGAAAAAATATCTAACCATCAAGAAAGCTACTGATTCTATAGTTCACCATTTCCTAAAGTCCATGTAAAAATAAGAGTTAAATCAACCATTTCAGGCTTCGGCTGTGTTCTTTGGTCGTCTATGGTAAGTCCAGTGAGTGAAAATGTCCTTTCAGATGAGGTACTGGTTACTGGAATAGCTAAAAGATACACTGTAAGCTGACTTAGGTTAGGCCAAACCATTTCCTTGCTCTCCCAAGTTTCTGCATTCGTTAAGTAGCTGTTCTTCTAAATCGGTGCGCTAACGTTTTGGAGGTATTGTCATTAACTCTCCCCATCCCTGCGGTAAAACCATGACTGTGGTTACCTTTACCGTGATAATACTGTGGAGATCATCCTCATCCCTGCAGGAATTACTGTTGTTACCGCTTTCCTCACTACTGTGTTCCACTCTTCTATCCGCTTTCCCCCTCCAAGAAGTGTAACTTGGTCTCCTCTGTGCCCGTCTCCTCGGAGGAGCTCATTCTTGGTTTCAGGTACATGTGGCGGCTTCGTTATGCCTCCCTTCCTTTGGGAAATCTCTGGCTAAGCTAAATACAATCACATGAATAATAACTTCCTTTGCTAGAATGAAGAGCATTCACTATGTCGCACTTAGATCGTAAACCATATTAGATTTAGTAAAATGCTGGAGATGTGCTCAGAATGTACCTTAGATCAGAGCTTCCCAAACTTGGGTCTCAAAACCTAAGTTTGGGGTCATGAACTAAGTGGGCTCTCCGTAGGTGTTTCATCTAAATCTCCACTACCCAAGCTGCAAAGGACTCAAATACAAATCAACCTATGCATCCAGCTTTTCCTACATAAGCACACAACTATGGAACGCATTACCAAAAGCCGTGAAAACAACTTATGACCACCTAAACTTCTAGAAATCACTAAAAACTAACCTGTTCAAAAAGGCATACCCTACCGACCCAACAAAAATGAGTTTTGGTTCAATGTGGCTTACATTTAACAGTTATTAGAGATTACATTGATTCAGTTACATTTACAAGGTTGTATGATGCTGTGTTTTGTTAGTGCGTTCATTAGGTTTCTTGAGAAGATATGTTTTAGTTTGTTTCTTAAATGAAAAGATGCATTACAATTAGAGGTTGCGTTGTGTTTTGTTGTTCCAAAATGATTAGTTCAAGTCCTTCCTGGAGTAGCCTAGTGGTTTGTGCAGCAGACTTTGATCCTAGGGAACTGGGTTCGATTCCCACTGCAGCTCCTTGTGACTCTGGGCAAGTCACTTAACTCTTCATTGACCCTGGTACAAAATAAGTACCTGAATATATGTAAACCACTTTGAATGTAGTTGTAAGAAACCTCCGAAAGGCGGTATATCAAGCAGTGGCGTAGCCACAGGTGGGCCTGGGTGGGCCGGGGCCCACCCACTTAGGGCTCAGGCCCATCCAACAGTAGCACATGGTAATGAAAATGCTGCTCTCCACAATACTGGCACCTTCGCATGCTCAGTTTTCAGCACATGCCTGCTGCAGACTACCAAGGTGGAGACTGGAGAGAAGCATTTTCCAACCAGCTGAGATATTTTTTTGGTGTAGGGGTGGGGGAGAGAACATTTGGTGCTCACCCACTTCTTGCCTAGGCAGGCCCACCCAAAATCTGCTATCTGGCTACGCCCCTGATATCAAGTCCCCTTTCCCTTTCCTCTGCCACCGACTCTTGTTCTTATCCTGGTGAATTACTGGATCTCTAGGTGCCTGCGAGATTCAGTTCAACTAGGGCATGTGTGTTTTTGTACCCTGGGTGTGATTGAAACTTAAACAGGTCTAACTGCGTATGCCTTGTAGCGCTATAGAAGTGTTAAGTAGTAGTAGAAGTAACTTAGGATGTCCGTCTTTTTTGACTTGGACATTTCTTCCCGTTCGCTTATCACTGCTGGATGTCCTAAATTTGGGCTCTTCCTAATCCCGCCCTAAACACATCTACAACATGCCTCCCTTAGCCAAGCTGCAGTGTAAATTTTGCCTTTTGAAAATTGTGATGTAAACATTTTTGACAGATGGATTTTTGGGGGGCCCGGTGGAGGGGGGAGCGGCAGCGATGACCTCAGGGGAGTGGCGAGGGCGGGGCATGGGGGGCGGAGGATGGTGGGAGGTGGAGCTGTCATTTCAAAGAAAGGAGGAGAAAGAGAGGGAGGGAGGGGGGCCGGGGCTGCCTAAAGTCATGATTTTAATGCAGGGGGGAGCGGGGAGCAGCGGCGACCTCGGGCGGGGGGGGGGCAAGGCCGTCGATAAAGGACCTCAGGCGGGGGGGGGGGGGGGGCAAGGCCGTCCATAAAGGACGTGTTTGTTTGTTTCTTACGTCCTTGGCATGCGCAGAGCAGCCAACATAACGCTTGACTGCTCTGCTCATGCTCTATGGGCCGATTTTCCGACAGTTTTACGAAGGGTTAGAGAATGCAAGTGAGCTGCAACGAGCAGCTCATTTGCATTCCCTTTCCTTCCTGCATAGCTGTTCCATACCGATTCATTATTGAATTCGGTACGGAACGGCTCTAACGAGGACTTTGGTGCATCCCCCCCCCCACAGTGTAAAGTTTCAAGGAGATAGCTAAAGGAGCAACATCGGACACCTTTTCAGGATTGGGATTTATTTACCACCTTTTTGAAGACATTCGCCCAAGGCTAGGCTTAACTATTACAGCAATAATCAATATTCAAATAGCAACAGCTCCTTACAAGGTGAACACAATACACAATAAGACCAGAAGCGTAGCCAGGTTGAGGCCGTAGGGGGGAGCAGACAGCCACTAGCACTGGCGCGCATTTTAAATGTGACAGGTCACATGAAAATAGGCGCCAGCGCCATCAGAAGTCTGTTTGGGGGCGCGACCGCTCCCCTTGCGACCCACCTAGCTACGCATCTGAATAAGACATCGTAATAGAGAGCAATGGGGTAAGCGAGGTGGAGCATAGACTGATAAAAGAGAGAGTGGAGGAGTGGTCTAGTGGTTAGAGTGGTGGACTTTGGTCCTGGGGAACTGAATTTGATTCCCACTTCAGGCACAGGCAGCTCCTTGTGACTCTGGGCAAGTCACTTAACCCTCCATTGCCCCATGTAAGCCGCATTGAGCCTGCCATGAGTGGGAAAGCGCAGGGTACAAATGTAACAAAAATAAAATAGATACTATTGGAGATTCTACATGGAATGTTGCTACTATTGGAGATTCTACATGGAATGTTGCTATTCCACTAGCAACATTCCATGTAGAAGCCTGCGCGGCCACATTGGTGATCTCCAAGGGCCGACTGCTAGTGGAATAGCAACATTCCATGTAGAATCTCAAATAGTAGCAACAGTGGAGGAGTGGCCTAGTGGTGCACTTTGGTCCTGGGGAACTGAGGAACTGAGTTCGATTCCCACTTCAGGCACAGGCAGCTCCTTGTGACTCTGGGCAAGTCACTTAACCCTCCATTGCCCCATGTAAGCCGCATTGAGCTTACCATGAGTGGGAAAGCGCAGGGTACAAATGTAACAAAAATAAAATAGATACTATTGGAGATTCTACATGGAATGTTGCTACTATTGGAGATTCTACATGGAATGTTGCTTTTTAATGTATTTATAAATGACCTAGAGATGGGAATAACTAGTGAGGTAATTAAATTCGCCGATGACACAAAATTATTCAGGGTCGTCAAGTCGCAGGAGGAATGTGAACGATTACAGGAGGACCTTGCGAGACTGGGAGAATGGGCGTGCAAGTGGCAGATGAAGTTCAATGTTGACAAGTGCAAAGTGATGCATGTGGGTAAGAGGAACCCGAATTATAGCTACGTCTTGCAAGGTTCCGCGTTAGGAGTTACGGATCAAGAAAGGGATCTGGGTGTCGTCGTCGATGATACACTGAAACCTTCTGCTCAGTGTGCTGCTGCGGCTAGGAAAGCGAATAGAATGTTGGGTGTTATTAGGAAGGGTATGGAGTCCAGGTGTGCGGATGTTATAATGCCGTTGTATCGCTCCATGGTGCGACCGCACCTGGAGTATTGTGTTCAGTACTGGTCTCCGTATCTCAAAAAAGATATAGTAGAATTGGAAAAGGTACAGCGAAGGGCGACGAAAATGATAGTGGGGATGGGACGACTTTCCTATGAAGAGAGGCTGAGAAGGCTAGGGCTTTTCAGCTTGGAGAAGAGACGGCTGAGGGGAGATATGATAGAAGTGTATAAAATAATGAGTGGAATGGATCGGGTGGATGTGAAGCGACTGTTCACGCTATCCAAAAATACTAGGACTAGAGGGCATGAGTTGAAGCTACAGTGTGGTAAATTTAAAACGAATCGGAGAAAATTTTTCTTCACCCAACGTGTAATTAGACTCTGGAATTCGTTGCCGGAGAACGTGGTACGGGCGGTTAGCTTGACGGAGTTTAAAAAGGGGTTAGATAGATTCCTAAAGGACAAGTCCATAGACCGCTATTAAATGGACTTGGAAAAATTCCGCATTTTTAGGTATAACTTGTCTGGAATGTTTTTACATTTGGGGAGCGTGCCAGGTGCCCTTGACCTGGATTGGCCACTGTCGGTGACAGGATGCTGGGCTAGATGGACCTTTGGTCTTTCCCAGTATGGCACTACTTATGTACTTATGTACTTATGTAGAAGGCTGCGCAGGCTTCTGTTTCTGTGAGTCTGACGTACGTGCAGGACGTTAGACTCACAGAAGCAGACGCCTGTGCGGCCACATTGGTGATCTGCAAGGGCCGACTGCTAGTGGAATAGCAACATTCCATGTAGAATCTCAAATAGTAGCAACAATGGAGGAGTGGCCTAATGGTTAGGGTGGTGGACTTTGGTCCTGAGGAACTGAGTTCGATTCCCACTTCAGGCACAGGCAGCTCCTTGTGACTCTGGGCAAGTCACTTAACCCTCCATTGCCCCATGTAAGCTGCATTGAGCCTGCCATGAGTGGGAAAGTGTGGGGTACAAACAAATAAAATATATATATATAAATATAACAGGAGTGAAAGGATGAGGAACTAAGGGAAAAACTGTGCATTTCAGTCTGCAAATGTGCATTGCAGGACAATGAGCACAGCATGGGACAAGCTGTTCCTTAGATCTCGCTGCCCTGTTCATATTAATACAATCAACTGTCCTCCTGCCTTTGGCTGCCTTCCTTATCTCTCCTCCCCTCCCCCCAGGCACGAATCATCCTTATGCTAATCTATGCTAATGGATACCCTTGTTTCCTCCTGTAAGCTGTTGTGGGCCCCAAGTAGCTCTCCTCTGCTCCTGGAGCTCGTTAATCAGAAGCATTAATTAAGCTTTAATGACCCTATTCACCTCTCCGATTTTTTTTTCCCAGGCATTTCCACTTTGTGAATCTCTCTTTTGCTCCTAAATTACCTTTTTAAAATAAACTTTACTAATTATAACGTTGATACCTTACATTGGGCTTATGAGACCTGCCCTATTGAAGCGTTTTCAGGATGTCTATAATGACTCTATGTATCCCCCCCCTACTACTACTACTACTTAACATTTCTAAAGCGCTACTAGGGTTACGCAGCGCTGTACAATTTAACATAAAAGGACAGGCCCTGCTCAAAGAGCTTACAATCTAAAGGACAAGTGAGTAGACAATACGATAGGGGCAGTCAAATTGGGGCAGTCTGGATATCCTGAAGGTAAGAGTTAGGTGCCGAAGGCAGCATTGAAGAGGTGGGCTTTAAGCAAAGACTTGAAGATGGGCAGGGAGGGGGCTTGGCATAAGGACTCAGGAAGGTTGTTCCAGGCATAGGGTGAGGTGAGGCAGAATGGGCGGAGCCTGGAGTTGGCAGTGGTGGAGAAGGGTACTGAGAGGAGGGATTTGTCCTGTGAACGGAGGTTTCGGGTGGGAACATAAGGGGAGATGAGGGTAGAGAGGTAGTGAGGGGCAGCAGACTGAGTACATTTGTAGGTAAGAAGGAGAAGCTTGAACTGAATGCGGTATCGGATTGGAAGCCAGTGAAGTGACCTGAGAAGAGGGGTGATATGAGTATATCGGTTCTGGCGGAATATAAGACGTGCAGCAGAGTTCTGAACAGATTGAAGGGGGGATAGATGGCTAAGTGGGAGTCTGGTGAGGAGTAAGTTGCAGTAGTCAAGGCGAGAGGTAATGAGAGCGTGGACGAGAGTTCGGGTGGTGTGTTCAGAGAGGAAAGGGCAAATTTTGCTGATGTTGAAGAGGAAGAAGCGACAGGTCTTGGCTATCTGCTGGATATGCACAGAGAAGGAGAGGGAGGAGTCAAAGATGACTCCGAGGTTGCGGGCAGATGAGACGGAGAGGATGAGGGTGTTATCAACTGAGATAGAAAGTGGAGGAAGAGGAGAAGTGGGTTTTGGTGGAAAGACGATGAGCTCGGTCTTGGACATGTTCAGTTTCAGGTGGCGGTTGGACATCCAGGCAGCAATGTTGGATAAGCAGGCTGATACCTTTGCCTGGGTCTCTGTGGTGATGTCTGGTGTGGAGCGATACAGCTGGGTGTCATCAGCATAGAGATGATACTGGAAACCATGAGATGAGATCAGGGAGCCCAGGGAAGAGGTGTAGATTGAGAAGAGAAGGGGTCCAAGGACAGATCCCTGGGGAACACCAACAGATAGCAGGATGGGGGTGGAGGAAGATCCATGAGAGTGAACTCTGAAGGTGCGGTGGGAGAGATAGGAGGAGAACCAGGAGAGGACAGAGCCCTGGAACCCGAATGAGGACAGTGTGGCAAGGAGTAAATCATGATTGACAGTGTCAAAAGCGGCGGATAGATCGAGGAGGATGAGGATGGAGTAGTGGCCTCTGGATTTGGCAAGGAACAGGTCGTTACAGACTTTAGAGAGTGCTGTTTCTGTTGAGTGTAGAGGGCGAAAACTGGATTGAAGTGGATCGAAGATGGCATGAGAGGAGAGAAAATCAAGGCAGTGGCTGTGAATGGCACGCTCAAGTATTTTGGAGAGGAAGAGTAGGAGGGAGATGGGGCACTACGGACTACCTCAGCTTATTTATTTATTTTATTTGTTACATTTGTATCCCACATTGTCCCACCTATTTGTAGGCTCAATGTGGCTTCCATAGTACCGGAGAGGCTTTTGCAGGCTCTGGTGTGAAAAAATACATAGTGATGTTGTGGTAAGATCAAGTTCATGTGGCACAGCCACATTAGGGAATCGGAGAACGGAAGAGTTCTGTTATGTCCATTATGTACTTTAGTTTTGTTGTGTTGCAGAGATCAGGCATTTATGTTGGGTTGGTAGGGTATGCCTTTTTAAACAGGTTAGTTTTTAGTTTTTTCCGGAAGTTTAGGTGGTCGTACGTGGTTTTCAAGGCTTTTATTAATGCGTTCCACAGTTGTGTGCTTATGTAGGAGAGACTGGATGTGTAAGTTGATCTCATTCCCCCTAGTCCTAGTATTTTTGGAAAGCGTGAATAGATGCTTCACATCCACCTGTTCCACTCCACTCATTATTTTATATACCTTTATCATGCCTCCCCTCAGCTGTCTCTTCTCCAGGCTGAAAAGCCGTAGCCTCCTTAGTCTTTCTTCATAGGGAAGTCGTCCCATCCCCGCTATCATTTTTGTTGCCCTTCGCTGCACCTTTTCCAGTCCTACTATATCTTTATTGAGATGCGGTGAACAGAATTGAACACAATACTCAAGGTGCGGTCGCATCATGGAGCGATATAACGGCATTATAACATCCTCACACCTGATTTCCATACCTTTCCTAATAATACCCAACATTCTATTCGCTTTCCTAGCCGCAGCAGCACACTGAGCAGAAGGTTTCAGTGTATTATCGACGATGACACCCAGATCCCTTTCTTGGTCCGTAACTCCTAACGTGGAACCTTGCATGACGTAGCTATAATTCGGGTTCCTTTTTCCCACATGCATCACCTTGCATTTGCTCACATTAAACGTCATCTGCCATCTGCAGAAGAAAGGAAGTGTTGATGCCCCTGTATAAGTCGTTGGTGAGGCCCCATCTGGAGTATTGTGTTCAGTTTTGGAGGCCGTATCTTGCTAAGGATGTAAAAAGAATCAAAGCGGTGCAAAGAAAAGCCACGAGAATGGTATGGGATTTGCGTTACAAGATGTATGAGGAGAGACTTGCTGAACTGAACATGTATACCCTGGAGGAAAAGAGAAACAGGGGTGATATGATACAGACATTCAAATATTTGAAAGGTATTAATCCGCAAACGAACCTTTTCCGGAGATACGAAGGTGGTAGAACGAGAGGACATGAAATGAGATTGAAGGGGGGGGGGGGGCAGACTCAAGAAAAATGTCAGGAAGTATTTTTTCACTGAGAGAGTGGTGGATGCTTGGAATGCCCTCCCGCGGGAGGTGGTGGAGATGAAAACGGTAACGGAATTCAAACATGCGTGGGATAAACATAAAGGAATCCTGTTCAGAAGAAATGGATCCTCAGGAGCTTAGCTGAGATTGGATAACAGAGCCGCGGAGCTGGTGGTTGGGAGGCGGGGATAGTGCCGGGCAGACTTGTATGGTCTGTGCCCTGAAAAAGACAGGTACAAATCAAGGTAAGGTATACACAAAAAAGTGGCACATTTCTTGGGCAGACTGGATGGACCGTGCAGGTCTTTTTCTGCCGTCATCTACTATGTTACTATGTTACTATTTAGCCGCCCAGTCTCCCAGTCTCGTAAGGTCCTCTTGTAATTTTTCACAATCCTGTCGCGATTTAACAACTTTGAATAACTTTGTGTCATCAGCAAATTTAATTACCTCGCTAGTTACTCCCATCTCTAAATCATTTATAAATATATTAAAAAGCAGCGGTCCTAGCACGGACCCCTGAGGAACCCCACTAACTACCCTTCTCCATTGTGAATACTGCCCATTTAACCCCACTCTATGTTTCCTATCCTTCAACCAGTTTTTAATCCACAATAGGACATTTCCTCCTATCCCATGACCCTCCAATTTCCTCTGTAGCCTTTCATGAGGTACTTGTCAAACTCCTTCTGAAAATCCAGATAGACAATATCAACCAGCTCCCTTTTGTCCACATGTTTGTTTACTCCTTCAAAGAATTGAAGTAAATTGGTCAGGCAAGATTTCCCCACACAAAAGCCATGCTGACTTGGTCTCAGTAATCCATGTCCTTGGATTTGCTCTGTAATTTTGTTTTTAATAATAGCCTCTACCATTTTCCCCGGCACCGACGTCAGACTCACCGGTCTATAATTTCCAGGATCTCCCCTGGAACCGACACCAGCGCCAGCCCCCTTTTGCCGCAGCTTGGTAAAAGGGGCTGTTAGTCAGTTGCGCTGATTTTCAGCACTCAACCTGCTAAGATTACCACATAAATAGACCCAAATAAAACGCTGCCCTATCTTTATGCACTTCTTCATAGCCGGTTAAATGACAAATTCTGGGAATAAAGCCAGCAGAGGTCAGCAAAATTCTGATGTCTGCCGGATGAATATCAGGCTTGTAATACATATAAAATATATTTAATGTTTGGTAAGGTAAAACTTAACATGTGGTTAGTTGATGAGTGCAAGATAGAAAGCTCAAATGTGCATTACAAATATTTTATTTAAATGACTGAAAATAAGTCTGAAAATGGGGGGGGGGGGGGGGGGGGGGACCCCCAAACAGAAACTGAACCAAAGTGTTTGTCCCTGTGAGAGTGGGTAGCAGCCAGTGAGCATTTAACAGCCCTGAAGTCCATGACTCATTCCACTCACTGAGCAGGGAGTCCTTTGATGAGGCATCTTCACACTGTAGGTGCCTTTGAGCTGTGGCTGTTTCATTTCAAATTCTTTTCTTGTTCCTGTTCTCTATCCAGTTGACTGTATGAAATAATTACAGCAGCTGGTGGACAGTTATTAATCTGAACTGGGGGGGGGGAGAGGGAGAGAGAGAGAGAGAGAGAGTGAGTGAGTGAGAGAGAAAGAGAGTGACAGTGAAAGAGAGAGTGAGAGAGAGGGGGAGAGGGAGAGAGAAAGTGAGAGAGAGGGAGAGGGAGAGAAAGAGAGTGACACAGTGAAAGAGAGAGGGGAGAGGGAGAGAAAGTGAGAGAGAGAGAGAGAAAGTGAAAGAGATAGTGAGAGAAAGAGTGAAAGAGAGAGAGAGAGAGCATGAGTGCGAGAAAGGGGGGGGAGATAGAGAGAAAGTGTGAGAGAGAGTGTGAAAGGGATAGTGAGAGAAAGAGTGACAGAAAGAGAGAGAGAAAGAGAGACAGAGAGAGAGAGAGAGAGAGCATGAGTGCGAGAAAGGGGGGGGAGATAGAGAGAAAGTGTGAGAGAGAGTGTGAAAGGGATAGTGAGAGAAAGAGTGACAGAAAGAGAGAGAGAGAGAGAGAAAGAGAGACAGAGAGAGAGAGAGAGAGAGAGAGAGAGAGAGAGAGCATGAGTGCGAGAAAGGGGGGGGGAGATAGAGAGAAAGTGTGAGAGAGAGTGTGTGTGAGAGAGTGAACGAGAGAGAGAGAGTGAGAGAGAGAGAAAGTGAGAGAGAGAGTGAAAGGGATAGTGAGAGAAAGTGAAAGAGAGAGAGTGAGAGAAAGAGTGACAGAAAGAGAGAGAGAGAGAAAGAGAGAGAGAGAGAATGAGTGCGAGAAAGGGGGGGGGAGATAGAGAGAAAGTGTGAGAGAGAGTGTGTGTGAGAGAGTGAACGAGAGAGAGAGTGAGAGAGAGAGTGTGAGAGAGGGAGAGAGAGAGAGCTTTAGCAAGTCGAGCAGATAAATAGGAAAGTGCACTGACTGGCAAGTCTAAATCCCTTCTCTGCCTGTGTGCAGTTATAATCACATCTTACAAGGATTAGCAATGAAATCTCTGACCATTTTACAGTTAAAGGGTGAATGTATGACTGAGTGTCTGCATTTACTGTACATGGTCCTTGCACATTAATGTGCAGAGTACAAGAATTAGACTACTGTAACTCTTATTTTTATTTATTTAGGTCATTTATACCCCGCCTTTTGCCACATTTTAGCAGCCCCATTCCGGCTTATCTGTCAAAAATTGGAGAAAGCTCCAATTGTTACAAAATACAGCAGAGTGATTAATTTTTAGACAATGGAAATTTGATCATGTTACTCTGTTGTTGACTTTTCTACATTAGCTGCCACTTACGACCCGAGTGGACTTTAAGGTGGCCTATTTCATTTATAAGATAATGTAGGGCCATGCATACTACTGTCAAATTTGATCTTATTTCCTACCATTAACTCTTTGCGGATGATACTAAACTCTGCAAAAGGGTGGACACCCTGGAGGGTGTGAATGACATGAGGAAGGACCTAGCGAAGCTGGAGGAATGGACCGATATTTGGCAACTAAGGTTTAATCCCAAAAAATGCAGGGTCATGCACTTGGCTCGCAAAAATCCGAGGGAACGGTACAGTATAGGGGGTGAAGTGCTTCAGTGTACGAAGGAAGAGAGGGACTTGGGGTTGATTGTGTCTGATGACCTTAAAGCTTTCAAACAGGTAGAAAAAGCGATGGTCAAAGCCATAAGGATGCTTGGGAGCATAAAGAGAGGCATGACCAGCAGGAAAAAGGAGGTGATAGTGCCATTGTATAAGTCTCTAGTGAGGCCTCATTTGGAGTACTGCGTGCAGTTCTGGAGACCGCACCTATGGAAAGATAGAAACAGGATGGAGTCGGTCCAGAGGGCAGCTATGAAATTAGTAAGCGGACTTGAATGCAAAAATTATAAGGACAGGCTTATGAACCTCAACATGTATAAGCTGGAAGAGAGGAGGGAGAGAGGAGACATGATAGAGACGTTTAAATAGCTCAAGGTCATTTATGTACAGGAAGAGAGCCTTTTCCAAATGAAGGAGAGCTCTGGAATGAGGGGGCATATGACAAAGTTAAGAGGGAACAGGCTTAGGAGTAACCTAAGGAAGTATTATTTCACAGAAAGGGTGGTGGAGGTGGAATGACCTCCTGGTGGAGGTGGTGGAGTCGAGGACTGTTCCAGAATTTTAAAAAGGCTTGGGATAAGCATGTGGGATCGCTTAGAAACAGGAAGAATTAGGGGTTACAGAGGATGGACAGACTTGGTGGGTCATATGGCCTTTATCTGCCGTCATGTTTCTATGTTTCTATAACTGAATACTCAGATCTACAGATTGTCTTTCATTAAAACCTCACTTACAGATCCAGATGTGTCCATGATTTTAGTAGACTCCTGGTGGTTGCATAGGAAAGGACACCCCCTCCTCCTCCTCTCACTTATAGATCCAGATGTTTCCTTGATTTGAGCAGACTTCTGTTGGCTGCATGGTAGAGGACACCCCTCCTCCTCTCTTGTGGTTGCCTTGGCATGAGAGGTTTGTCATTGCTTTCTCCTGAGTGGTGTGAAGCACCACTGTGCTGCTGCCTAACATGGTGGGGCATGACCCAGACTGGCATTGCTGCCAGAACCCACCCATCATTAGACCCAAGGCAACGGAGAGTTAAATGACTTGTCCAAGGCCAAAAGGAACCCACAGCAGCTTCTTGTGTTGAGCAAGTAACGTAGCCCTCCATTGTTTCAGGTACAAACTTAGAATGTGACCCCTCTGGGGACAAGGAAATACTACAGTACTTGAATAAAACTCACATTCAGCTACCACTGAAAACACCTGAGTTAAATCCAAATAAACTAAAACATAAGACCTGCGTCAACTTTATGCATAAGACATCTTCAGGATTCAGATCGGCCCTTGGGAAAAGCCATGTCCTCATTCTAGGAGGACCATCCATCGTTTCTCCCTACATACATTGAAATATATCTAATGCATATTTATTAGGGGTAGACTACGAAGGACCAAGGACAGGTTTGGGAACCATACTTCCTTCGCAGTATGATGCAGGGCAGGATTTCTCAAGTCAATCTCGAAGTAGGAGTGGCGTAGTCTAATGGTTAGCACAGTGCCCTGAGAACCAGGGGAACTGGGTTCAGTTTCCCACTGCTGTTCCTTTTGATCCTGTGCAAGTCACTTGACCTTCCATTGCCTCAGATATAAAAACTTAGGCTGTGAACCCACTAGGGACAGAGGAAAGTACCTGCATATAATAAATGGAAACAGCTTTAGTTGTACCACTGAAAGGCATTATATCAAATGCATGACCCATACCCGCCTTGCCTTCAATCCCAGTCCTCAAGAACCCTTAATAAGTTAGGTTTTATATGCATGAGACAGATTTGCATACAATTGGGATAATAGGAGTGCAAATCTCTCTCATGCATATTCATTAGGGATGTCTTGAAAACCTAAGCCATGAGTGGTCGTCAAGGACTAGGAGTGAAGACCAAGGCCCGGCCAGTCTGTTTTTTAGGATATCCACAATTGAATATTTCAAGAGATAGATTGTCATGCATTGTTTTCATTGTATGCAATCTGTCTCATGCAGATTCATTATTATAGATATTCTGAAAACCAGAATAACTGGGGTCCCTGGTCTTCAGTCCCAGTCTTTGAGGACCACTAATGGGTCAGGTTTTCAAAATATCCTGAATGACTACTACTTAACATTAACATGAATATGCATGAGATACATTTGCATACAATGGAGGTAGTATCTATGCAAATCTCTCTCACCTCCAGTGGGAGGAAAGTGTGAAGGAGAGGAGAGAGACTAGAAGATATATGAAGAACATAACCATAATTGACGAATTGACTTTTATTATAAATCGGGAAATATAAGAAGACACTCTGTTGATATTGATGGACATTGTTATGTGGTGAAAAATAACAACAAAGATAGAATATCTTAAGTGTTCAGTTAAGTAATGATTGAACTTGAATTATTGGCAAGTGAAGAGGAGTATACATTTAATTGAATATAGTCGGGATGATGTTGTATAAATATAGTAACATAGTAGATGACGGCAGAAAAAGACCTGCACGGTCCATCCAGTCTGCCCAACAAGATAAATTCATCTGTGCTACTTTTTATTTGTACCTGTGCTCTTCAGGGCACAGACCGTATAAGTCTGCCCAGCAGTATCCCCGCCTCCCAACCACCAGCCCCGCCTCCCACCACCGGCTCTGGCACAGACCGTATAAGTCTGCCCAGCACTATCCCCGCCTCCCAACCACCAGCCCCGCCTCCCACCACCGGCTCTGGCACAGACCGTATAAGTCTGCCCAGCACCATCCCCGCCTCCCAACCACCAGTCCCGCCTCCCACCACCGGCTCTGGCACAGACCGTATAAGTCTGCCCAGCACCATCCCCGCCTCCCAACCACCAGTCCCGCCTCCCACCACCGGCTCTGGCACAGACCGTATAAGTCTGCCCAGCACTATCCCCGCCTCCCAACCACCAGCCCCGCCTCCCAACCACCGGCTCTGGCACAGACCGTATAAGTCTGCCCAGCACTATCCCCGCCTCCCAACCACCAGCCCCGCCTCCCACCACCGGCTCTGGCACAGACCGTATAAGTCTGCCCAGCACCATCCCCGCCTCCCAACCACCAGCCCCGCCTCCCACCACCGGCTCTGGCACAGACCGTATAAGTCTGCCCAGCACTATCCCCGCCTCCCAACCACCAGTCTCGCCTCCCACCACCGGCTCTGGCACAGACCATATAAGTCTGCCCAGCACTATCCCCACCTCCCAACCACCAGCCCCGCCTCCCAACCACCGGCTCTGGCACAGACCGTATAAGTCTGCCCAGCACTATCCCCGCCTCCCAACCACCAGTCCCGCCTCCCACCATCGGCTCTGCCACCTCTGCCAAATATAA
The DNA here is from genome assembly GCF_901765095.1 of Microcaecilia unicolor. Lineage (NCBI taxonomy): Eukaryota > Metazoa > Chordata > Amphibia > Gymnophiona > Siphonopidae > Microcaecilia > Microcaecilia unicolor. The sequence goes on along the minus strand of NC_044036.1, from coordinate 13,770,535 downwards.
TAGAGATCAGTTTTAAGTAACGCTGTCATGTACTTGATGTGCATTCACCTGGTATGATTAGTATTACAGGAGCGAATGGAAGTATGAATGAAGCTAGGATATAGGAAGTTTTATATGATAGGATTTGCAATCTACATATTACGATTTAATAAAACTGACTGATATAGTAAAACCTTAAAAGTGATTACTTTGGGATGATGATATACTTGTAATCAGATTGAAATTAAGCAACTCAATTGGGGTATATAATGCACATTCATTAGGGATATCCTGAAAACCTAAGTGTTGGCAGCCCTTGATGACTGGTAGTGGACCAAGGGGCTAGGGCCCAGATGCACTAACTCCACGGAAAAAGCCCTTCCTGGGGGGGGGGGGGGGAAGCCAGTCGGTCAGCTGAGCATGTGCAGAGCATGTGCAGAGCAGCCAAACATTAAGCGTGGGTGCTCTGCGCATGCCAAACACAGCTTCATACAAGCAGCGTGTATAATAGCTGTCTACAGTCTCCAATAAATTGCCACAGAAGTGCACCAGCAACAGCTCACAGCAGCCCCAGCCAGGCATTAACGAGAGGTGCAGACCCCCCCCGTTAGGTTTTCCACGGTAAAGGTAGGGACCGCTTTTGTGCAAGGGGTCGGAAAACAGCTGTGCATCGCCTTGCATGCACATTATAATACCAATTAGATCATCATACCCTACCGATCCAACTTAAATGCTTATCCGACATTGCTGCCTGGATGTCCAACCGCCACCTGAAACTGAACATGGCCAAGACCGAGCTTATTGTCTTCCCACCCAAACCCACTTCTCCTCTCCCTCCACTCTCTATCTCAGTCGATAACACCCTAATCCTCCCCGTCTCATTTGCCCGCAACCTCGGAGTCATCTTCGACTCCTCCCTCTCCTTCCCTGCGTATATGCAGCAGATAGCCAAGACCTGTCTATTCTTCCTCTATAACATTAGCAAAATTCGCCCTTTCCTCTCTGAACACACCACCCGAACTCTCATCCACTCTCTCATTACCTCTCGCCTTGACTACTGCAAACTACTCCTCACTGGCCTCCCACTTTGCCATCTATCCCCCCTTCAGTCCGTTCAGAACTCTGCTGCACGTCTTATCTTCCGCCTAAACCGATATACTCATATCACCCCTCTCCTCAAGTCACTTCACTGGCTTCCGATCAGATACCGCATACAGTTCAAGCTTCTTCTTTTAACCTACAAATGCACTCGATCTACAGCCCCTCCCTACCTCTCTACCCTCATCTCCCCTTACGTTCCTACCCGTAACCTCCGCTCTCAAGACAAATCCCTCCTTTCAGTACCCTTCTCCACCACCGCCAACTCCAGGCTCCGCCCTTTCTGCCTCGCCTCACCCCATGCTTGGAATAAACTCCCTGAGCCCATACGCCAGGCCCCCTCCCTGCCCATCTTCATATCCTTGCTCAAAGCCCACCTCTTCAATGTCGCCTTCAGCACCTAACCACTATACCTCTATTCAAGAAATCTAGACTGCACCAACTTGACATTTCGTCCTTTAGATTGTAAGCTCCTTTGAGCAGGGACTGTCCTTTTTGTTAAATTGTACAGCGCTGCGTAACCCTAGTAGCGCTCTAGAAATGTTAAGTAGTAGTAGTAGTATCTCTGCAACACAACCAAACTAAAGCACGTAATGGACATAGCACAACTCTTCCGTTCTCCGATTCCCTAATGTGGCTGTGCCACATGAACTGGATCTTACCACAACATCACCCTGTATTTGTTCACACCGGAGCCTGCAAAGGCCTCTCCAGTACTATGTAAACCACATTGAGCCTACAAATAGGTGGGAAAATGTGGGATACAAATGTAACAAATAAATAAATAATAGCTTTTAGATCATTTGCATTCCGTTTTCAGGACAGGAAAATGGCGCAGAAAACCCTTTTGTGCATGTCTCGTTTTACTACTTGCTCGCTAGGCCGGCTAGAACTGGTTTAAAAACCATGTTGTTGGCTCGTCAGGTTTAGTGCATCTGGCTCTGGTTAGGAAGTTGTCTAGGGAAAGCTTGAGAAACGCCAGTTTCTGAAGGGAGAGTTTGGGCCAGTGGGATAGTTTGTAATCATGGTATTAGTAATCCTCTTTCCTTCTGTAATCAGAGCTCCTCCAGAAACCAGAATACATCAGGAGCAGGAGTCCTCTTTGCCTGGATGGGGGAAGGGAGCCCACTCTCTCTGGTACTTCCCAGCTCTGCTGCAATCAGCTCCTGATCAGCTGTTCAAGCTCTCCTTGATTAGCTGTAATTACATCTCTTTTACAACCTCCACCTCTCTGCTCCAGCCTGAAGATGAGTAAAAGGAAAACTTCAGAGACCCCCCCCCAACCCTGTGATCCTCATGACCTATACAGAGTCTGCACATGGTACAGCGCTTCAAGTGGTTACATTCACAACAGTGATCTGAGGAAGAAGGGCAACCTTCGAAAGCTAATCAAGAAAATTATGTCCAATAAAAAAGGTATCATCTTATTTTCTTTTCCATGTTTTATTTTGTTTGATTTCTATAGATTCTACATGGAATGTTGCTATTCCACTAGCAACATTCCATGTAGAAGTCGGCCCTTGTAGATCATCAATGTGGCCGCGCAGGCTTCTGCTTCTGTAAGTCTGACGTCCTGCACGTACGTGCAGGACGTCAGACTCACAGAAACAGAAGCCTGCGCAGCCTTCTACATGGAATGTTGGACACTAGCAACATTCCATGTAGAATCTCCAATAGTAGCAACATTCCATGTAGAATCTCCAATGGTATCTATTTTACTGTCATAGTAATGCTTGAATGTTTTCACTTATATACACTGTCAGCTAGCACATTTGCTTATTTCCGATCTGAGGAAGAAGGGCAACCTTCGAAAGCTAATCAAGAAATGTATTAAGTTATGTCCAATAAAAAAGGTATCATCTTATTTTCTTTTCCATGTTTTATTTTGTTTGATTTCTATTGATAACCTTTAAGAGTGGACTAACGCGGCTACCACACCTCTCTACAACGGTGACAACAAATCCATGCCAGGGGGAGACCATTTCAAAGGCCCTGATGAGGGAATGCTGCTTTTCTCTCTTTTTACGAGCTTTCTCTCTCATCTCAGTCAAGATCTCGATGGTCAACAATTTTTTATCGTGGTGGCAAGAGGCCAATTAAAGTGGGGGAAAACAACTAACTTTCGTAAATCTTTGAAGAAGACCGATCTTTTCAACAAGGCATACCAAATGGAATAATAGTTATTTATAACACATCAACACTCCACCTGGTTTCTGACTATTTTCTTTTTACACCTGGTCCCTACGGACTACCAATTGTATCTTTCACCCTGGAATGGCGATTGCCATAACGGGACCTTGTAAGCCACATTGAGCCTGCAAATAGGTGGGAAAATGTGGGATACAAATGCAATAAATAAAATAAATAAAGTTACCGTGTTTGCAATCTCGATAATCACCAGATGCAGTTGCTAAATGCGTCACCCTTAAGGAGATTTCTGGGCTGCACCATGTGAAGTCGAGCATTGCATTTCAGAATATTATAGCTCTGACCTGTAATAGGGTTTTTTTTTTGTTACATTTGTACCCTGCGCTTTCCCACTCATGGCAGGCTCAATGCGGCTTACATGGGGCAATTCCATGTAGAAGTCGGCCCTTGCAGATCACCAATGTGGCCGCACAGGCTTCTGCTTCTGTGAGTCTGACGTCCTGCACGTACGTGCAGGACGTCAGACTCACAGAAACAGAAGCCTGCGCAGCCTTCTACATGGAATGTTGCTAGTGGAATAGCAACATTCCATGTAGAATCTCCAATAGTATCTATTTTAGATTTGTTACATTTGTACCCTGCGCTTTCCCACTCATGCTAGGCTCAATCTGGCTTACATGGGGCAATGGAGGGTTAAGTGACTTGCCCAGAGTCACAAGGAGCTGCCTGTGCCGGGAATCGAACTCAGTTCCTCAGGACCAAAGTCCACCACCCTAACCACTAGGCCACTAAGGGAAAGGGAAAACATTTTTGAAATTCACCTGTGAGAATGATCAGGGGGAGTGCAATTTTCAACAGTCTTACCTGTGGAAATCTCCCATCATGTTTGGAGGCAGTTCCATAAGTGAGCTGAGCACCCCCTTTCAGGCACCCTGGCACCTGGGTACCCAGATTCGGATATTGAAAGCCGGCAGTGCCTGAAGTGAAATCACCCATAGACCTCACATAACTGCGGGTGTCTAAATCAGCCACAAAGCCAGTCCTTGGGTTTTAGGGGGAGCCTGAGCCCAAGGTGGAGGGAAGGGAGACACAAAATTTTGCCCCACCTCCCACTGTCCATCCCCCTCATGGCTCACATATACCTGAGCTGGTGGAGGTGCTCTTCTACCCCTGGCTTGGCAGTCAGTGGTGTTTTCCCTGGGCTGCTGCTGCAAGTCCAACCCCTTGCAAGCATGCTTGATTTTTGTAAAACCAAGCACGTGAGGGGGTGGGCCTCTCCAGCTCATGCTCAGCTTCACAAAAAACAAACATGCTCACAAAGTGTGTGTGTGTGGGGGGGGGGGGGGGCTGGCAGCCCAGGGAAAGCACCACTACTGTCAGTCCATAGGTAGAGGAGCGTTTCCACTGGTGGCATTTGGTGATCCCTGTCAGCCACAGCAGCTGACGGTCCTCAAGTTTTGGGGCCTGAACCCAAATTGAGAGGCCTCCCCATGGGTATGCCACTGGCCTAAATGTGGCAGGGGTATGCATTTGTTACTGTATTCTGCAAGTTGTGTGCTTCAATTGTAGCCTGGCCCATGCTTCTACCATGCTTCACTCATGCAGCATGCTCTACCCAAGCTCCTCCCACGCTCCTCCCATGCTCCACCCACGCTTCATTTATGCTACACCCAAACTCCTCCCATGATCCATCCATGCTTCTGTCATGCTCCTCCCATGCTTCTCCCTTGTTCTACCCAAGCTCCTCCCATGCTCCTCCCATGCTCCACCCATGCTTCATTTATGCTACACCCAAACTCCTCCCATGATCTATCCATGCTTCTGCCATGCTCCTCCCATGCTTCTCCCTTGTTCTACCCAAGCTCCTCCCATGCTCCTCCCATGCTCCACCCATGCTTCATTTATGCTACACCCAAACTCCTCCCATGATCCATCCATGCTTCTGCCATGCTCCTCCCATGCTTCTCCCTTGTTCTACCCAAGCTCCTCCCATGCTCCTCCCATGCTTCACCCATGCTTCATTTATGCTACACCCAAACTCCTCCCATGATCCATCCATGCTTCTGCCATGCTCCTCCCATGCTTCTCCCTTGTTCTACCCAGGCTCCTCCTATGTGCCACCCATGCTCCACCCATGTTCCTCCCATGTGAAAGCCCCCTTAAGTTACGCTTAAGCGATTTGCTACCTTCACTCACTTAAATGTACTCTTACCCTCTAAAGTGCTGATATTCTGGGGCATGTAGATGTGGGCACCTAGTATAGAATTGCCCTTCACATGGGTAAAAGAATATACAAATCTCTGAGGATACTTTTTTCTAAGGCAAAAATCAAAACTAAAAATATACTGGCCAATATTCAGCCTGCGAGAGGCAGGCTGGCTAAGTCCCGCGATTGATGCTGAGCCTGGATATTCAATGCCGGGCTGTTTCCGGGGACCGGCATTGAATATATATATATATATATATTTTTTTTTTTTTCAGTCAGCTTAAACTTAACTGGCCTACCCCAATGACCCCACGTAAACCTTTTCACCCAGCAACACTGCTTGATTATAATCGTACTGGACAACAAGCAATCTTCATCCCTTGCGACTCTCCACTTAGAACTCATACGATCACTATACAACCTTGTATCTGTTATCAACCGACTGGGCAAACGCCTTGATGGTACTATGTAAGCCACATTGAGCCTGCAAATAGGTGGGAAAATGTGGGGTACAAATGCAATAAATAAATAAATAATATTCCGTGCTGGCCAGTTAAGTTTATAGCAGCCAAAGATAGGACTGTTATTTTTGTGGTCCGATTTGTCCGCTAAACTTAGCCAGCGAAGCACTGAATATTCACAGCTAACCAGTTATATTGTGCGATATAGCCTCTTAGCTGCTATGCTCTAAGTGTTAATATTAGCAGAGATAACCAGCTATCCTGCGCTGAATCTTAGTGCTTAGCTGGTTAAGTGCTATTTAACAAGACAGGAGCTATTCCTGGCTGGTTAAATGGTGCTAACTACCGGCCGGACAATACATAAGTAGTTTTGCTATGATTATTGATGCAAATCCTTGGAAATACCTGTGAAGTTTGCACCAGTGCACTAGGGAGACAGCGAAGGTGATTCTATAAAACGATGATGTTATACTGGTCTAGAAGATTCACCTAGTTCACTACAGCAAGTGATACAGATATGTTATTCACACAACATAAGAAGGTACATCAATGTTTCTAATTCTGTTCGTTCATTATTATTATGATACCATTATTATAATTATATTCTGTTCATAATGACAACTGTATTGCAAATTTAATTGTGGCTTTGCTCGAAAAGTTAATCTTCAAGTTTTTACTGTGTCGTACATATCGTTTTATCTGATTTATAAGTTTTTATATGATTATGTTATTTATATGGTCAGTGTTTTTTAAATTTTTATTTATTTATGTACTTTTTTGTGTACTATATTATTTTTACTTCAGCAGTTAACTAGTTGTTTTTATGCATAGACTCCTGAGGCAGGCCAGTGGGCTGAAACGTGTTGAGTCGTTGTTGTTGACCAATAAATCTAGACCAGTACAACATCATCGATTTATAGTCACCTTTGCTGTCTCCCTAGTGTTATTATCTCTGCAAGGTTTTTTGGTTCTTCTGTTTTTCTGTTTGCACCAGTGCAACATCTTGATTCATACCTACATGCTTCACTACACTTTGAACAGTGATCTGGATCTGCAGTCATGCGATTAAACATCAGAGCGTCTCTGGCCAGACAGGGATGAAAGATGTCACGGTAACCAAGGACAAGTGTTAGGAGCTCCCTTCACACGCTTGCAGCCTGAAACATCCGTGATATGGTGACAACATGTTACCATAAACAAAAATGCTCCCATATACACCACGAGCTGAATCCAGAGTATCTGCAGGGGAAACGTAGGGGGTTTATTTTCACTATAAACAAACAGCGAGAGAAAAGATGATCATAAATGTATTACAGGAACAGGAGGGACCACACAAAGTGTGGAGGTGCACTTAATCCCCACAAAAACAAATATAGCGTAAAAAGAAGAAAAGAGTGGTGGAGAATAGGCTCTTTCCAATCAATGGGGGAGACGTGTAATTAAATAAAACATAATGTTTATTATAACAAGTTGACTCAGCACAGCCGTGTTTCAGCGCCGTAGCGCCTTCTTCAGGAGTCTACAAAATCAAATATAAAACATAAATAAATATAGCTATAAACTATAAACAACATTAATAATAAAAGGATATCACCTCAAAATCATCTATAAAACCATAAATCATAATCAAGAGTAAACATCAATAATGTTATGCCAACATAATTAAAATGCTTTTAAAGTTTATTAATCAGTGCATTATACATAAGTACATAAGTAATGCCATACTGGGAAAAGACCAAGGGTCCATCGAGCCCAGCATCTTGTCCACGACAGCGGCCAATCCAGGCCAAGGGCACCTGGCCAGCTTCCCAAACGTACAAACATTCTATACATGTTATTCCTGGGATTTTGGATTTTTCCCAAGTCTGTTTAGTAGTGGTTTATGGACTTGTCCTTTAGGAAACCGTCCAACCCCTTTTTAAACTCTGCTAAGCTAACCGCCTTCACCACATTTTCTGGCAATGAATTCCAGAGTTTAATTACACGTTGGGTGAAGAAACTTTTTCTCCGATTTGTTTTAAATTTACTACACTGTAGTTTAATCGCATGCCCCCTAGTCCTAGTATTTTTGGAAAGCGTGAACAGACGCTTCACATCCACCTGTTCCACTCCACTCATTATTTTATATACCTCTATCATGTCTCCCCTCAGCCGTCTCTTCTCCAAGCTGAAAAGCCCTAGCCTCCTTAGTCTTTCTTCATAGGGAAGTCGTCCCATCCCCGCTATCATTTTAGTCGCCCTTCGCTGCACCTTTTCCAATTCTACTATATCTTTCTTGAGATGCGGCGACCAGAATTGAACACAATACTCAAGGTGCAGTCGCACCATGGAGCGATACAACGGCATTATAACATCCTCACACCTGTTTTCCATACCTTTCCTAATAATACCCAACATTCTATTCGCTTTCCTAGCCGCAGCAGCACACTGAGCAGAAGGTTTCAGTGTATTATCGACGATGACACCCATATCCCTTTCTTGTTCCGTAACTCCTAACGTGGAACCTTGCATGACGTAGCTATAATTCGGGTTCTTTTTTCCCCACATGCATCACCTTGCACTTGCTCACATTAAACGTCATCTGCCATTTAGCCGCCCAGTCTCCCAGTCTCGTGTTCTTTTTTCCTATTTCTCTGTGAATGCCACACAGTGCAACGCCACACACAGTATGTTTTAGCATTTTTTGATTTTTACTCATGTTTTTATGATGTTTTTGTGAAAACATTTTAATTATGTTGGCATAACATTATTGATATTTACTCTTGATTATGATTTATGGTTTTATAGATGATTTTGAGGTGATATCCTTTTATTATTAATGTTGTTTATAGTTTATAGCTATATTTATTTATGTTTTATATTTGATTTTGTAGACTCCTGAAGAAGGCGCTACGGCGCTGAAACACGGCTGTGTTGAGTCAACTTGTTATAATAAACATTATGTGTTATTTAATTACAAGTCTCCCCCATTGATTGGAAAGAGCCTATTCTCCCCCACTCTTTTCTTCTTTTTACACCATAAATGTATTACATCACATGGCACGTCAAAGGGAGACTATTGTGAAACAGTATCCTCTTCCCTGAAATTAAGTAGGTGCCTGAGGTGGCAAGAAGGAGAGGGGCACTTTTACTGAAGCTTAGCACGCACTAACCCCTTAACTCTGAAAAGTCGACCAAAACTGCACAGGCAAATTTGGGCATGTACCCAATTTAATGAAATAAGAAGCTAATTAGCGTCAATAATTGGCTTATGAAGCAATTATTGCCACGAATTGAATTTAATGGAACTTTACACACGTAAATCTAAGAGCGGAATCTGGCCTAAATGTTATGCGTGATTTGAAAAAGGGGACCGAAAAATAGGAGGGTTGTGGGTGAAATGGGGGTGTTCCTAAAATTAATGGGGCCACACACCTAATGTAGGCATGTACATTTGCACCATGTTTTCGTTGGTACAAATGGCCTGCGCCTAAAGTTAGGCGCAATTCCTGGGCATCAGCGTTATTCGATAAACTGCGCCTAACTTCAAGAGCAGCTTCTAGAATAGCACTTTTTCAGTGCTGATTTTTTTGGAGTGCCATTTTTAGAATCTTAGCCTTCACTCCGGAAATGGCGATCGCCATGACGGAACAATGTAAGCCACATTGAGCCTGCAAATAGGTGGGAAAATGTGGGATACAAATGCAACAAATAAATAAATAAATAAATGTCAAGAAGCCCATAGGTATAAAATAGGCTTACTATTTAGTGTGTGCTAATTCTATTAGCGTGCACTAAGATTTAGTAAAAGGAATGGTTGAGCTCTGGAACTCATTGCCGGAGAATGAGGTAAATGACAGTTGGCGTATCTGGGTTTGGGAAGGGTTTGGACAGGTTTCTGGAGGAAAGGTCCATGGTAGGGTTATCATATGTCTGTTTTACCTGGACATGTCCTCTTTTTGAGGACACTGGGGGATGTCCGGGTGGGTTTTCCCAGCCTGCCCATTTTCCCGGGTTTGTGGACAAACGGGCAGGCTGGAATCTCCCACCCAGACGTCCTACAGTGTCCTCAAAAAGAGAACAACTGAGGCTCCCGCCTGCTACCGGTGCCGCTTCAAAATGGCAGCCGAGACTTCAAGCGGCAGCCTCGAGAAAAATATGAGGCCGCTGCTTGAATCTCGGCAGCCATTTTGAAGTGGCGCCGGCAGCGAGTGGGCAGTGGCATCACCAGGCAGGAAAGAATGAGGTCTTTTCCTGCACTGAAGAGGCCACTAGTCCACCAGGGTACAATAAGGTTGGGTAGGAGAGGGGATGTGGAATGTGGGTAGCGGGTAGGGGATAAGGGAGCTGTAAAAAAAAGGTGGGTGGAGGGAGGCTGGAAAAAGATTTGGGTGGGCTGGAAAATATATAGAAGGGGATGGCATTCTTTGGGGGGTCAAGTCAAGGTGACTCTGTGGTGTGGGGTTGGGAAGGGGGTGTGACTGAGGGTGTGGGAGTGGGGAAGGGGAATGGCTATTGGTGTCCTCTTTTTTGTCAGGGTAAACATGGTAACCCTAGTCCATGGTATGTTGTTGAGGAGGATATTTATTTAGATTAGATTGTGCTCACACCTTTTTCAGTAGTAGCTCAAGGTGAGTTACATTCAGTTACTCTGGATATTTCTCTGTCCCAGGAGGGCTCACAATCTAAGTTTGTACTTGAGGCAATGGAGGGTTAAGTGACTTGCCCAAGATCACAAGGAGCAGCAGTGGGATTTGAACCGGCCACCTCTGAATTGCAAGACCGGTGCTCTAACCACTAGGCCACTCCTCCACTCAGCAACATTCCATGTAGAATCTCAAATAGTAGCAACATTCCATGTTCCAATGCACTAACCAGTAGGCTACTCCTCCACTAGTAACATTCCATATAGAAGCCTGCCCTTGCAGATCAGCAGTGCGGCCGCGCAGGCTTCTGTTTCTGTGAGTCTGACGTCCTGCACGTACGTGCAGGACGTCAGACTCACAGAAACAGAAGCCTGTGCGGTGGCGTTGCTAATCTGCAAGGGCAGGCTTCTACATGGAATGTTGCTAGTGGAATAGCAACATTAACATTCCATTTAGAATCTCAAGGTGAGTTACATTCAGGTACACTGGATATTTTCCAGGAGGGCTCACAATCTAAGTTTGTACCTGAGGCAATGGAGGGTTAAGTGACTTGCCCAAGACCACAAGGAGCAGCAGTGGGATTTGAACCAGCCACCTCTGGAGTGCAAGACAGGCTCTCTAACCACTAGGCCACTCCTCCACTCCATAATGGATATGAGGGAGCCGTTGATTGCAGGTACTGTTGGAAGCAGGTTATTGGGCTGCTAGATGGACCATTGGTCTGACCCAGTATGGCTATTCTTATTTCTTATGTTCTTATTGTCAGGAGCAGAATTTGAACTCAGTGCTACCTTTTCCAGCCCTACGCTCTAAGCATCCAGCATCGTGAAAACTTCACTTTAACTTGTGAAATTTTAATCAGGTTGATCTTGCACGTGGAAAAAAAAAACCCTGTTGTGTATGTGTCTTCCTCCTGTGCATTTATATACATTAATTATTTTAAATTCACCTAGCCAACTTACAGCTAGACACGTTTAAAAACATTTGTATCGTAGATGGAAATTGGAGAAAACCTTTAGAATTTAGAAACCTCTCTGCACAATACAATCAAGTGGGAAGTTCAGAAAAATGCCTGGGTTTTCACCTTTGCTTATAACCAAAATTAATGAGGCTACAGAAATAATCTATTCAGCGTCCCAAATGCTCTGGTGTTAATTGAAGTGACTTAGTGTCCTGTCAGCTTGCTGCGTTTGATGATGTTATTGTGACACCTCCATTAGCGCTAATGGGACGCAAGTTCTCCGAAATGTCACCAGTGGGAAGGTTTCTCTAAAACGGCTGCGCATTGTTGCTTTATCAGTAAATGCTAGAATTCCATAGACGAGTGGAGTTTCAGTGACTGGATTTTTTTGTCAGTCAGTTAGGGGGTCGATATTGCAATATGCCAAAAATACCAGTCCTGTTTTTTTTTTCCTGTTTCATGAGAGAAGTCAAAATGACATTTCCATCCATGACACATGGGTAAAACCAGGCCTGGACTAGCGTGGCCCTTCTGAAGCCATCTGACTGGAGTGGAGGCTGGCAGGTTCCTCTTGTTGGTTTGGCTTCCAGCTCAATTGAAACCAGGGTAGGTACGTAACCATGAGGAGATGTAGCCTCCCCTCCCCCCCACCCCCAGTTTTGGCTCAGGCTCCTCCAGACTCACGTGTGTTCCACGCTGGAGATTTTGGGACAGTCCTGGATTTCTGAGCACCCCCATCCTGATGCATTATGGGACCTGCAGCACTGATTTCAATGGGCAAGATTAGGTACTATAAATCCCACACTGCATTGGGATGTAAGTTCAAAACGATGACTGGAACTGAGTAACTTGGCAGCTCTGTGTGTGGTAGTCATGAGACGCAGTGCATAAGTACATAAGTACATAAGTACATAAGTACATAAGTAGTGCCATACTGGGAAAGACCAAAGGTCCATCTAGCCCAGCATCCTGTCACCGACAGTGGCCAATCCAGGTCAAGGGCACCTGGCACGCTCCCCAAACGTAAAAACATTCCAGACAAGTTATACCTAAAAATGAGGAATTTTTCCAGTCCATTTAATAGCGGTCTATGGACTTGTCCTTTAGGAATCTATCTAACCCCTTTTTAAACTCCGTCAAGCTAACCGCCCGTACCACGTTCTCCGGCAATGAATTCCAGAGTCTAATTACACGTTGGGTGAAGAAAAATTTTCTCCGATTCGTTTTAAATTTACCACACTGTAGCTTCAACTCATGCCCTCTAGTCCTAGTATTTTTGGATAGCGTGAACAGTCGCTTCACATCCACCCGATCCATTCCACTCATTATTTTATACACTTCTATCATATCTCCCCTCAGCCGTCTCTTCTCCAAGCTGAAAAGCCCTAGCCTTCTCAGCCTCTCTTCATAGGAAAGTCGTCCCATCCCCACTATCATTTTCGTCGCCCTTCGCTGTACCTTTTCCAATTCTACTATATCTTTTTTGAGATACGGAGACCAGTACTGAACACAATACTCCAGGTGCGGTCGCTGGTAGAGATCCCAAAGCTTCGGTAACTGAAGATTTCCAGCATCAGGAGGAGCGATGCTGCTCCTCACCTCTCTGTCTCCTTTCTTACAGGATTAGCATCACTAAAACGTTCAGCAATTGTACACAGTACTGTAAGAGGGGGTATGAAGGGATGAGAAATGCAGGGCCCAGGCAGGGTCGCTGAGGGGGGGGGGTGGCAAGGGTGGCTCAGTACCAGGGTCTGTCTCTCTCCTGCTCCTGTATGTTGGGATCCGGATGATTGCGTTAACTTGATAAGCCTGGGTCCTGGCATACAAGAGCAGAGAGAGTGACAGACCCGGAGAGGAGAAGAGAAGACATGGGATGATGGTAAGGGGGCAGGGGGTGGTGGCAGCCTGAGTAGGGGGCGGGGCAGGGACAGCCTTGTCCTGGACCTGGCTCTGTGGCTCTGTCTCTCGGTGGCCCTGAGAGTAGGGTGAAGAGGCAGAAACAAGGGGTCAGATGCTTGTTAAGGAGTTTGAGAGGAAGGGACAGATGACGATAGAGGGGAGCAAGAGGGGAAATCTACTACTGCTATTAATCATTTCTATAGCACCGAGAGAAAGATCCGGGCCCGAGGCAAGGCAGGGCTGCCGCATCTGCCCCCCCAATCGGGCTGCCACCTCTCACTGCCCCCCCCCATTCAGGCAGCTGCTGGTTGGGGTCCCCTGCCAACAAAGGTAGGCGACAGCGGGGGAGGGTTGGCAGCGGGAGGGGGGGTCGAGACTCTCGGCAAGGTTGTTGGCGGGGGGGGGGGGTCAAAGTTGTTGTTGCTGTTGTTGGTGGTGGTGGTGGCAGCGGCGGGGGGGTGGGTTAGCGGCGGCGGGGGGGGGGGGTAAAACGTGCTCCCTCACCTCGGGCTCTGGACTCCCCTCCTGCCGAAGTCTGGCTACGCCCTTGGTTAATGAAATAAGTGTTTTACATCATTGTCCTGTATGATACATAATTCTGTGTCTCCATCATAACCAGGCATCATATTTTGCTATGAAGCTTGGCGACTATGGAGTGTAAAGATGTTTTAACAGAGGGTCAGGCGAGTTGACATTTAACTACAATCCTTTGCAATGCATTTTCTGCTGTTCTCTCCAGTTTGCCAGTGGCGGATTTGCTAGCTGTTCTTTCTCTGTGGAAAACTGCAGAGGTATTTCTAAATCAAGGTCACACTAAAGCACAGCCATATATTTCAATGAAATGGTTATTACAGTAGAAACGAGGTGCTATCTTATTGTTCTTCGGTTATTTTGTCTACTAAGTGCACAGATGATAAATCCTTTCTGGACACAGACCTTCAGGGGTCACCGACACGTGCAAGAATTACACAAAGGCTGCGGGAACCAACTTTGCCCCTGTCTTCCACAGTTAATAATTCACTGCTTCTCTCATTATTTGAGCTGGGCTAGCAAATAGGGAGTGAAAATGTGGGTATCTCGGAAGGTCTCGCGCTGCAGCAATAGCCCACTTCATGCAGTGTTTGATTAAACAAAAGATTCAGCAGCTGAATCTCATCTGTGATTCCGTTTTTTATTAATTAACTAGAGAAACATCAAAAAAATGGGTGCGGAATTATCAACGCAATAATACCAGAATAATCCCCGAAAATAACAAGTTATGAAACAATGAAAAATATTTATTGAAAAAAGGAAGGAAAAACCTCAAAGGAGCTCAGTACCTCAAAAAAAAGTTTAGAGAGCTAATATGATCCGAACAGATCTTTACTTCGTCATGGGCAAAAACCTTCCTACTACTACTACTACTACTACTACTACTATTTAGCATTTCTATAGCGCTACAAGGCGTACGCAGCGCTGCACAAACATAGAAGAAAGACAGTCCCTGCTCAAAGAGCTATGTAATAAAAGTGAGCCAAGTATAGGATAATCAAGCCATTGTGACATCACTGATGAGGTTGGCTCTTATTGGTGGCCTGAGGCATTATGACATCACAATATTAGCTCTGGTTACAAGAGATTACTACTACTACTATTTATCACTTCTATAGCACTACAAGGCTTACAATCTAATAGACAAAAAGCCCTAAGACAAAAATAACAGCCTGAACAATCAATAGCAATATGCCATTCAACAAAAGTATCACTTATCTCAAAAATGGAGGCAAGGCACTTCAAACAGCGTCTGATAACTAGAAGATTCGGGATGCAAGCATGCCCCGGGATTCAGGATGTTATTTTTGGAAGGTTTTTGCCCATGACGAAGTAAAGATCTGTTCGGATCATATTAGCTCTCTAAACCTTTTTTTGAGGTACTGAACTCCTTTGAGGTTTTTCCTTCCTTTTTTCAATAAATATTTTTCATTGTTTCATAACTTGCTGTTTTGGGGAATTATTCTGTCATTATTGCGTTTTTTAAATTAATTAATTAATTATTTTATTTTATTTATTGTTCGCTTATATCCCACATTTTCCCACTCATGCAGGCACAATGTGGCTTACAAAACATGAAATAAAATTACAGAATAGGAAGCTTAGAAAAGTATACAAGGAGTAAGCAGGGGGAAAAGCATCTAACAGGGTGAACTAGCGGGGTAAGAGACAGGAGGGGTGTATCAGTCAGCGGTATAAAGTGAGGGGTAGGTCTTGGCAAAGAAGTGGGTCTTCAACAAAGAGGGCGTGGTCCGCTTGAGTTTTGAGGTGTTGCGGAAGAGCATTCCAGTGCTTAGGGCTCCAGTAGCGGAAGAACGAGGTGAAGATCTTCTTCTACTTGACACCCTTACAGTTTGGGAAGTGCAGATGAAGGTAAGAACGAGCAGCAGGATTGGCATTCCTGGGCGGGAGGTCGATCAAGGGGTGCATATACTCCGGGGCAAGCCCATAGATGATTTTATGGGTCAAGGAGCAGAGCTTAAAGGCAGGAAGGGGAAAAAAGGGCATTCGGATTGGATCTCAGGTTGATGATATGAGAGAGGACATTTCTACTGATCCACGGCGAGATGGGGCCCTGTTTCTCCGTCCCAGTGCTCCCAGCCTCTTGAAGTGGCTTTGTTCCGAAGCATGCCACTCTCCCTAGTGAAGAGCGATGGGGATCAAGTCATATAATCAGATCACAGGCTTAGCAGCATCTCCATCCTACAGTCACTTTTGATTAGAATCAGATTTTTCAAGTTCTTTGAAGGGATTTTGCAAGCATCGCATCAGGCTGGAAAAGAGCTCGTCAGAACAAGACAGTCCCCAAAGCCATGGCAGTTCTTGACACCATCCAGAAGAGAAGAGATGATTAGTTTGGCAAACCTGCCTCCCTGAAGGGCAGACCTAGTTCGGGTACAATTACAGACAGGAAAACATGAAGAGTGAAGAGAAAGGACTGTGGGATAACATTATCGTATGTCTCAAAGAACTGATGGATAATTGAAGCAACAGGATAGAATAGGGCCAAACAGAAAAGAGAAAGGACAGCGAGGGATGGAGGATAGAAGGAATCTAAGAGGCCTTTGGTTAGAGCAATGTGTGGAGAATATGGGGAGCCAGGGTTCAATTCCTGCTTCTGCTGCTGACTCTCTGCATGTAAGGAGCAACATAGATTCAGGCAGCAAGTGAACCCATAAATGCCAATATCCCAGTCTAGGAGTGGAAGAGTAGCCTAATCATTAGGGCAGTGGCCTAAGAAGCAAGGGAACTGGTTTTGATTCCCACTGCAGCTCCTTGGGGCTCTGGGCAAATCACTTAACCCTCCATTGCCCCAGGTACAAATAAGCACCTGAATAAAATATGTAAATGCCTTTGAATGTAGTTGCAAAAACCACAGCAAGGCTGTATATCAAGTCCCATTTCCCTTTCCCTATTTGAGGTTCTACATGGAATGTTGCTACTCTTTGAGATTCTACATGGAATGTTGCTAGTGGAGGACTAGCCTAGTGGTTAGTGCAGTAGAACATGGAATGTTGCTACTATCCAAGATTCTGTTGCTATTATTTGAGAGTCTACATGGAATGTTGCTACTATCTGAGATTCTACATGGAATGTCGGAGTAGCCTAGTGGTTAGTGCAGTGAACTCTGATCCTGGGGAACTGGGTTTGACTCCCACCGCAGCTCCTTGTGATTCTGGGCAACTCATTTAACCCTCTATTGCCCCAGTTACAAATACCTGTATATACTATGTAAACTGCTTTGAATGTAGTTGTGAAAAAACATAGAAAGGCAGTATAGTCCCATTAACAAGATTCCAATCACAATCTGAAGAGTAGCAACACTCCATGTAGAACCCCAAAGAATAGCAAGATTCCAGAATCCCAAAGAGTGGAGGAGTAGCCTAGTGGTTAGTGAAGTGGATGTTGAGCCTGAAGAACTGGGTTTGATTCCCACTGCAGCTCCTTGTGACTCTGGGCAAGTCACTTAACCCTCCATTGCCTGAAGTACAAATAAATCCCTGTATATACTATCAGGCTTATTTTCGAAAGAGAAGGACACCCATCTTTCGACACAAATCGCAAACGTATCTTATGCCAGTTGATTGTGGATACTCTGAAAATCTGATTGTCCCATGTCAAATTTGGGAAGCCCTGCCTAAGAAATACATCCCTCCATCTCCATGCACACAAGGTCTCGGCCGTTCTCTTTTCACATGTATTATTATTATTATTTATTGCAATTGTATCCCACCTTATCCCACCCTTCCCAACATGCTGTTAATGATGGGAATCTCCTGAGATCTTCTGAATATTCCGGAAGGCTGGTTTGCACATTTGGCTGTCTCTCCATTCTGCTTTGCCTGTCTGCAAAGGGGTAAAACATTCCTCCTGGAATCTCATAAATCCAGTGGCTTTGAAAGCTGGAATCATTTCTCAGCACTTACATGCAAGAGATACAGCACGCTGTGACAGCTTTTACTGTGATTATCGTTTGCTAATGGCCTTGCATTTTCATCTGGTTTTTATATCCTTGGTCTTCTCATTCTCTTTCGCCCACGTGGGAGAACACAAAAGGGAACAGTTGGTGGTGTGCAGATGCTCTCAGCCAGCACAGTGCTCCAGTTCAAAATTGGGGCTCAGCAGGAGAAAGATTACCAGGTTATCGATGTTGAGGAAAACAGATTATTGGGTCGGTGATGAGCCGTGGCACAATACTCAGGGCTGCAATCTGTCTTGTTCTATTAAAGCAAAGAGATAGACTCAGGTAAGCAGCTATCGCCAAAAGGTCCCCAGAACGCAGCAGAAAAGCAAACTTTACATGCTCGGGGTATGAGGACCTTTGGGCTCATTTTCGAAAGAGAAGGGCGCCCATCTTTCTACACAAATCGGGAGATGGGCATCCTTCTCCCAAGGTCGCCCAAATTGGCATAATCGAAAGCTGATTTTGGGCACCCTCAACTGCTTTCCATCGCGGGGACGAACTCGTGTTGGAAGTGTAACGAAGGCGGGACTGGGGCGTGCTTAACACATGGGCATCCTCGGCCGATAATGGAAAAAAGAAGGGCGTCCCTGATGAACACTTGGACGACTTTACCTGGTCCTTGTTTTTTTTACAACCAAGCCACAAAAATGTGCCCTAAATTTCTCTGGAGCTCTCGGTCAAATAAGGTTATAGACTTGGGTATTAAAGTTTGACTTCCTGCTGGAAACGTTTTCTGGGCATTTGCCTGTTCCTTGAATGGTTTAGGTCTGGTTTCTTTTGACTTGACGTGTCCTCCAAATATTTATGACTACACACACTAGAAGGCACCAAAGGGGTCATCATTCCAGTAAACGAAGAGATGATAGAAGCAATGGGATGCACTTTTCAGTTCTGGGGGTGAGAAACTGCTTTGGGATTCAGGATTTCCTTGATAAATATTCCCCACTGACACAGAGCTGCTTGTACATAGATCTGGTGCTCTTGTTTCTTGGCATCCTTCTCGTGGCAGGCGCGCTTTTCAATGCCCGAAATCAGAACTGTGAGTCTTGCCGTGTTAACTGCCCACTCAGCATGCTCAGGCTGTGTTCCTCAGACGTAAACTATAAAATGTCTCTCTCCAAATATTCAGGTTACTCTCCATTTCTTATTAAACAGTCTCGCATGCAGTTCAGTCCTCACATTCCCTGCACATAGCTTTTATCTGCCCCCTGTGACTTGAAGGCCTCTATCCCAGGACTGTTTCTTCCTTTTCTGTTACCTTAGAAAGGACGTTATAATGCCTTTGTATCGGTTGGCCCATGGTGCGACCACACCTCGAACATTGTGTGCAATTCTGGTCACCTCATCTCAAAAAAGATATAGTGGAATTAGAAAAGGTACAGAGAAGGGCGACGAAAATGATAAAGGGGATGGGGCGACTTCCCTATGAGTAAAGGCTGAAGTGGCTTGGGCTCTTCAGTTTGGAGAAAAGACGGCTATGGGGAGATATGATAGAGGTCTATAAAAATACTAGGACTACGGGGCATGGATGAAGCTACAAAGTAGTACATTTAAAATGAATCGGAGAAATTTTTCTTCACTAAACTTGTAATTAAACTATGGAGTTTGTTGCCAGAGAATATGGTAAATGTGGTCAGCTTAGCAGGGTTTTAAAAAAGGTTTGGATGGCTTCCTAAAGGAAAAGTCCATAGATCATCATTAAATTGACTTGGGGAAAATTCACTGCTTATTTCTGGGATAAGTAGCATAAAATGTATTGAACGTTTTCAGAATCTTGCCAGGTATTTGTGACCTAGATTGGCCACTGTTGGAAACAGGATGCTGGGCTTGATGGACCTTTGGTTTGTCCCAGTGTGGCAATACTTATGTACTTAAGCAGCTCTCAGTCCTCCCACTTGACTGCTCTCTGCTCTCAAGGCCCTTTCCTGGGAGCTGATGATCTTTCTTGCATCTGTTTCCTGGGTTTCCTACCTTTTTCCTGCTACAACTCACGTAGCATAATCATTTCCCATCACAATTGCATATATTTACGTATATTTGGTTCAGAATTGAGGCTAATTTGCACATTCTTTTATCCTGAAACAGAGACATCTTGAGGCCCTAAATTTGCATTCACACTGTACAGAAATCCCTCTAAGTAGCTTCATATCCTGCACTTCAAAGGTGAGGTAACCAGTCTTCTATAAGGATACCTTAGGTAAACCTTCAGAGGCAGAGTGAGCTGCAAAGACACTAAAATGTTTTAAGCACCCAAATTCCACTGACGAAGCCATAAGGCGAAACGGGAACCCCATAGGGATTTGTTAAGGTAAGTGCTTTTTGATATTTTCTACTTTATTTAAATGTTTTTTCACAAAAATGACACAGTTGAAGATAATTATGAGATAACACGAGTAAGAAATTGGTTTAATAAAAATTTTGAAGGAGGTTTTTGGCCCGTGATTACTTGAGAGTCTGTTGCGACTAAAATAATCTGAAGTGGTTAAGAGTCCACAGGTTATTTCTGAAGTCTTTTCCTCTTTTTTTGATACACACCATTCATTCATATTTTTGGATTAGTGCGTGATCACTTATTAAAAGGACGGTAGCAGGGTTGGCAAATGAACGAAAGGATGCTGGGTGGGCTGGGCAGTTGAATGACCCAACTGTGTACATTGTGACATGCAGAGCCTGTTGGCTCCCCTGGATAGGGAGAAAGTGCAAGTGAGTGCCAAAAAGGGTCAGTTTAAACCTGCCGAAAGAGGAGATACACAGACAAGGAGCAAAGGAAAACCTGGAGGCAGGAACCCTATGCCTGTCCCTACTGTAATATAGACCATGGTAGTGTCTGTACACGCTGGAACAAGGAGGAAAGACAGGAATGTTCAGCACTTACCTCATAAGAAGGAGGCATGAGAAAAGCAAGGCGCAGTGCCCCCAGGTGCAGGGAGCCATCATTAACATGGCGCCGTGCCCCGACGGGCATGAACGAGGATGCCAGCGGGGTGCGAGCTGGGGGTGGTGGGAATTTTCCCGCCGCACAGCAGCACCCTGCTGAGGTGGGTGGGGAGCAAAAGGGGTTTATAACCCCAGGGCGGAGCCCGGATGTCCTCTTCTGGCGTCTGGGCTAGTAAGCTGGAAGGTTTGATTGGCTTGGGTATACCCAGGGTAATGATGTTTGTATTTAAAATAAAGCTGGGGCTAAGTTGTGCCATGCAGTGGCGTTCCTAGGGTGGCTGACACCCGGGGCGGATCACCGATGCGCCCCCCCCCCGGGTGCAGCGCGACCCCCCCACCCCCGGCGAAAGGCCACTCCCCCGGGTGCATTTTTACCTGCTGGGGGGGGGGGGGGGGGTGCTGCGCTCCTGTCTGCTTCGCTCGTTCCATGCTCCCTCTGCCCCGGAACAGGAAGTAACCTGTTCCGGGGCAGAGGGAGCACGGAATGAGCGGAGCAGACAGGCACGCGGCACCCCCCCCCCCCCAGCGGCATGCACCTGGGGCGGACAGCCCCCACCGCCCCCCCCTTGGTATGCCACTGGTGCCTTGTTAAGAAATACTGTGAGTCCTGTTATTATTTCAATATCACGAATACCAGTAGGCCCGAGAGGTCTCGGCTGCCAATGTTAATCCCTGCACAAGTTGAGCTGGGGGAGGAGAATTCCTTCCAGGCAGGTCAGGTTTGTAATCAAGGTAGCCTGAGTGTGTGGCTTCCCCAAAAACCAGAGAGAAAGAGGGTGTGGCTGAAATGCACACTCTGGTTAAAAGTAGCAATCATGCAACCAAGAGAGGTCCACAGTGAAGGAGGAGTTGGATTCCCTAGAGGTCAGAGGAAAGGAAGGAGCCCACTGAAAGGAAGGGCCAGTGTCCAGAGGCAAGAGAGGGTTTCCCTGGGAGGGAGCCGCCTGCTCAAAGGAAAAGGGATTTCCACCAGAGTGCTGTGAAGGACAGGGAAGCCTGCAGCAGGTGGAATCCAGGGAGAGGAAGAAGGCAGGAAATGAGACTGAGTCCTTGTTTGCTGGCTGGAGTGTGGACTCAGTTTCCCTTGGAAGGCCAGTAAGACAGTGGGGGAAGGGAGCTGTGCAGCTAGCACTAGGTGTGTGCTGGAGTAGGGCTGAGAAAGCTGATAGCCCTTATCCACACAAGTCCGGCAACCCCCTTCTGAGTTGAGAATAAGGAAGCCTGTTTAACTGGCAGAAGGCTACCCAGTTCCTAGTTGGGAAAAAGGAACTGGGAGAAAAAGGGCTGAGGGCTAGAAAGGTAAGAGCCCTGACCATATAAAGTGAAGTATTTGCATTAAACCTAGAGTGGGCTGGGTGGAAGTAAAAAAAACAGGAGTGAACAGTGAGGCTACCTGTCTAATTAGTTTGTCCACCTGGGAAGCTCTCAGCTGGGTGTTAGTTTGGAAGAGGGATAGAAGAAACCCTGTGTATGGGTGTAATTGAAAAGGGCAAGGTCAGCCAAGGCACTGTAATAGAAGCGCTCTTATGTTAAAAGAAGTAAAGTTGTTTTATTTCAGTTTGGTCCTGTTGTGGGACATAATAACGAGTGTTAATTGGTTTAAAGAAGTGTGGACTGTCAGGTCTATGGCAAACCTGGGTCCTGAATACAGAAGTCTTTAGCAGCAGAGCCGCACCCCTGCCATAAATTGTGGCCCGTAGGAGGGGGTTGAAGTGTTGCCTGAGGAGCACCGTGGTCTGGAGGCTGAAGGGCTCATCATCATATATAGGGGAGTACTGGTCAAGTAGATGCACATAGTACAGAAGAGCAAAACCTCGCAAAGATGAACACGCTCGGGAGACAGCGAAGGCGACAAAATAAAAAGATGATGCTGCTGATCTAGCGCTATATAATCAGGCATGTCAGTTACGTCATCTGGGAGATTGGTACCTGGGTACACAGCGCTATACCCCTATAGCGCTGGAGAAGGCATATTTTGAACCTTATTGGCTTTTTTCATTGTTACATCATAAAACTGGTAATTTACCAGAGGAATTACATAAAAGCGTGATGTTGCGACCACTCCGAGAGGTGTGGAGAAGGCTTGTACGCCAGCTTGGAGGAGATCCGACAGTGACAGATCAGCTTACTATATGTGGGAATAGTGAGTTTTTACCTGGGATGTCGAGCTGACATTTTGCTGACTGGGTGAGTCGGGGTGTTACATGTTTGGCACATCTGGTGGACGGAGATGGGCAGCCCCTCTCAGCTGCGGACTTGCTAAGTAAGGTGGGGGATTCCTGGGGTAATAGATTTGCCATAAGACAAGTACAACATTATATGGCTTCACTGACGGGGGCTTCCTTATCCGGTCAATTGGGGGGCAAGCTCCAAGAATTTTTCAACTCAGTGGGCGAGGGAGAGGTCACTGTCTCCTTGCTCTGTAAGACATTAACTAGATGGCAACCCCCCAGAGTCTATGGGCCCCTGAGGCGCGCATGGGAAAGGGAGCTGGGCATGGAAGTAGAGTCTTGGAATATATCAAGGGCAGTGGCGCGCATATCCCTGTTGGTATCGGATGCTCGATTGAGAGAATGTGTATACCGATGTATCCATAGGGGGTATGTGACAGCGACTCAATTAGCACACATGGGAGGGAACCGTAGCCCAAATTGTCTCAAGTGTGGAAAGAGTCCAGGTACACTGCTACATATGTTTTGGAGCTGTCCTGCATTGCAAAGATTTTGGACTCAGGTTCGAGGCTTTTGGGAAGGGCGACTTGGAATTAAGATTCTGGGAACTGTTGAACAATTAATCTTAGATGTTCCGGGGTCATTTAGAGGTCAGAATCGTTTTGCAGTAATGATGCTTCGCAAGATGTGTTTATTAGCTAGGAAGTGTATTTTACAGTATTGGACGGTTAAAGACCCTCCCGCATACTGGCACTGGAGGAATCAGTTGCATCAGCTGGTTTCTTGGGAGGCTGGCGAGATTAGATCCTCGCAGAGAAAGAGAGTGACGTTTTTGGCCCTCCGGGGTCCCTATTTACGCATCCTAAGCCCTAGAGGTCGGAGTCTACTTCTTAATGCAGGGTGAGCTTTAAATGTTGATTAGGTTCAGATACTTCAGGTCTCGGGAGGGGGGGAGGGGGGATTAGTAGGGGGGGGCTGTTGGGAGGAAGGGGTGAGAAGATTAGGATGGGGGGAGGGAGAGGGTGGGGGGTTGGGTAGGGGGGTTCTAGAAGGGCGGAAAGGGTCCTTGTTAATGGGAAGGATCATTTTTGTAATCACTAGAAATGTGATTTTCCATTTTGGTATAATTGATAATTGGTGATATTTTGTTACTTCCTCCATAAAAGTGTTGGGAATTATAATTTGATGACATCATGTAATTATAGGAACACTCCAGATGTATTTTGTGGATGCACTTTTGCTACTGCCAGATGGTTGTATAACGTTACTCTATTGTTTTGTCATCAATAAAAATTGTTGAAATATATAAAAAGATGATGCTGTATGGCCTAGAAGATTTATTAATCAGCAAGATCGACTCGACACGGCCGTGTTTCGGTCCAATGGCCTGCCTCAGGAGTCTATACATAAGAACATTAAAATTACACCAGTAAATGTTAAAATGAATAAAAGAGCATTATATAGATAAAAAAAAGATAGACATTATGACAGCTTACAAAACAAATTGACAGAGAAAAGTATGAAGTGGAATCACATTCAGGGTTTCACAATTATCTACATCTATCCAATCTGTTATCTATATTTATTTACTTAACACATTTATACCCCACATTTTCCCACTAGTTGTAAGCTCAATGTGGCTTACACAAAACCGTAGGGCAGGTTACAATTCAGAAGATACAATTATACAATGTAATGGAGGATAATCAGGGCCAGTCTTAGGGTGAGGCGACCGCATAGGGTCTCGCGCTCAAGGGGGCCCCGCGCGGCTCGCCTCTGCCCCGACAACCCGAGTTCCAGTCCCCCTCCCTCTGAATTTTAAAAGTTACCTTGTCGGGTTACAGGCAGCGGCAGGCGAAAGCAGTGAAAAGCGTGCGAACTGCTCGGCGCTTCAGGAGCCTTTCCTTCCCTCTCTCAGCTCTGGTCCTGCCCTTGTGGAAACAGGAAATGAGGGCGGGACCAGAGCTGAGAGAGGGAAGGGAAGGCTCCTGAAGCGCTGAGCTTGCATGCTTTTCACTGCTGCTACCTGCCGCTGCCTGTAACCCGACGAGGTAACTTTTAAAATTCAGAGGGAGGGAGACTGGAGCTCGGAGGGAGGTCTCGGAGGGAGGGGGGATGGTCCTGGAGCTCGGAGGGAGCTCGGAGGGAGGGGTGGCTGGCCCTGGAGCTAGGGTGGGGGCGGAGCTAGGGTGGGGGCGGGGCTAGGATGGGGCCCCATCAAATTGGTCTGCACAGGGCCCTGCACTTGCTAAGACTGGCCCTGAGGATAATACTCATATAGGTATCATAAAAACAACAAAGATAATAAGAAAAAAAGATAGTTATGAAGGAGTGGAACGCCGGTACTACCTGAATGCTACTGAGCAACAGGACAACCTCATGTTTTGTGCCTACTGATGGACTTTTACTTATGCACTCTACCTCTGCTTTTGGCTATTTGGCCACACCTTATTACTGCACTGGACATTTGTGCCTTATCCAGTTTTACTGTTTACTAACAAGACAAGTTTGCTGTTTACTAATGTACAGACAGAATGCAGGGCTATTAGATATATAGCTTGTAACAGTAGTTTGCAAGGCCTATACAAGACCAGCTTGCACGTAGCAACGCCGTCTGAATAGGCGACCTTGGAGGGTGCTGACACCCCCCTGCATTCCTGAGCCGCACCTTATCTCCTGTGCTAGAAAGGAGCATTGTGTGTGTACAGAATAAGCTGCTAAGTTTCGTTTTTCTTGCCAGTATCATTTCAGTGTTATGACGTGTGTACGTACTGGGACTACAATTTTGTACTGTAAGAACTACAAATGTTTACTGCGCATGACAAGTATGACGTGTAAGGGGCCAAATGCGCAGGCCCAGTAGGGAAGTATAAATGTAAGCATCAGATGATTTATGACACACAGTGTCCCGAGGCTACTCGGTGCTGTTCACTTGCTAGCAATAAAGTTGCCTTGTTTGGAACCAAAATTTGCCTTTCGTCTCCTGATTTCCCACCTGTTTCATTGGCGACCCAGATGGGACAGAAGTAGAAAGGGGAATCGGATTATATTCTTCCCCTCCCCCACTGCAGTCGGATCGGGTCATCGATTCCCACCCGAGGAGGTGGTGAGTGGCCACCGCTGATTTCAGCGTCCATCTCCCGGAGGAGGGCCGATCCACTCCGCCTGACTGTAGAGGGGGCTGTGTGGTTCCGACAAGGCACCTTTTTCCATTTCAGGGAGAAGCGCACGACGGCGCGGCCTGCGACCCCGGCGGACAGGCGAGTATACTCTACGTAGTGACCGGCCCAGTAAGGACCGAAGAAGAGGCGTGATCACCCTCTTTTAGCCAGTGACTAATACGGACTATTGGTATCCGACTAGGTCCCGAAACTCACTAGGCTCCGGCGACGAAACCGAGCGGCGAACGAACGGGGGGGTTTCTTGTGGCGTATGAAAGTGTGTGAGTGGGCTTGCAGTTCCAGGCCGGGCGACCGCGTCCTGGTCAGGCCGAGTGTTGACCCTTCTGTGTCTGGTGGAACGAGACCCCTTACTCCTCCACCTCCCCTTTCCCCCTTTGTCCGTCACCTGTCCTTTGGCACTCAGGTTAGGATGGGCGGGGGTGGGTCTTCACCGTTAGATTTAATGACGGAACACTTTAGCGAAGTGTTCGACCTAGATAAATGTAGCAGGGCCGGGATGATACAGAGATGTCAATTTATGTGGCCAGGGCTAGGAATTGCTGGATGGCCCCCGGAAGGGTCATTCGAGTATGAAAAAGTGGCGGCGGTCATGAATATTGTTATAATTGAGGGAAACCCCGGCTGTCCCGAGGACATTCCATACATAGAAGCGTGGTTGGATGTAGTCCGGGATCCGCCGGCTTGGGCCCAACGGAAGGTAGAAAAGGCCGCCCTTATGTTGGTAAAGCAGAGAAAAGGCCGGAAAACCAAACTTAGAACCCTGCCGACCCATGCCTTCGCTCTCCAAAGCTCGGCAACCGCTGCCGTCCCGAAGGCCGCAGGGACCGCCCCCATACGGCCTACCGCCCCTAGCACTGAAGCCACTGAGACCACGCCCCCTGCTACCAGAGTCAAGGCAGGAACTACGCCCAGTACTACCAACACACTTTCTAGGAAAAAACCCCCGAAGAAAACCGCAGGGAAAGTTCAGGGTTCGGCCGAGAAGAAGCCTCCAAAAGCCCCGATACTTGCTACGGCGGAGGCATACGAAGACGACATTGCGCCGCCGCCCTATGCTCCTATGTACCCTGACCTTACGGGCCTAGCA
This sequence comes from Microcaecilia unicolor, assembly GCF_901765095.1. Lineage (NCBI taxonomy): Eukaryota > Metazoa > Chordata > Amphibia > Gymnophiona > Siphonopidae > Microcaecilia > Microcaecilia unicolor. Next base: position 13,743,286 of record NC_044036.1, on the reverse strand, counting down.
GAAGGCCCCGCTGGCGCCGAGACTTCCGGGTCAGAGTCGGATGCCGGGGAGACGTCCCGCCCAGCCTCACCTGAGTCACCTGGCCTCGCAACCACACGGAAGAGTACACGGGTTGTGAAGAACATTACTCGGTTCCCCCAATCGAGTCCGCAACAGGCCCTTCCGTCCAGCCGAAAAGGGGGAACCTCTCACTTATTCCCAGTCCGACAGTCCACCACCTATACCCCTAACCCGGCAGAGGGGGGGGGCCAGCCCATCGAATCAACAGTCTATAGTCACGTTCCCTTCTCAAGTGCCGATTTGTATAACTGGAAATTCCATGGGCCGTCCTACGACCAGAAACCCGAGCAGCTGATAGAGCTGGTGGAAGGCATTATATACAGCTACAATCCAACTTGGGCCGACCTTAGGCAGTTGAGCGCCCACATCCTGACCTCTGAAGAACGCCGCCTTTTACAACAAAATATGGAGCAAGCCATCCGGGATGCGAATCCGGCCCATGCCAATTTACAGAACCTACTAGAAACGGAGGCACCCATCGCTGCCCCCACGTGGGATTACCGAACCGCCGAAGGCCAAACCTTTATCCGCCGATACCAACAGGCGTACCTGGCCGCCTTAAAGAAGGGGAAGCAGAAGGTTACCAACATGGGAAAAATCCACAGTGTAGTCCAACAAAAGGACGAGAGTCCAGGGGACTTCCTTGAACGACTTATGGAAGCATTTAGGAGGCACAGCCCGATAAATCCCGAGGACCCTAAGAATCTCCCAACCGTGGTTATGAGTTTTGTTAGCCAGTCAGCACCGGATATACGAAGAAAGCTACAGAGAACGGAGGGGTTCGAAGGGATGAGCCTAAGCCAACTGAAAGCTATAGCTGATCGCGTGTTCGGATATCGCGACCAGGAGGAGAAGGTGGAGGCCCGGAAGGAATCGACCAGACGGATGCGGGAGAAGGCAGATGTATTGGCTACGGTGTTGGAAGAACGAATGAGGTCTAGACCAAAGGGGAGGGGCAGGAGAACAAGAGGAACGCGGTCCCCCATAGGGCGTAACCAGTGTGCAAATTGCCGACAAGAAGGACACTGGTGGGCTGATTGTCCAGAGGAGATACGGGACAACCCGAGAGAAGAGGAATCATGGGACCGGCAGAGAGAGGAGGAGACCGGCGACCGCACGGGGGCCCCTAGGCGAGGCCGGGGAAGGGGCCGAAGAGAGAGAGGACGGGATGACCGGAGGGAATGGCAGATGGCTGTGGACGCTACCCGAGACAGCACAGCATGAAGAAACCGGGAGGGCAGAGTCCCCACTGACCCTCTGGTGGAAATTCGGGTGGGGACAGAATCTATGAAGGCCCTACTAGACACGGGGGCCCAGCGATCTGTTATCACCACTGCCATAGCCCCAGCCACGAAAGAAACTATACCAATTGTGGGAGCCTCCGGGAAATCCCTTGCGGCCCCCCTCCTCAAAGAGCGCCAAGTCCAGATCGGAGGGACGATGGTGTCCCATCAGTTCATACACATCCCTGGATGCCCGGTCCCCTTGATTGGTCGAGACCTACTCTGTAAGCTCCAGGCCACCTTGAAGTTCAAGACTACGGGTGAAGTGGAAGCTCGCTTTGAAGATCGGCCAGTGACACTTATCTGTCCAGTAAGAGAAGAATGGAGACTACACGTTCCCCCAACTGTAGGACCCGGCGACTGCCGTTACGACCAGAACACCCCTTTCGCCCAGCGGAGGCGAGCCATAATGGATGAAGTGCCTGATGTATGGGCAGAATTGAACCCCGGCGGACTGGCCGTTAACGCTATCCCCATCTGGATTGAGCTCAAACCAAATGCTCAAGTTGTCAACCAAGGACAATACCACATCCCCTATGCAGCCCGGCATAGTATGCATACACATCTACAGAAACTCCTTCAACAGGGAGTCCTTAAACCAATCAGATCCGCATGGAACACCCCATTGTTGCCCGTTAAGAAACCAGGAACATCCGAGTACAGACCCGTCCAGGACCTGAGGAAAGTCAACAACCAGGTAGTCGACATAGTTGCCCTCGTACCAAATCCATACTCCATCCTAGCCCAAGTGCCATCTCAGACCAAGTGGTACAGTGTCATTGATTTGAAGGACGCCTTCTTTTCCATCCCTCTTGCTGTCGACAGCCAGAAGTTGTTTGCCTTCACGTGGGAAGACTTGCAGACGGGAACCAAGCAGCAATATACATGGACCCGTCTTCCCCAGGGGTTCAAGAACTCGCCTACCCTCTTCGGCGACCAACTCGCCCAGGACCTGAAGACGTATCAGGACGAGTATGGGCCGGTCGTCCAATACGTGGATGACCTGTTGGTGGCCCGTGAAACGTACACCGAATGTGCTGAAGCTACACTCTACCTCTTGAAGACCCTGGAAGCCCAGGGGTACCGGGCCAGTCGCAAGAAGGCGCAGATATGCGAGATTGAAGTCGAGTATCTGGGGTTTCGCCTCCGAGAAGGAACCCGAAGGCTCGGTATCCCCCGAACCCAAGCCATCCGCAACCAACCCACTCCTGCAAATAAGAAGGAACTACGGGCACTCCTCGGAGCCGCTGGATATTGCCGCATTTGGATTATCAATTTTGCCATCCTGACCCACAGTTTGTACGCCAAACTGAAAGGACCTGAACTCGAGGGCCAAAATCTCCAGTGGGAGAAACACGAACTGAAAGCCCTTCAGGACCTCAAGGAGGCCCTTGTGGCCCCACCAGCGCTCGGACTGCCAGATGTGACTAAGCCGTTCTACTTGTTCATCGACGAAAAGAAGGGATTGGCACTTGGAGTCCTTACCCAACTGGTCGGTACCTGGCAACGCCCTGTAGCATACCTCTCCAAGAGCATGGACAACGTGGCACGAGGATGGCCGGGCTGCCTACGAAGCATTGCGGCTGCTTGTCTCCTGATACACGAGGCCAATAAACTCACGTTCGGCCAAACACTTTTTGTGACCACACCCCACACCATCCGCGGCCTACTCGAGAGCCACGGACCCAGATGGATGACCAACTCCCGATTGGTCAAATACCAAGCCCTCCTGTGCGAAAATCCGGAGGTGCGGATCCTGGACACGACCAACCTCAATCCTGCCACCCTCCTTCCGGCCCCTGAACCACCACTCCACGACTGTGAAGAGGTAATGGCCACTGTGCACTCGAGCAGACCTGACCTGAAGGATCAACCCTGGCAAGGGGGTATCACCCTTTTTACCGATGGAAGCAGCCAGGTGATAGAGGGAATTCGAAGAGCTGGCTATGCGGTGGTATCTGAGGACCATGTGATCGAGGCTATGGCTCTGACACCCGGAACATCAGCCCAGAAAGCGGAGCTAATCGCCCTCACCAGAGCCCTCCTGTGGGCTGAAGGAAAAGTTGTTAACATTTACACCGACTCCAAATACGCTTTCCTCACCCTCCAGGTGCACGGAGCCTTGTACAAGGAGAGGGGATTTTTGACAGCAGAAGGGAAAGGACTTGCAAATGCCGCTGAGATCTGCCAATTACTCGAATCGGTATGGAAGCCGAAGAAGGTGGCTGTGATGCACTGCAGGGCCCACACGGGAAGAACGGACCCTATCGCCCGGGGAAATCAGCGGGCAGACGACGCTGCAAAAAGGGCAAGTCAGCTCCCCTACTCCTCTCACCCTCCTGACCCCGTACTCGTCGTCCAGCTCCCTACGGAGACCCCTATTTACACCCCCCAAGAAACGGAATGGGCCCAACAAGAGGGTCTACAGTCACGCAATGGCTGGTGGATACTACAGGATGGGCGCATATGGATACCCGAAGCCTTGGCCTGGACGGTGGCCAAGGAGGCTCACGACCGCACCCACCTGGGAAGGGACGCCCTGGGGCGCTTACTTGAGAAGACCTACTACATCAACAAACTATCCCTGTGGACCAAAAACGCTTCCAGCCGATGCGCGACTTGTGCCCGGAACAACCCTCGAACGGGGCCCGGCCCTATGCCAGGACATGTTCTCCGAGGCACCAGCCCTTTCCACGTGTGCCAGATTGACTTCACACACATGCCCCCGGCGCGCGGCTACAAAGCTATCCTCGTCGCCGTGTGTACCTACACCGGATGGATTGAAGCCCAGCCTACTAGAACGGAAATGGCTAAAGAAGTTACCTCCCTACTGCTTCATCAAATCCTACCCAGATACGGCCTCCCCAAGCAAATAAACTCTGACAACGGCCCCGCCTTCGCTAGTGAAGTAACACAACAACTCAGTACAAGGCTGGGTCTCGACTGGAAGTTGCATTGTGCCTGGAGACCCCAAAGCAGTGGAGTAGTGGAGAGGGCTAACCGATCCCTGAAGAACCAGCTAGCCAAGCTATGCCAAGAAGCAAAAGCCAAATGGCCCGACCTGCTTCCACTGGCCTTGCTGCATCTTAGGTGTACCCCCAAGGCTACCGGCCTTACTCCCTACGAGATGATGTATGCTAGGCCACCACCACTACCCTCCTTTCCCGACTCCTTGCAGATACAGGGTGAGAGTTCCTTAGTGAAACAGATGAGAGCCTTACCCCAGGTAGTGCAAGACATCCAGCAGTACACTGAAAGAGTAGCTCCCTTGGTCCTCACCAATCCTACGCACAGGTTCAGGGTGGGAGACGAGGTCTGGGTAAAAGAGTGGGATGAATCTGACTGCCTAAAGCCAAAATGGAAGGGGCCCTCCCTTGTTCTCCTAACGACCTCCACCGCTGTTAAAATTGCAGGAAGCCCAGTGTGGATACATTGGACCCGATTGAAGCCTGCTGCTCCCACTAGCAGCTCCCTGAAGCGTTGGACTGCGCACCAACATCCTGACGCTCCATTACGGCTGACTCTAAGAAAGACGTGACCACCAGATTCATGCCTGCCCAGCAACAGGAACTCAGTTTCTGGACCCACTGCGTTTTTGGCTCTCTCTTTATCGCAGCCATAATCGTGGGCCTTATCATCTTCTTGCTGCAAAGGCTCGGATACCTTCCACCGCATATATGATGCTGAGCCTACTACTCCTCCTTTGCTCAGTCCCGAGCTATTACCCCTTGAGCCAGAACTGTACTGAATGTTTGCGCCTCGTGCGCCACCGTATAGAGGGAGGATATCACCTAGTCACTACCCTCATTCACCAGACGCAGCCCCCGGAAGGCGATTGCCAGTTTCTCCCGACTTCTGCCCTCATCACTCCGAATGGCCTCCAACAGTTCCACAGATGCCTCCAAGGAAATCTCACTATCTGCCACAGCCCTACCAAACCAAGATACTACAATGTCACCCTCAGCGTAGGACTCCCTGCGTATGTGGCCGGACCTCCGGGAGTCGAGGGAGATGGCATTCTGTATTAAATTAATTCTACTCGTATCCTTGTCGGTGGCATCCAAACTGTAGCAACCCTCACCTTCGACGTCTGTGCCGCCATGGACAAGCACCCTTGGTCTCGCAAGTGTGGTAGCCAGAGTTGGCGAGAGGCATACGTTAAGGACCACAAGTATGTCTGCCCCTTCAGTCCAGACATGAGATGCTGCTCCCCGTGGGTGTGGCTCCCATGCGCCGGCGACACTCGAGCCTCGGGCTGGGACCGAGTATGTGCTTATACGGGAGGAGGATATGCCGGATGCGCCGGCCTGGGCGAATTTCGTCGAGGTTCTGGTAACTATGTGTCCCTAGACTGGCCCATCCGAGGACACGACATGCCCTGGAGAGGAACGTGGGGCCTCGGCATTGACGGCGGAGGAATGGATCCGTTGACATATATTACCATATATCAGAGTCTCGAAACGAAGCCTCCTACGCACTACCAGACTACTGTTGTCGGCTACCAAGACGTATTTGATGAAATTGCTCGTGCTGAGCAGACCGAAACTAAATTCCCCATTTCCCCAGAAGCCCGAAATATGTTCCTCAATTTGGCTGAAAACATCGCCCTCTCCCTCGGAATTGCCAACTGTTTCGTCTGTGGAGGCACCGACATGGGTGAACAATGGCCCTGGGAAGCGAGAGAGATTCGACAACACACATGGGATGCACTCAACACCACTAACATTACCTTTCCCCAACGGCCGAAGCCATACGAATGGGCCCTGAGAACAAATATCATAGGTACCCTCTGCGCTAGTCGAGCGCCATCGAAGCGTTACTCTGTACCAGTGGGAGACTCTGCTTGTACGGGGGTTCTTCAGTATAATGGCAGCCGGACGACCTGGTGGCAAACGGACAACCTGCCCGCCCCGGAGCCTATCTGGACAGAACCCACCTTGAACACGACATGGACATACGGAGGGAACGCCTCCCTCAAGTGGGTAGCCCCGGCGGGCTACTACTATATCTGCGGACGCAGGGCCTATGAACAACTCCCGACCCGCTGGTACGGTACCTGCCTCTTGGGCACGGTCCGACCTAGTTTTTTCCTTCTGCCCATACAAGTCGGCGAAACTTTGGGAATCCCCCTATACGTGGAAAAGGGGCCTGATAACCCTACCCGACGAAAACGGTCTTTCCCAATCATCAAGCCCAAAGTACAGATTGGAGACTGGAAGGACAACGAGTGGCCGCCTGAACGTATCATTCACTACTATGGACCGGCCACATGGGCTGAAGATGGTACATACGGGTACCGCACCCCTATCTACATGCTGAATCGCATTATTCGCCTACAGGCCGTACTCGAAATCCTCACTAACGATTCTGCCCTGGCCCTCAATATCCTAGCTCGACAGAACACTAAGCTCATTACCGCCGTCTACCAAAATCGCTTGGCTCTTGACTACCTCTTAGCCCAGGAGGGCGGGGTGTGTGGCAAGTTTAACCTCAGTAATTGCTGCTTACAGATTGATGACCAGAGCCATGTCATCAGGGAGATAACTGACCGGATGGTCAAACTAGCCCACGTCCCCGTCCAGACCTGGAACAGTGCCTGGGATTGGACTTCCTCCCTCACCAGCTGGCTCCCAACCTCCGGGAGCCTGCAAGGCCTCCTCGTCATGGGTGGCCTGTTCTTGCTGTCTTGCCTAATAATACCTTTGTCTCTCCCCTTAGTTTTCAGGTGTCTCCGCTCCACCATGGAAAGCATCGCTGACCGCCGTGCTGCTGCCCAACTTATGGCTCTCCAGATGTACTCCCCCATTCCCCAGTCTGATGCAGCTGACGATGAAGCACCTTGTGGCTGACGTGCACCACCTCCTGAGTCACTTAAGGGGCCATTACCCTTGTGTCAGCATAAGACCGGATACAAAGGGGGGGGGGATTCCACTAGGGGCCCTCCGTCTCAACCCCGGCGAAGCAACCAACGGCTGCGCAAGGGCTTAGGGCTCGCTTGTTGCCTCCCTCGCTAACTATCCTTGTCCTTTCTTTCCTTTTCAGGGTTCATGGAGGTGATACTCTCCACCAGAATGGATGTTCAAGTATCAAAAGGGGGGAATGAAGGAGTGGAACGCCGGTACTACCTGAATGCTACTGAGCAACAGGACAACCTCATGTTTTGTGCCTACTGATGGACTTTTACTTATGCACTCTACCTCTGCTTTTGGCTATTTGGCCACACCTTATTACTGCACTGGACATTTGTGCCTTATCCAGTTTTACTGTTTACTAACAAGACAAGTTTGCTGTTTACTAATGTACAGACAGAATGCAGGGCTATTAGATATATAGCTTGTAACAGTAGTTTGCAAGGCCTATACAAGACCAGCTTGCACGTAGCAACGCTGTCTGAATAGGCGACCTTGGAGGGTGCTGACACCCCCCTGCATTCCTGAGCCGCACCTTATCTCCTGTGCTAGAAAGGAGCATTGTGTGTGTACAGAATAAGCTGCTAAGTTTCGTTTTTCTTGCCAGTATCATTTCAGTGTTATGACGTGTGTACGTACTGGGACTACAATTTTGTACTGTAAGAACTACAAATGTTTACTGCGCATGACAAGTATGACGTGTAAGGGGCCAAATGCGCAGGCCCAGTAGGGAAGTATAAATGTAAGCGTCAGATGATTTATGACACACAGTGTCCCGAGGCTACTCGGTGCTGTTCACTTGCTAGCAATAAAGTTGCCTTGTTTGGAACCAAAATTTGCCTTTCGTCTCCTGATTTCCCACCTGTTTCAGTTAGGTCCATGAATTTTGCAATAACAAAGAAGAAGAAGTATCCACCGTCCTGTTACTTTTATAACATTTTGATGTCTTATTTGATAGATGCAGCTAATTGTGAAACCCTGAATGTGATTCCACTTTGTATTATGCTGTGTCAATTTGTTTCGTAAGCATCATCATTTTATTTTGTCACCTTCGTTGTCTCTCGAGTATGCAAATAGGACCAGTCAAGTGGACGTAAGCAGAGCATCTATAGTACAAATATGGAGCTGGTGCTCTGTCGTGCAGATAAACACGATGGGTCAGATTCACTTAATAGTGCTCAACAGCAGGTGCTTAAGAGGAGACCATGTAGAGCCCTTTCCCACGAGGACTTACTCCGGCTGAAACCTGTGTAAATCCTTTTGCAAAGGTTGGGTGCTTAACCTCAGTATTTTATAACACTGAGCCGAAATATTTGGAATGCTGAACTGCAGCCAGCGCTGAGTGGTTGAACGGGCAGTAACACAAAAGAAGGTACGGCAGTATTCAATCGCCTGAGGACAGTGGCGTACCGAGGGCGGGGTGGCGGGGGGCAGTCCGCCCCGGGTGCAAGCTGCTGGAGGGGTGCAGGGAGCAGCCGTGTGGCTGTCGGCTCTGCTGGTTCCCTGCTCCTTCTGCCCCGAAACAGGTTACTTCCTGATCTGCCTCTGCCCCAGAACAGGTTACTTCCTGTTCTGCCTTTGCCCCGGAACAGGTTACTTCCTGTTCTGCCTCTGCCCCGGAACAGGTTACTTCCTGATCTGCCTCTGCCCCGGAACAGGTTACTTCCTGTTCTGCCTCTGCCCCGGAACAGGTTACTTCCTGTTCCGGGGCAGAGGGAGCAGGGAACCAGCAGAGCCGACAGCCGCGCGGCTGCTCCCAGCAGGTAAGAATGCACCTGGGGGGGGCTTGAGTGATACGCAGGGGGGGGTAATGCGCAGTGGGGGTGTCGTGCTGAACCCGAGGGGGGCTTCGGTGATACGCTGGAGGGGGTGTCATGCTGCACCTGGGGGGGGACACCACTGCACCTGGTGTGTGGGGGGTGCGCAGCAGCGATCTGGTAGCTGACCAAGTATCGCCACTGCCTAAGGAAGCCGTATGGTGAAACGGGTCCCCGTTGGGATCATGATTCTACTGCCGTAGACTGTCACAAAAGCTAAGTTCAGCTTCCAGTTTGTTTGAATTTTGTTGCAAAAATGAAAATGAAATATGTCACTACATATTTTTCTTGATAGAAATGATTTGCACTAATAATAATTTTTCACAAAAAAATTGCTCTTTGGTGTGGTTGGGAGGTTTTGTGACCAATGATAGAAGCTGTGAACTGTGGTTTTGATGCTGCGATATTATATTACAATAACATTTCAAGGATGGGGAACTGAGGAACTGAGTTCGATTCCCACTTCAGGCACAGGCAGCTCCTTGTGACTCTGGGCAAGTCACTTAACCCTTCATTGCCCCATGTAAGCCGCATTGAGCCAGCCATGAGTGGGAAAGCGCGGGGTACAAATGTAACAAAAATAAAATAGATACTATTGGAGATTCTACATGGAATGTTGCTACTATTGGAGATTCTACATGGAATGTTGCTACTATTGAGATTCTACATGGAATGTTGCTACTATTGGAGATTCCACATGGAATATTGCTATTCCACTAGCAACATTCCATGTAGAAGGCTGCACAGGCTTCTGTTTCTGTGAGTCTGACGTCCTGCACGTACATGCAGGACGTTAGACTCACAGAAGCAGAAGCCTGCGCGGCCACATTGGTGATCTGCAAGGGCCGACTTCTACATGGAATGTTGCTACAATTGGAGATTCTACATGGAATGTTGCTACTGGAGATTCTACATGGAATGTTGCTATTCCACTAGCAACATTCCATGTAGAAGGCTGCGCAAGCTTCTGTTTCTGTGAGTCTGTCAGACTCACAGAAGCAGAAGCCTGCGCGGCCACATTGGTGATCTGCAAGGGCCAACTTCTTCATGGAATGTTGCTAGTGGAATAGCAACATTCCATGTAGAATCTCAAATAGTAGCAACAGTGGAGGAGTGGCCTAGTGGTTAGGGTGGTGGACTTTGGTCCTGAGGAACTGAGTTTGATTCCCACTTCAGGCACAGGCAGCTCCTTGTGACTCTGGCCAAGTCACTTAACCCTTCATTGCCCCATGTAAGCCGCATTGAGCCTGCCATGAGTGGGAAAGCGCGGGGTACAAATGTAACAAAAAATAAAAATCTGAGGGCTTTTCCCCCACCCTTCCTTTATAGTATGGAGTGTTGCCATGATTTGAGTTTCTGCCAGGTACTCGTCACCTGACTTGGCCACTGTTTGTAAAACAGGATACTGGGCTAGATGGACCATTGGTCTGACCCAGTAGGGCTACTCTTGTAAGTGCAGTGCTGGGTCCCTGAAGTTACAAATTTGGTTTCAGTCTTGTCCTTTGCACGCCTGATACCATTGCAAGATTAAAAGGCATTTGCTGAGATTTTTCAGCAGACTTCAAACATGATTAGATTAAACCATGAGTACAAACTGCAGTGTTGAAATTAAAGGGTGTTTGTGACTGGAGAAGATTCAGAGGTATACAAAAGTCCTGTAATTAGCCGCTCCTTGGGAGCCCAGGCTGAATAAATCACATTTAGGGATACCCACTGTGTTCCTCTTGGTACCGAGTATGTGAAAGTCGATATAAAATCTTTCACTCACAAAACGTGATGAGGCAGCCTGGCATGAGTGAAGGAAAGTCCTTCGGCTTCTTAAAGGGAAGGTTTCTTTTAGGGGGAAAAAAAAGCTGAAAATGAGTTTGTGAGTGGGCGAACAGACCCCCTTCTGACTCCCAGACAGACACAGAAGGGTAAGATTCAAATCCTGTCTTTTCTGTAGTTGTTCCTGCAGGGACAGGGAAGAGGAAAGTTCAACTGTTAGTGCTTCTTAAGACACTTTACCCTTCCTTCTATGATTTAAAGTGCCAATTGCACATTTGCATACCTTAGCTGAGCCTCGGAGCTATTCTATCATTTACTTGTACAAATTACTTAGCACTGAATTTATACATGCAAATTAATTTAATAATTGGCTGGGCTGGAGTGGGGCCTCGATGACAGGGTGGGCCAAGGTATAGAAGAGAGAAGGGGAAATTCAGATGCAGAGAATGGAAAAGACAAGGGAAGGAGTGTTGAGGACACAGAAGGGGATCCCTGATTGGGAAGGCAGATCCAAAATCAGTAGAAGAAAGAACAGTCTCTTCAGTCCCCCATAGCCCCTTTGATCTGCTCACTTTTTCTGATAGTAACATAGTAAATGACGGCAGATAAAGACCTATATGGTCCATCCAGTCTGCCCAATAAGATAAACTCATTTTATATGGTATGTGATACTTTATATGTATACTTGAGTTTGATTTGTCCTTGCCATTCTCAGGGCATAGACCCTAGAAGTCTGCCCAGCACTGTTCTTGTACTAAACGTTCTGAAGATTCTGGAATCCTAAAGAGTTACAAGATTCCAGAATCCCAATTAGTAGCAAAAATCCTTGTAGAATCCCAAAGAGTAACATAGTAACATAGTAAATGACGGCAGATAAAGACCTATATGGTCCATCCAGTCTGCCCAATAAGATAAACTCATTTTACATGTTATGTGATACTTTATATGTATACTTGAGTTTGATTTGTCCTTGCCATTCTCAGGGCACAGACCGTAGACGTCTGCCCAGCACTGTTCTTGTACTAAAAGTTCTGAAGATTCTGGAATCCTAAAGAGTTACAAGATTCCGGAATCCCAATTAGTAGCAGCATTCCATGTAGAACCCCAAAGAGTAACATAGTAAATGACAGCAGATAAAGACCTGTACGGTCCATCCAGTCTGCCCAACAAGATAAACTCATTTTACATGGTATGTGATACTTTATATGTATACTTGAGTTTGATTTGCCCTTGCCATTGTCAGGGCACAGACTGTAGAAGTCTGCCCAGCACTGTTCTTGTACTAAATGTTCTGAAACTAACATCGAAGCCCCTTAAAATTTACACTCCAACCCACCCCTATCTATTCAGTCATGATCAGGGCGTAGACCGTAGAAGTCTGCCCAGCTCCCATTTTGTTTGCCAATTACTGGCGTCGCCACTCAATCTCCACTAAGATGATCCTCTCATTCACACCCCACACAGCGCCTACAATCCCCTCACTCACTGCCTCGCTCTCCTCTCCCCTTATGAGTCAGCACCTTCAATTCTTTCCCTCACTTGCCCCTTCCCTTAGCATCTAACCCCTGCCTCTACAGCATCTGCCCATGATCTGTTCCCTTCCCTCAGTGTTTCCCACCTCCCCCTCCCTCCTCCCAATATCTGTCTTCCACTACCACCATCTGCCCCGTTTCTCCCATCTGTCACTCATTATATGCCCCTCTGCCTGACCACCCTTCCTCCTAGACCTGTATTGCAGGGCAGGGGTGAAATTTATGGGCTAAGCTGCTCTACAGATAGAGCTGTGCTGTAGGGAAGAGGGAGGAGGCTCCTGGCTCTCTTACCCCCTACTCGAGCACAGCAATGCACTCTCAACCCCTCTGTCATGGTCCATCTATAAAATAATGAGTGGAGGTCTATAAAATAATGAGTGGAGTTGAACGGGTAGATGTGAAGCGTCTGTTCACGCTTTCCAAAAATACTAGGACTAGGGGGCATGCGATGAAGCTACAATGTAGTAAATTTAAAACGAATCGGAGAAAAATGTTTCTTCACTCAACGTGTAATTAAACTCTGGAATTCGTTGCCAGAGAATGTGGTAAAGGCAGTTAGCTTAGCAAAGTTTAAAAAAGGTTTGGACGGCTTCCTAAAGGAAAAGTCCATAGACCATTATTAAATTGACTTGGGGAAAATCCACTATTTCTGGGAATATGCATTATAAAATGTTTTGGACATTTCTGGGATCTTGCCGGGTATTGGTGACCTGGATTGGCCACTGTTGGAAACAGGATGCTGGGCTTGATGGACCTTTGGTCTTTCCCAGTATGGCAATATTTATGTACTTATGCACCAGTTTCTAAACTCATAGAGTACTTGCTATGGTTGATGTCATGAGTTTAGAATGTGGCTGTGACACCAGCACCATGACGGAAGAGGACGAGCTTTGCAATCCACTAGAAACTGTGAACTAAAAAGAGCATAAACATTTTAAATATATAAATAAAGAGCAATGGGACTTGCATTTGTCCTGTTGTCTCCAGATTGGTTTTTATTTATTTATTTTTTAATTTGTACCCCGTGCTTTCCCACTCATAGCAGGTTCAATGCAGCTTACATATTATATATAGGTACTTATTTGTACCTGGGGCAATGGAGGGTTAAGTGACTTGCCCAGAGTCACAAGGAGCTGCCTGTGCCTGAAGTGGGAATCAAACTCAGTTCCTCAGGACCAAAGTCCACCACCCTAACCACTAGGCCACTCCTCCACTGTTGCTACTATTCGAGATTCTACATGGAATGTTACTATTCCACTAGCAACATTCCATGTAGAAGTCGGCCCTTGCAGATCACCAATGTGGCCGCGCAGGCTTCTACACGGAATATTGCTAGTGGAATAGCAACATTCCATGTAGAATCTCCAATAGTAGCAACATTCCATGTAGAATCTCCAATAGTATCTATTTTATTTTTGTTACATTTGTACCCTGCGCTTTCCCACTCATGGCAGGCTCAATGCGGCTTACATATTGTATACAGGTACTTATTTGTACCTGGGGCAATGGAGGGTTAAGTGACTTGCCCAGAGTCACAAGGAGCTACCTGTGCCTGAAGTGGGACTCAAACCCAGTTCCCCAGGACCAAAATCCACCACTCTAACCACTAGGCCACTCCTCCACTTTGACTGGTAGAGTATGGGCATCTGTGCCAGCCATGTATGTTACTTCATCCAGCAGCACCTTTGGCTTCTTGACAGGTGATTTATGGGGGGAAGGGCATTTGAAAAGAAATTTGTAGGGAGGAAAAATCCATAATCTGCTATTAAGATAGACATGGGAAAGAAGCTTCTTATCCCAAGGGTTGGTAGCATGGAATCTTGTTACTCTTTGGGATTCCGGAATCTTGCTACTCTTTGAGATTCGACATGGAATCTTGCTACCCCCTCCCCCCGGCAGCAGAACTGGGGGGGGGGGGGGTGCTGCAGCTGGTGGCTGAGCTACAAAGGTGGGAATCATAGACATTGGTTACATTCATGCTGTCCATCACCTGCACATTTGACCATTACGTATTCTAAGGTGGGCATTGTAGTTTGTGAGTTGACCCTAGGGGTTAGACATGAACCTTTGCCTTTTAGTTATGCATTGCCACCTATAAGTTGTGGCACCATAGATGGTTACTTGCACCCAAGTGGATGCCATAGAGATGAGCAAGAAGTGAAGAGAGTCATTTGATACTGCGGTGTTACTCACCTGCCTGGGCTTGCAGCTCGTATCGTACCCCTCAGTTGTGCAGCCCTAGACGAAATGGCCCCTCCCACAAAATAACCCTTTGACAAAACAGCCCCTAGACAAAATAGCCCCCTAGAAAAAAATAACATCCCCAAAAAAATGATAAACTACAAGTGAAATCTTCACTGATAAAGACTCCTACCAGCATTGCATTGTATAAAGCATATATAAATAAACAAAATTCTATGGCTACCAACTGGTATTCATGATCTGTTCTGATAGAGCTGGGCAGACTTATACGGTCTGTGCCCTGAAGAGCACAGGTACAAATCAAAGTAGGGTATACACAAAAAGTAGCACATATGAGTTTATCTTGTTGGGCAGACTGGATGGACCGTGCAGGTCTTTTTCTGCCGTCATCTACTATGTTACTATGTTTAAGGAAACTATTCTTCCATCAACATGCTAATTAAAAAAACACCAATATTGTCATCATTTTCATAGTATTACCAACCTTATCCTGTTTGGCAAGGTAAGATTATTAGGAAAAAAATACTTAGATCACTTTCTAAGGTTTTATTTATTGGTGATCGGGCCCTTTTGTTGCGGGGTTACTTTGTCAGAGGCTATATTTTGGGCAGGCCATTTTGACAGTGGTTGTTATGTCAGGACCTTTTTTGTCAGGGCTATTTAATGTGGGGGCCTTTTTATCGGGGCCATTTTGTCAGTAGCAACATTCCATGTAGAATCTCAAAGAGGGAAAGGGAAATGGGACTTGATATACTGCCTTTCTGTGGTTTTTGCAACTACATTCACAAGGGAAAAATATTCAACATAAAGGAATCTTTTACATGCTCATCTTCCAATGTGGTATATATCATTCAGTGTAAAAAATGTAACGAAGGATGCTATATTGGAGGAACAGGCCAGATGCTTAAGACAAGATTCAATCTGCACAGACATCACATGAAAATAGCCGGTGCCAGTCAAGCCCCCACCCCTGTTGGCCAACACTTTACAAGATCAGAACACTGCACCAGTGATTTCACAGTAAGAATACTGAAAGGTAATTTTAAAACAATACAGGAACATAAGACCTTTGAAGTATGAATGATTGAATATTATGACATCCAACAGACAGGACTTAATAAGGATCTGGGTTTTCTAGCCCATTATAAACCATAAAGTTGTATTTCTCTGTTTATTTCTCTGTTTATCACCCTCCTCTCACCTACCAACACCCATCCTGTTAGAATATCAATGAAATGCTTTGATATCCCCATGCATACCCCCACCCTCCCACTCTGTCAGACTGTCAAAGTAATGCTTAGATGTTTCTCTTATATATACTATCTGCTACCACATTTGCTTATTTCCGATCTGACGAAGAAGGGCAACCTTCGAAAGCTAATCAAGAAATGTATTCAGTTATGTCCAATAAAAAAGGTATCATCTTATTTTGTTTGATTTCTATTGCAACTACATTCAAAGTGGTTTACATAGTATATACAGGCATTTATTTATACCTGGGGCAATGGAGGGTTAAGTAACTTGCCAGAGTCACAAGGAGCTGCAGTGGGAACCAAACCCAGTTTCCCAGCATCAAATTTTGGTGCACTAACCTCTAGGCTACTCCTCCACTCCTCGGGATTCTGGAATGTTGCTGTCCTTTGGGGTTCTACGTGGAATGTTGCTACTCTTTGAGACTGTGCATGGAATCTTGTTAATGGGACTTGATATTCTGCCTTTCTGTGGCTTTTGCAACTACATTCAAAGCAGTTTACATAGTATATGCAATACCTGGGGCAATGGAGGGTTAAGTGACTTGCCCAGAGTCACAAGGAGCTGCAGTTGAGGCTACTGCTTACTCTTTGGGATTCCGGAATCTTGCTATTCTTTGGGGTTCTACATGGTATGTTGCATCTGTTCACGCTTTCCAAAAATACTAAGACTAGGGGGCATGCAATGAAACTACAATGTAGTAAATTTAAAATGAATCGGAGAAAAGTTTTCTTCACTCAACATGTAATTAAACTCTGGAATTCATTGCCAGAGAATGTGGTAAAGGCGATTAGCTTAGTGGAGTATAAAAAAGGTTTGGACGGCTTCCTAAAGGAAAAGTCCATAGACTGTTATTAAATGGACTTGGGGAAAATCCACTATTTCTGGGATAAGCAGTATAAAATGTTTTGTACTTTTTTGTGATCTTGCAAGGTATTTGTGGTCTGGATTGGCCACTATTGGAAACAGGATGCTGGGCTCGATGGACCTTTGGTCTTTCCCAGTATGGCAATACTTATGTACTCTTTGAGATTGTGCATGGAATCTTGTTAATGGGACCTGATATACTGCCTTTCTGTGGTTTTTGCAACTACATTCAAAGTGGTTTACATAGTATATACAGGTCCTTATTTGTACCTGGGGCAATGGAGGGTTAAGTGACTTGCCCAGACTCACAAGGAGCTGCCATGGGAATCAAACCCAGTTTGCCAGGATTAACACCCACTGCACTAATCACTAAACTATTCCTCCACTCAGAATGAAAAGAATACCCAAAACTAAAACAATATAAACAAAGAGAACACCCAGAAACAACAGGAAACGTTTTCCAGCTGTTCCTACCATAGAGGCTTTCACTCCATTGTCTAATGACAGAAGATTCACTTTGGTGCCCTTTTACCCTTCCATTCCATGAGGCACCTCAGGACCTCATCTGTGCAAAATTTGATTTTGCATCATATCGTATGTTTTGGAGACAATCTCCTGCCTTTGTGAAAGAGAAAAAAAAAAGATGTTTTAATAAAGCAGGATTATTTATCAGATTGAGCTCCCAAAGACCCTTTCTTCATTTCTCGGAAGCGGGCTCTCTTGGCCACACCCCCTTCGTTCCACAAAAGCGGCAGGGTCTCTTTTATCCCTTACAATAGTCCATCAGAAAAGATAAGCAGGGAGCTTTTGATTCACAGATTTACCTGCTCAGCTGAGATTAAATTGGAACAGCTTCCCTTCTTTCTCTCAGTCTGATTCAGGCGAGAAGGCAGGCTTTTGTGGCCAAACCTTCAAAATGAAAATCTGGGACAAACTGAACAATGCTGGGAAGAAAAGGAATAAAAATGTCAGGCTGCAGCCCTAGAAACCGGGAAACCAAGTTTTTAAAAGCTGAGGACAGGTGTGAACGGAGATGTGGGGAAATGGGTAAAATTGATCTGTGGAGGCTACTCTCTTCCCTACGTTTTTCGGCTTAGATTTAACAGCACATACTGGGGAAAGAGATAAAACCGAGGTCAGAGTTCACCTATTTCAGCCTGAAAGGATGCCGAATGGCTCAGTTTTGCCGTTTTCAGAATCTCGTTGCAAACGTTCTCATCTATGGGACACAAAAACTTTCATTTTCCACACATGAAACACTTCTAGAATTAGGGGTCCTTTTACTAAGGCGTGCTGAAAAATGGCCTGCGCTGGTGCGCATGTATGTTTTGGACACGCGCAGGTCCATTGTTCAGCACATCTGCAAAAAAGACCTGTATTACCTTGTGCATCTTAAGTGAATGCCCCTGACCCACTCATTTCCCTCCCATGGCCATGTCGCCTTTTGAATTGCAGGCTAAAAGATTTCCATGAGGATCCTTATAGAATAGCAAGATACACCTGCAACTATTTATTTAGCCTTTAGTTGTTCGCTTCATGAGAGGTTTGCTTTTGTCAAAGCCCCCTGTCAAGCCTCCTACAGTGTCATGGGATCTCAATGTCGTTCTCACCCAGCTGATGAAACCTCCTTTTGAGCCACTGAACTCCTGCCATCTGAAGTACTTGACCTGGAAGGTCATTTTTTTTGGTGGCAGTTACTTCAGCTCGTAGAGTCAGTGAGCTTCAGGCCCTGGTAGCCCAGGCCCCTTACACCAAATTTCATCATAACAGAGTAGTCCTCCGCACTCACCCTAAGTTCTTGCCAAAGGTTGTGTCGGAGTTCCATCTGAACCAGTCAATTGTCTTGCCAACATTTTTCCCCGTCCTCATTCCTGCCCTGCTGAACGTCAGCTGCACACATTGGACTGCAAGAGAGCATTGGCCTTCTATCTGGAGCGGACACAGCCCAACAGACAGTCCGCCCAATTGTTTGTTTCTTTTGATCCCAACAGGAGGGGAGTGGCTGTGGGGAAACGCACCATATCCAATTGGCTAGCAGATTGCATTTCCTTCACTTACGCCCAGGCTGGGCTGGCTCTTGAGGGTCATGTCACGGCTCATAATGTTAGAGCCATGGCAGCGTCGGTAGCCCACTTGAAGTCAGCCACTATTGAAGAGATTTGCAAAGCTGCGACGTGGTCATCTGTCCACACATTCACATCTCATTACTGCCTGCAGCAGGATACCCGACGCGACAGTCGGTTCGGGCAGTCAGTGCTTCAGAATCTGTTTGGGGTTTAGAATCCAACTCCACCCCCCTAGGCTCATGTTTGTTCTGTTCCAGGCTGCACTCTCAGTTAGTTGGTAAATTTTTTAGGTCAATCTCAGTTATGTCCTCGCCGTTGCGAGGCCCAATTGACCATGGTTGTTGTTTTGAGTGAGCCTGGGGGCTAGGGATACCCCATCAGTGAGAACAAGCAGCCTGCTTGTCCTCGGAGAAAGCGAATGCTACATACCTGTAGAAGGTATTCTCCGAGGACAGCAGGCTGATTGTTCTCACAAACCCGCCCGCCTCCCCTTTGGAGTTGTGTCTTCCCTTGCCTTTGTTTTGCTACATATGGGACTGACGAACACGAGCCGGTTCGGGCGGGAAGACGGCCGCGCATGCGCGGTACGCATGGGCGCGCGAGGACTAGCAAAGGCCTTTGCTAGTGAAGTTTCCGATTGGAGGGGCTGCCGTGGACGCTAATTGGCTTTAGTTGAGGGCATATTTAAGGATCACATGCAAAAATCTGGGCATCATTTATTGACTTGTCCTTCATATGCTGTCAACCAATAGTGCACACTGCTGTGTTATATACATGTAGGATGGTGTTCCTGGCGGTAGAGAGTAGGGCATAGTTGGGGTGGGACCAACACACATATGAACCGATTCTTACTGGCACATGCCACTATTTCTGGGATAAGCAGTATAAAATGTCTTGTACATTTTTGGGATCTTGCCGGGTATTTGTGACCTGGATTGGCCACTGTTGGAAACAGGATGCTGGGCTTGATTGACCTTTGGTCTGTCCCAGTGTGGCAACACTTACGTACTTGGGATTCTGAATGGAATCTTGCTATTCTTTGGGGTTCTACATGGAATGTTGCTACACTTTGAAATACTGCATGGAATCTTGTTATTCTTTAGAATTCTAGAATCTTGCTACTCTTTGGGGTTCTACATAGAATGTTGCTACTATTTAGGTTTCTGCCAGGTACTTGTGACCTGGATTGGCCACTGTTGGAAACAGGATGCTAGGCTCGATGGACCTTTGGTCTTTCCCACTATGGCGATACTTATGTACATATATACTTATGTACTTATGCATGCATATATGTACACTTGAGTTGGAACATGGAGCATATGTGGGGATTGTTCTAGAAGACTATTGGTGCTTTGCAATGCATGGGGGTTATCCTTAAATAAATGGATATTGTATAAAATTACATACATATATGTGTTGCCTTTATAAAATACAATAAACAAAAATATCCCCACTAGATACCAGAATTTAAAGAATTAATATGTTGGACCATCAGAAGTGCCCCTCACAAGCCCACTTGCTTTCACTGAGGTCAATGCACTGTAATCATCATAGGTCCAAAATTCCATTTTAATTTTCAATTTTAATATCAATTTGCATAATAATTTCTCTCATATTCTTCTCAAAAATAGAAAATCAATCTTCATAATGGCATGGCATATCCTAAAGGGGACATTCTTGATGCGAAACATGATTTCATGTCAGATGTCCGCCTCCATACCAATTTAAATGCAAAGATGAGTATAAACATCTTAGATTTTTTCTATTTTTGTTTGTAAAGGAATGGAAAAATGAATGATAAAGTTAGGTTGTATTTACAGACCTCCATCAGTGTGCATAGCTCCTTGCCTTTCTAAACACAGAAAGGTTAAGTGACATTTCTCAAGGTTAACAGCAAAAAAGAGGATGTAGTCTGAACCTCTAAACCTGTGATATATCAAAAACTATTCTGACGAGTCCAGTGATTATCTATGGTAATATAGACGAGGAAAAGACCTCAAAACGCCCTACCGCTTACTTTTGATTTTGGCGGCTTCAGCTGGAGGCGTGGTGTTCATCACAGGTCATAAAAACCTCTTCATTTCATTTTTAGTTTATTTTTTTATTATTTTAAGTAGAGGAGTGTGGTAGCCGTGTTTGTCCACTCTTAAGGTTATCAATAGAAATCAAACAAAATAAAACATGGAAAAGAAAATAAGATGATACCTTTTTTATTGGACATAACAATACATTTCTTGATTAGCTTTCGAAGGTTGCCCTTCTTCGTCATATACACTGTCAGCTAGCACATTTGCTTATTTCCGATCTGACGAAGAAGGGCAACCTTCGAAAGCTAATCAAGAAATGTATTAAGTTATGTCCAATAAAAAAGGTATCATCTTATTTTCTTTTCCATGTTTTATTTTGTTTGATTTATTATTTTAGAAACTTCTTCAACCTCTGTTCTTTATTGGTTGAAAATTCTCAATGCTTGCTTTCTTTTAATTATGAGCAATTCTTCAAAGCAAATACCTTTTATGTTATTAACAATTATTTGAAGCAGAAAATGTCGAGCAACAGGTAAGTGCTCGACTTTTTCTGCTTCAAATAAGGATTTTACGACCAGTGATGAACACCACGCCTCCAGTTGAAGCCGCTGAAAATCAAAAGTAAGCGGTAGGGCGTTTTGAGGTCTTTTCCTTGTCTTTTTAAGACAAATCTCTCTATATAAAACGCACCTCCAACGTTCTAATGAAGCCTCAAGTCTCCAAACGTTCTAAATTTGTAGTTGTGTAGATCACTGTTCCTCCATGAGTTTCTGCCCCGCACTCGCATCACAACGTGATGGCGTTGAAGGTGGAGCACTGACACTCAACGAATCGCATCGCCCACCTGTTGCTATGTGACAAAATGTGACGTCAGATGCATCGCGAACCTATGCGAACAATCTGCAAGCAAGGAGGACTACCATCGCCCCGCCCTCGCGTCACAATGTGATGACGTCGAGGGCGGAGCACTGACCCTCAATGATTCGCATCGCTCATCCAAAACATGCTTCCTGGCTACTGTAAAAGGAAGAAGGGCTCCTTCTCCCTCCCCAACTGAGTCTTTCTCTTCTCACCCTCATGGATAGACCAGTGTGAGCTTTTGCAAAAAGCAGCAGACCACAAACAAAGGCAGGCAGGCAGCCTGAAAGTGGGAGGGTGGGAGGGAGGGAGGGAGCCAGCCAGCCAGCCTGAATGTGGGAATGGGAGGGAGGGGGGCTACGACCCTGAAAGGCGGAGGGAGGGGGGGCCACGACCCTGAAGCTGGGAGGGGGAGGGGAGGAAAAAGGGGAGGGGGAGGGGAAAGGGGGAGGGGAAGGAAGGGGAGGGAAGACAGGGGGGGGGGGGAAGGAGAGCGGGAGACGGAGGGGGGGGGGCCCTGCCGCACACTCTCATTCTTTCTCACACACACACTCTCACACAGACAGCCTCACTCTATGTCACACACAAACACACACCCGCACATTCACTCTGTCTCTCTCTCTCACACAGTCACTCTCACACATACTCTCTCATACACACTCAGAGGAAAACCTTGCTGGCGCCCGTTTCATTTGTCTCAGAAACGGGCCTTTTTTTACTAGTAATATATAAAAAAGAATTATATATTACCATTGATAATCACTGGACTCTTCACAATAGTTTTTGATTTCTCAAGGTTACACAGATAAGAAAATGGCTCCAGTGTTCTGAATTAATGGCTCTTATCTCTGACTAGTGTATTAGGCTGCTAATTCTATATTTTCACTACAAGATAACCCCTTGTTCTCTCTGCCTTCTAATACAGACCATTTTCTCCACTTCCCTTGGTCTTCAATCTTTGTTCTTTGGTGCCTTTTTCTCTCCCACTGCACAGTATTTAGAAAATCTCTGTGATGTTGATACTGAGGACTGCTAGAGCTCTTTTCTGCTTACTGGAAAAAAAAAATCAGGATTAATTAAGATAATAAAAGAAAACGGGGTAGCTTCTGTGCTCAGAACAACAGTGGTAATACAAAATATTCCAGAATCATAAGAGGGAGGAGCAGAAGCTCTCACGAGAAAGAAACAGGTAGGGGGAACACAGGGCTAGTAATTTAAGATATGACAGTTGGATTTAATTTTTTTATTACATTTGTACCCTGCACTTTCCCACTCATGGCAGGTCAATGTGGCTTACATGGGGCAATAGAGTGACTTGCCCAGAGTCAGAAGGAGCTGCCTGTGCCTGAAGTAGAAATCGAACTCAGTTCCTCAGTTCCCCAGAACTTCCATGTAGAAGTCGGCCCTTGCAGATCACCAATGTGGCCGCGCAGGCTTCTGTGAGTCTGACGTCCTGCACGTACGTGCAGGACGTCAGACTCACAGAAACAGAAGCCTGCGCAGCCTTCTACATGGAATGTTGCTAGTGGAATAGCAACATTCCATGTAGAATCTCCAATAGTAGCAACATTCCATCTAGAATCTCCAATAGTATCTATTTTATTTTTGTTACATTTGTACCCTGCGCTTTCCCACTCATGGCAGGCTCAATGCGGCTTACATGGGGCAATGGAGGGTTAAGTGACTTGCCCAGAGTCACAAGGAGCTGCCTGTGCCTGAAGTGGGAATCGAACTCAGTTGCCCAGGACCAAAGTCCACCACCCTAACCACTAGGCCACTCCTCCACTCATTTAAAGGGATGTAGAAGGGCATCATGGAGAGATGATAGCCAAGTCAACCCTTATCTTTAACCAGCATATAACCTCTGTCCTTGAGAGAAGGTACTTACATTTTTACCATACAGTGGAAAGAAAATCATTGGTCTTTGCATAACCAAACTGACTGCAATATATGAACTTGGTTTTTAAAAAAATATCCTATATAATAAAACGCACCTCCAACATTCTGAAGCTGACTGCATGGCCGAGGCATTCCTGCTCTCTGTATCCATCTCCTGAATTGACATCACGTACTTCCGGGTTCGTCACAAGCAGACGTGACCAACCACACGAGGTTTCTCGGCTTCAGAATGTTGGAGGTGCATTCTATGAAATAGGATTGGTCAGTTCCTTGAAGCACAGCCAGAGCTCAGCATCCTGCACAGTAAGGCTCAGACACCAGAGAGAGGGAGGGATGGGGGACCTCACACCAGAGGGGGGGGGGGGTATCTCTGTCACACACACACACTCTTTCTCTCACAGTCAATGTCTTTCTCTCTCTCACTCTCACACACTCTATGTCTCACACTGTATCACATTCACTCTCTATGTGTCACACAGTCACTCACACACTCTCTTGGTCTCATACACTCAGTCTCACAGAGAGTCTGTGTCTCACACACACTCTCTCTCGCACACACTGTATCTGTGTGAAACACACTCTCTCTGTCTCACACTGTCTTACATACGCACTTGCACACACTCTCATTTTCACACACACACTCTGTCTCTCTCTCACAGACACACTCACACCCAGACTCACTCTCTCTCTCACACACACACCCACACTCGCACATTCACTCTCTCTCTTACATATACTCTCTCAAACATACACTCTCCGAGGAAAACATTGCTAGCGCCCGTTTCATTTGTGTCAGAAACAGGCCTTTTTTACTAGTATATATATAATTTAACTAGTAAACCAGGTTAGCCTGACATGAGGATGGCAGAGAATAAATATTAATGCAAGATTCTCATTCAACTATTTTACAGGAGGTCTCAAAGTACAAGAATTCACGCAAGCTGCCAGACACCTAGAACAGCAAATTTCATGATTTATAGCCCATATTTTCTTCATCACTGTAGCATTTTCAGCTGCAGAATAGAGAGAAAACACTCCACAAAACCAAACTCACTCTAGGTTTTTGATTCTTAGCTTTTTACTTTGACCTACATTAAAACTAAGGGACCCATTTAAGTGTTCTGTCAAAATTAGCCAGCCTACCACAAAGCCAAACAAATTCAAATCACCTCTCCTATTCATTTTTAGCATTCTCTAAAAGTCCTCATCAAATTCAGTGAGGCTAAGTTATCTCATGTGTCCATAAGAAGGAGCCACAGCTGTCCACAATGCCCCTAACTCTGTGCAGCTGCCAGGTATAATCTCCTCAAACACACGGTGGATTTTCTTTTAATTACCCAGTTGACAGTTCACTTTAAATCTGAAAGATGTCAAAGTATGACACAAATTTTAGTCTCCAATTGCATGAATACCTCCCCCCCCCCCCCCCCCCCCCCACCCCCAGTTTATGTTTGATTTTCCTAATGGAGCATGGGCCACTTGCAGATTTTTCTGGACCATATCTGGATCACAGCCAAACACACACGTAAATATATATAATCTAGGTGTGAGCAATACACATTTACACCAGTCCCATGACTAGCAAGAGTACTTACACCTAAAAACTTATGCAACTTCATACATCATTATACTAGTATTTTATGAAGAAAATTACTGCCTACTTTTCTATATAGAATAGGCGTGAAATAGGAGCCCTCTTGCCCCCGGATTCTATAAATGATGACTACTTTGCAGATGCAAATCAGTGTGTGTAGTGATTTGCGTGCAACTTAATTGCTTAACAAGCCAATCAGTGTCAATGATTGGCTGATAACGACCAATTATTGATGTTAATTGGTCTTAATTAGGATTTATGTGCAGATCATATTCTGTAACGATCTGCATGTAAATCCTAATGTGTAAATTTTGTTGGGGTGTGACTTGGGGCATTTCAAGGGCATTCTGGGGGCATTCCAAATTTTACACGCGTAAATACAGAATTCCACTGAACTGCACCTAACTTAGGTGTCAGCATTTACACCAGTTTTTAGCAGGCGTAATTCTCAGCGCCTAAAGTTAGGTGCGGTTCATGCCCAAAGCACTATTCTATAAAGGACGCATACCCTTTATAGAACTGTGCTCAGCATGTGCTGATTTTTAGGTGTCATTTATAGAATTTACTGCTTACGGCCAAATTCTATATAGTAAACGCCTAGAGATCCACACCAAAATCCAGGCATATTCTATAACATAACATAACTGGCTCCCAATCAAAGAACGTATTGCTTTCAAAATCTGCACCCTGGTTCATAAAATTATCTACAGCAAGGCCCCGGGATACATGACAGACCTCATTGACCTACCAATCAGAAATACAACCGGATCAACACGAACATATCTAAGCCTCCACTACCCAAGCTGCAAAGGACTCAAATACAAATCAACTCATGCATCCAGTTTTTCCTACATAAGCACACAACTATGGAACACATCACCAAAAGCCGTGAAAACAATGTATAACCACCTAAACTTCTGGAAATCACTAAAAACGTACTTGTTCAAAACTGCATACCTTACAACCCAACTTAAATGCCTGAACCCTGCAACACTACGAAACCGAAGCAAGTAATGGACATAACATAACTCTTCCTCTATACGATTCCTAACTTTGTCTGTTCCACATGAACCTCATTCTACCACAACATCACTGCGTAACTGTTTATACCGGAATTGGCAAACGTCTTTACGGTACTACGTAAGCCACATTGAGCCAGCAAATAGGTGGGAAAATGTGGGATACAAATGTAACGAGTAAAATAAATAAATAGGTAATAAGCTAATCAGTGTTGATAATGGCACTTAACATGAGCACTAATTGGCAATAATTAGAATTTACATGCACAACTCGCTAAATGTATTCTGTAATGAACTGCGCCTAAATTCTAAAGAGCGCAGTTCTAACGGGGCACGGCTAGGGGTGGGGAAATGAAATCGGCATTTTGTGGATGTTCCAAAATTTATGCGCATAGTTAAAGAATATGGGCCAGTATGCATAAATCTACGTTTTCATTGGTGTAAATGGAGGCACATAGATTTAGGTACTGGGATATTAACAAATAAAGCATATTCTATATACCACACCTAAGTCTAGGCACCACTTATAGAATACGCTTAGACGGAAATGTATGGATTTTTTAGGCACCTTATACAGAATCTGGTCCCTAGTGCCTAAAAATAGGAGCCCCTTTACAGAATTCCTCTTTGAATTCATATGAATATTTATTTAATTACAGAGACTGAAACTGTGTAATAGCAGTAAAGGGGGGGGGGGGGGTAAATCTCAACCTAAGACTGCTAATATTGATACCTTTTTGAAAACAAACACGGAAATTCAACAAAGATGCTTAGTCGATCCTTTGGAATTTACGCTTCAATATTTTCTGTCACTCTCTTTACAAGATTAAGTAGAAAAAAATACTTGTCACTGAAATGGGAATATTAATTTACATTTTCCGTACAGTCTGCTTTTGAGGAACCCTAAGAAACATCACACTCCCTACATCTGAAAATCTACCCACAACCAAAATATTACGTTCTTGAAAAATCCCTGAGCACAGAGTGATTTCTTGGTACTAACGTGTGTCTCCCTTGAATTAGACAAACTGACTAGTAACAGGGCTCTACCATTTGCAATACAATATTTGAAGACAGACGCTCAGGTTCGATGACCTACAGAATGTGGTTATGCGCACGCCTCTTCCAAAGTTGCAAAGTTCACTCGAAAGGAAATAAATACATTGATAGAATCAAAGGGATTCGTCATCTTTTGCCTGAGACATTCTTGTTTTTGCAAGTTAATGACACCAGAGATAGTGGAAGGTAAGGCACAGAACGCATTTCCATGCCATATCATCTACATTTTGTATTGGATGCAATGGAGGGTGAAGTGACATCCAAGTTCACAAGAAGCAGCGATGGGAAAATCAAACTGCGAACTTGCTTCCCTGATTTTCACCCTCTGCTCTAACCACGAGGCGACTCTTCCGTTTTGCAAGGTCTGCACATCCATTGAGTGAAGATGGGCTTATTCTGCTAATCGCTGGCAGCAGGGAATGAAAGCGGCGAAACATCTGGAGGGCATTCATCAGAAAAACAGAGTAAAGGAAAACAGGGAAACGAGTTGCTAGACAGAGTTGCTGTGGTAAATGCTAATGGGATTTTAAATGCTGGCCTTGAAAGAGCAGGTTTGAGACCTCCAGCAATTAGTAAATTGTGGTGGTCTTACAGTTGGAATCAGTGTACTGTTGACCTTGGTAATATCCAGTAATGACAAACAATAGATGAAAACAATCAGCAAAGTAATATTTAGGAATAAAAATAATGAGATTGAGAAACCTATAAAGTTTCTCCTATTTTGATTTGTCTACCACAAATTGAATACTGCTTAGAATTCTGTTAAAAAAAACCCAACAACAACCCATGAGCAATGAAATAATAGTCAATGAATACTCTTACCATACTTGTAATTCCAAATCACAGTGTTACGGAAGAGAGGTGTTTTTTCTATGCCTAAAAGCTCCCTTTCGGATTCATCTATTTCAACGCTCTATAAATGCTGTATGAATGTAGGTTCTACAATCAGGGCTATTCCGCCCCTGCTCCCCTCCCTCTTCTACACTTAAAAAAATCCCTCGCCTGTTGGCAGCAGAATGCCAACATCCTGCTTGATTAGAGCATGGTAGCCTCACATTAAGTCTGCCTGCCTTAGCACCACATGTTTTAACTCGGAGTTCTGCCTTTGACCTGGAGAAAAACCTAGGTATATCTCAAGTTGTGCTCCCTGCTGCCTCTGGCATTTTTAACCCCAAGGGTCAGAGAGATTTAGCGGAGGAGGAGAATGGGAGGCTCCCTCCGATGTACAGATCGTCAGCTGGCGCCCTGAACCCTGCGAGCCAATTCAGCACCTGGACAGCTCCACGACTGAGCCGGGCTTCCTACCGTGCGGGCACTAGCAGGAGGAAGTCAGCCGGAGACGCACAGCTCCGGGAGGAGGGCGGTGGGGGGATCCCTACCGTCACTCCTCAACCCTGCCGAAGTATTTCGGCTTGAAAGCAGAGTCCGGGATGGCAGCCGGAGGCTCAGTGAAGAGTCTCCGAGAGTTGCCGGACTCTGAGCAGCCGGGGGCTGCTTCTTGTTTACCAGCTCCTAATCGAAGGTCCCTTTGAAGCTACCTGGCTTTTCTGGGGGACTCGATTTCAGATCTGGGGTCTGTTAACTTGATATGATATTGTTTCAGCGGTGAAGGAGACTTCGAAAGCCATCAGGCGTCGAAAAATCAAGACATCGATGTGGGGAACGTCGTGACCTTAATAAGGGGCTTGCCACCTTTTTTTTTTTTTTTCGTTTGGTCAAACGGGTCACTCCTGAACGACGTTATTTTGGGAAATCTGAATTTACGAAAAACACGGAGGATGTTTTTGTCCCTGATTCCAGACGAGACCGAGAGACAGGTTTATAAGAAGGGTGAATCTGGTTACAGTCGTATTTTCATTTCTGGTCTAAAGACAGCGGTACAATGTTACGCAACATGTAACGCATAAGCAAGGAGGGTATATACCGTGTGTGCTTCATTTCTTCATAGATGGCCGCACAGTTTTTAAACAACAATTACTATGTCAATATTTATTAGTTACTAGACAGCCGAAGAAACTCAATGGAGCAGCATCAAAAGAGACAGCACCTACTTCTCCAAGGAACTCTACAAGTATCTGTAATACATAATTATTAAGGGTGAATCATGTAATACATGAGAGGCTGTATTTATATAGGTCTTTGTAACAAATTAAAATTCAGCATAAGCCACAACAGTGGACCTGTCTTTTTGTTGAGAAACCTGCGATTTGTTTTGCCAATGTGGCTATCACATTCACTAATAGAGTCAAGGGTCGTGTTTAACAATTGAACTCGGAGGTGCTTTTGCTACACTATGATCATATGTAATATTAGTTCCATCAAAGACTGGAGCTCCTTCCTTTCCCAACTCCTTCCCAATGTCAATAGAACCATCAGTTTAGTTCACCAGGGCATCAACACGGTGGAGGCAACTACTAGTTCTGTGGTGAGTGCCCTCCAGGACCCTGAGCAGAACGGCTACACGACCAACAGCGAGCCCATGAATTCCACCAATTTCACAACAGGGCTTGAGCACTTGTTCCAGTATTCTTACTCCGACTCAGAAGAAGACCAGCTCTACAAAGACTACAAACCTCCTCCAAAGGAGCCCATCCCTTTGCCCAAGGCTGTACTCTATCTACTGATGGTTGCTCTTGTGATGGTGGTAGTGGCTTATGCTATTGTGGGACATCTTGTCAAGGACCTGGTTCATGACTTTATCGGTAAGTTGTTACAGTATAAGTTATATTATGCTTCCAGAGTGTAATGAACAGCACTTTAGGTAACCAATATAAAAGGAGTTGTCTATTAGCTTATTCCTAGTGGTTTGCACTGTGTTAATAACTGCAGTTTTTAAACTTCAGACAACACAACATTTTCATTCAGACACCAATGCATGAGTCACTTTATTGTGTATGATGACCATTTATGAGGTAGAAAGTACTTATTAAAGGTGATCAAATAATTTTAAGTACCGGAAAAGATCAACTCAAAAACCATGAAAACTGTTTGAGGGAGACTACATTTTCATTTTTGAGAACATGATTTCATTGGCGATTGTATTTTTCTTGATAATCAGCTACGTGACTGTGAAGATTCTGAAATATCATGAAATGGGAAATCACATACAAGGCCTAAACTTCAGTAGGGCTTCCCTTATTCAGAGTCCTAAAATCATGTGGAAGATGCAGCCCAAAGGCCAGTGTGCTTCCCTATATCCCTGTTGGCGAACTTACACCTTGGAAAACAACACTCGACAGTATTTGCCTTTCCTCTATCTTTGCAGAAATGTTTAAATTTGGTTTTTTTTTCTACATTCTGTCTTTAATTAACTAAGGGGCACTTTTACTAAAGTCCTTTAGGCACTTACCCCCCCCCCCCCCCCAATATTCAAAACTACTTTACCAACCAGGAATGGCTCCTGGCCGGTTAAACAGCATTTAAGTGCCTAACTCCGGATATTCAGCTGGAGATCACCAGTTATCTCTTTCTGAATATCCCAGTAACTGGCAATAGTGCGCAGCATAGCCAGTTAGGCATGGCTATTCAGCGCTAAACTGGTTATGGTGAGCAGTCAAAATAAGCCGCTTAAATAGCAGGCCTTTGGGGGTCCTTTTACTAAGGTGCGCTGAAATATGGCCTGCGCTAGTGTAGGCACATGTATTGCACGTGCGCAGGTCCATTTTTCAGGAGGCATGTAAAAAAGGCCTTATTTTGCCCAAAAATGGATGCGTGGCAAAATAAAAATTGGAGCGCATCTATTTTGTGTCTAATACCTTACTGCCACCCTCTGACTTAGTGGTAAGGTCTTATGCATTAACCGGGCAACAATCGTCAGCACGCCAATTACTGCCTGGTTAGTGTCGTGCATTGTAAAATAAAAAATATTTTCTGGCACACATACCAGAAGCGCGTAAAAAATGGGATTACCACCCAGGCCACGCGGTAGCTAGGTGGAGTTCCAAATTGGCATGCATACCAGACACGCGTAAAAAATGGGATTACCACCCAGGCCACACGGTAGCTAGGTGGAGTTCCAAATTGGCACACATACTAGATGCGCGTAAAAACTGGGTTTACCACCCAGGTCACGCGGTAGCTAGGTGGAGTTCCAAATTGGCACGCATTAGACGTGCATAGGTGCCTACATAGCTTATTAAAGGGCCCCTTTGAGTGCTAAAAAATGAACCATTAGTGCCGAAATATCTCATAGCCAGTTACCTTTTTTATTGGCCTAACTTAATACATACATTGGTTGCTAAAAAAGTTATCATCTTATTTGTTTTCGTTGTTTTGATTTATTTCTATTTATTACCTTTAAAAGTGAACAAACACAGCTACAACACAGCTTTTAGCAACAACAACAAAAAAATCTGGAAATTAAATGCCAGTCACTAAATACAGGCCAGCATGGATTATCTGGGTTTAACACCAGAGGCAGACAGCAAATGCTCTGCCCACTACTGGCTGAATATCAGGCCCTTAACATACAGTGAACACATGAAAACAGGCTTCTCGGAAATTCTTTCTCAGGGGCCAGGAAATGGGCGTAGAAATGTTATGCAGTTAGCACATTATACTTTCCATGCGCTAACTGGCTAACGTACGGTTACGCAGGAGCACGTAGGAGGAGACACGTGAGTGCTCTTGCCTTAACTGTGAACTGGTACAACACACTAATGGCAACATTAATGCATGACCTGAATTTTAAAAAACTATAAATAACGCCACTAATTGCCGCATTCGATT